>NW_027315724.1:5412976-5655476 GCF_026437365.1 Eucyclogobius newberryi
CCTGGTCCCCGTCTGAAGATGCATTGCCTCCTTTGTCATGTGGACTTACAACACCCTCCAGCTGCGGGATGAGCACGGACCATGGGAGCGCTTCTCTATTCGGAGGATTTGAGGGTTCCAGAAGCTTTGTGCTGCTGTGTGCGTCCACAATGAGACCACTGAGATGTCTTTCACATGGAGATACATAAATAACAAGTTTCACCTACAGAAAAATAAATATTGCCACAATTCTTATCGAATCCCCTCAGAGTTTAAAAGTTTCATGATGCATTTTTGAGCCGGATCATGCATCAAAAAGCATTTTTAGAAGCGTTTGTGTTACTGCCCTTACCTGATGGTTTTACCCATGGATCAGAGCGGGGCCTCTCCCCTGCAGGCCCTCCTGGAGCCCAGTGATGGAGTGCACCAGTGAAAACCTCAGCCAGCCCGGAGGAGACAAATGGAACAGCAGCGGTCGCCTCAGGAGCTCAGCGTGCAGGAGATCAGAGAGAAACAGCGTGCCCAGTCAGCCATGCATTTTTCATATCACTATCAAGAATACACGTCAATCACAAACAAATCTTACATGCAATGTTCTTATTTATCTGATGGGATCAAAACAAAACACAAGCCTTTTTGTGTTAAAGTCGGAGAGCTAAGCGTGGTTTGTATCCCACTCTCTGGATTGTGATGATGGCAGGAGGAAAAGGAGCAGGGGAAACGTTTCAGTCAAGTGCAGGAACAGTGAGTTTGTGTTGTATGATTCAGAGGTGAACACAGCACGGAGGAGGATCCAGTGGACTTCTGTAACATGTGAGGGGAAGTCTTCTGTAACATGTGAGGGGAAGTCTTCTGTAACATGTGAGGTGAAGTCTTCTGTAACATGTGAGGGGAAGTCTTCTGTAACATGTGAGGTGAAGTCTTCTGTAACATGTGAGGGGAAGTCTTCTGTAACATGTGAGGGGAAGTCTTCTATAACATGTGAGGTGAAGTCTTCTGTAACATGTGAGGGGAAGTCTTCTGTAACATGTGAGGGGAAGTCTTCTGTAACATGTGAGGTGAAGTCTTCTGTAACATGTGAGGGGAAGTCTTCTATAACATGTGAGGTGAAGTCTTCTGTAACATGTGAGGGGAAGTCTTCTGTAACATGTGAGGGGAAGTCTTCTATAACATGTGAGGTGAAGTCTTCTATAACATGTGAGGTGAAGTCTTCTATAACATGTGAGGTGAAGTCTTCTGTAACATGTGAGGGGAAGTCTTCTGTAACATGTGAGGGGAAGTCTTCTGTAACATGTGAGGTGAAGTCTTCTGTAACATGTGAGGGGAAGTCTTCTATAACATGTGAGGGGAAGTCTTCTATAACATGTGAGGTGAAGTCTTCTATAACATGTGAGGGGAAGTCTTCTATAACATGTGAGGGGAAGTCTTCTATAACATGTGAGGTGAAGTCTTCTATAACATGTGAGGGGAAGTCTTCTGTAACATGTGAGGGGAAGTCTTCTGTAACATGTGAGGGGAAGTCTTCTATAACATGTGAGGGGAAGTCTTCTGTAACATGTGAGGGGAAGTCTTCTATAACATGTGAGGGGAAGTCTTCTGTAACATGTGAGGGGAAGTCTTCTGTAACATGTGAGGTGAAGTCTTCTATAACATGTGAGGGGAAGTCTTCTGTAACATGTGAGGGGAAGTCTTCTGTAACATGTGAGGGGAAGTCTTCTATAACATGTGAGGGGAAGTCTTCTGTAACATGTGAGGGGAAGTCTTCTGTAACATGTGAGGGGAAGTCTTCTATAACATGTGAGGGGAAGTCTTCTGTAACATGTGAGGGGAAGTCTTCTATAACATGTGAGGGGAAGTCTTCTGTAACATGTGAGGGGAAGTCTTCTGTAACATGTGAGGGGAAGTCTTCTATAACATGTGAGGGGAAGTCTTCTGTAACATGTGAGGTGAAGTCTTCTATAACATGTGAGGGGAAGTCTTCTATAACATGTGAGGTGAAGTCTTCTGTAACATGTGAGGGGAAGTCTTCTGTAACATGTGAGGGGAAGTCTTCTGTAACATGTGAGGTGAAGTCTTCTGTAACATGTGAGGGGAAGTCTTCTGTAACATGTGAGGTGAAGTCTTCTGTAACATGTGAGGGGAAGTCTTCTGTAACATGTGAGGGGAAGTCTTCTGTAACATGTGAGGGGAAGTCTTCTGTAACATGTGAGGGGAAGTCTTCTATAACATGTGAGGTGAAGTCTTCTATAACATGTGAGGTGAAGTCTTCTGTAACATGTGAGGGGAAGTCTTCTGTAACATGTGAGGGGAAGTCTTCTGTAACATGTGAGGTGAAGTCTTCTGTAACATGTGAGGGGAAGTCTTCTGTAACATGTGAGGGGAAGTCTTCTGTAACATGTGAGGTGAAGTCTTCTGTAACATGTGAGGTGAAGTCTTCTATAACATGTGAGGGGAAGTCTTCTGTAACATATGAGGGGAAGTCTTCTGTAACATGTGAGGTGAAGTCTTCTGTAACATGTGAGGTGAAGTCTTCTGTAACATGTGAGGTGAAGTCTTCTGTAACATGTGAGGGGAAGTCTTCTGTAACATGTGAGGGGAAGTCTTCTGTAACATGTGAGGTGAAGTCTTCTGTAACATGTGAGGGGAAGTCTTCTGTAACATGTGAGGTGAAGTCTTCTGTAACATGTGAGGTGAAGTCTTCTGTAACATGTGAGGTGAAGTCTTCTGTAACATGTGAGGGGAAGTCTTCTGTAACATGTGAGGTGAAGTCTTCTGTAACATGTGAGGGGAAGTCTTCTGTAACATGTGAGGGGAAGTCTTCTATAACATGTGAGGGGAAGTCTTCTGTAACATGTGAGGGGAAGTCTTCTGTAACATGTGAGGGGAAGTCTTCTATAACATGTGAGGGGAAGTCTTCTGTAACATGTGAGGGGAAGTCTTCTATAACATGTGAGGGGAAGTCTTCTGTAACATGTGAGGGGAAGTCTTCTGTAACATGTGAGGGGAAGTCTTCTATAACATGTGAGGGGAAGTCTTCTGTAACATGTGAGGGGAAGTCTTCTGTAACATGTGAGGGGAAGTCTTCTATAACATGTGAGGGGAAGTCTTCTGTAACATATGAGGGGAAGTCTTCTGTAACATGTGAGGTGAAGTCTTCTGTAACATGTGAGGTGAAGTCTTCTGTAACATGTGAGGTGAAGTCTTCTGTAACATGTGAGGGGAAGTCTTCTGTAACATGTGAGGGGAAGTCTTCTGTAACATGTGAGGGGAAGTCTTCTATAACATGTGAGGTGAAGTCTTCTATAACATGTGAGGGGAAGTCTTCTGTAACATGTGAGGTGAAGTCTTCTATAACATGTGAGGGGAAGTCTTCTGTAACATGTGAGGGGAAGTCTTCTATAACATGTGAGGGGAAGTCTTCTATAACATGTGAGGGGAAGTCTTCTGTAACATGTGAGGGGAAGTCTTCTATAACATGTGAGGGGAAGTCTTCTGTAACATGTGAGGGGAAGTCTTCTGTAACATGTGAGGGGAAGTCTTCTATAACATGTGAGGGGAAGTCTTCTGTAACATGTGAGGGGAAGTCTTCTGTAACATGTGAGGGGAAGTCTTCTATAACATGTGAGGGGAAGTCTTCTATAACATGTGAGGGGAAGTCTTCTATAACATGTGAGGGGAAGTCTTCTGTAACATGTGAGGTGAAGTCTTCTGTAACATGTGAGGGGAAGTCTTCTGTAACATGTGAGGGGAAGTCTTCTGTAACATGTGAGGGGAAGTCTTCTATAACATGTGAGGGGAAGTCTTCTGTAACATGTGAGGGGAAGTCTTCTGTAACATGTGAGGGGAAGTCTTCTATAACATGTGAGGGGAAGTCTTCTATAACATGTGAGGTGAAGTCTTCTATAACATGTGAGGGGAAGTCTTCTATAACATGTGAGGGGAAGTCTTCTGTAACATGTGAGGTGAAGTCTTCTGTAACATGTGAGGGGAAGTCTTCTGTAACATGTGAGGGGAAGTCTTCTATAACATGTGAGGGGAAGTCTTCTGTAACATGTGAGGGGAAGTCTTCTGTAACATGTGAGGGGAAGTCTTCTATAACATGTGAGGTGAAGTCTTCTGTAACATGTGAGGGGAAGTCTTCTGTAACATGTGAGGGGAAGTCTTCTGTAACATGTGAGGTGAAGTCTTCTGTAACATGTGAGGGGAAGTCTTCTGTAACATGTGAGGGGAAGTCTTCTATAACATGTGAGGGGAAGTCTTCTATAACATGTGAGGGGAAGTCTTCTGTAACATGTGAGGGGAAGTCTTCTGTAACATGTGAGGGGAAGTCTTCTATAACATGTGAGGGGAAGTCTTCTATAACATGTGAGGGGAAGTCTTCTATAACATGTGAGGGGAAGTCTTCTGTAACATGTGAGGGGAAGTCTTCTATAACATGTGAGGGGAAGTCTTCTATAACATGTGAGGGGAAGTCTTCTATAACATGTGAGGGGAAGTCTTCTGTAACATGTGAGGGGAAGTCTTCTGTAACATGTGAGGGGAAGTCTTCTGTAACATGTGAGGGGAAGTCTTCTGTAACATGTGAGGTGAAGTCTTCTGTAACATGTGAGGGGAAGTCTTCTGTAACATGTGAGGTGAAGTCTTCTATAACATGTGAGGGGAAGTCTTCTGTAACATGTGAGGTGAAGTCTTCTGTAACATGTGAGGGGAAGTCTTCTGTAACATGTGAGGTGAAGTCTTCTGTAACATGTGAGGGGAAGTCTTCTGTAACATGTGAGGGGAAGTCTTCTGTAACATGTGAGGGGAAGTCTTCTGTAACATGTGAGGTGAAGTCTTCTGTAACATGTGAGGGGAAGTCTTCTGTAACATGTGAGGGGAAGTCTTCTGTAACATGTGAGGTGAAGTCTTCTGTAACATGTGAGGGGAAGTCTTCTGTAACATGTGAGGGGAAGTCTTCTGTAACATGTGAGGTGAAGTCTTCTGTAACATGTGAGGTGAAGTCTTCTGTAACATGTGAGGTGAAGTCTTCTGTAACATGTGAGGTGAAGTCTTCTGTAACATGTGAGGTGAAGTCTTCTGTAACATGTGAGGGGAAGTCTTCTATAACATGTGAGGGGAAGTCTTCTGTAACATGTGAGGGGAAGTCTTCTGTAACATGTGAGGTGAAGTCTTCTGTAACATGTGAGGGGAAGTCTTCTGTAACATGTGAGGTGAAGTCTTCTGTAACATGTGAGGGGAAGTCTTCTGTAACATGTGAGGGGAAGTCTTCTGTAACATGTGAGGTGAAGTCTTCTGTAACATGTGAGGTGAAGTCTTCTGTAACATGTGAGGTGAAGTCTTCTGTAACATGTGAGGTGAAGTCTTCTGTAACATGTGAGGTGAAGTCTTCTGTAACATGTGAGGGGAAGTCTTCTGTAACATGTGAGGTGAAGTCTTCTGTAACATGTGAGGGGAAGTCTTCTGTAACATGTGAGGTGAAGTCTTCTGTAACATGTGAGGGGAAGTCTTCTGTAACATGTGAGGTGAAGTCTTCTGTAACATGTGAGGTGAAGTCTTCTGTAACATGTGAGGTGAAGTCTTCTGTAACATGTGAGGGGAAGTCTTCTGTAACATGTGAGGGGAAGTCTTCTGTAACATGTGAGGGGAAGTCTTCTATAACATGTGAGGGGAAGTCTTCTATAACATGTGAGGGGAAGTCTTCTATAACATGTGAGGTGAAGTCTTCTATAACATGTGAGGGGAAGTCTTCTGTAACATGTGAGGTGAAGTCTTCTATAACATGTGAGGGGAAGTCTTCTGTAACATGTGAGGGGAAGTCTTCTATAACATGTGAGGGGAAGTCTTCTATAACATGTGAGGGGAAGTCTTCTGTAACATGTGAGGGGAAGTCTTCTATAACATGTGAGGGGAAGTCTTCTGTAACATGTGAGGTGAAGTCTTCTGTAACATGTGAGGGGAAGTCTTCTGTAACATGTGAGGGGAAGTCTTCTGTAACATGTGAGGGGAAGTCTTCTGTAACATGTGAGGGGAAGTCTTCTGTAACATGTGAGGTGAAGTCTTCTGTAACATGTGAGGGGAAGTCTTCTATAACATGTGAGGGGAAGTCTTCTGTAACATGTGAGGTGAAGTCTTCTGTAACATGTGAGGGGAAGTCTTCTATAACATGTGAGGGGAAGTCTTCTGTAACATGTGAGGGGAAGTCTTCTGTAACATGTGAGGTGAAGTCTTCTATAACATGTGAGGGGAAGTCTTCTATAACATGTGAGGGGAAGTCTTCTGTAACATGTGAGGTGAAGTCTTCTGTAACATGTGAGGGGAAGTCTTCTATAACATGTGAGGGGAAGTCTTCTGTAACATGTGAGGGGAAGTCTTCTGTAACATGTGAGGGGAAGTCTTCTATAACATGTGAGGGGAAGTCTTCTGTAACATGTGAGGGGAAGTCTTCTGTAACATGTGAGGGGAAGTCTTCTATAACATGTGAGGGGAAGTCTTCTATAACATGTGAGGGGAAGTCTTCTATAACATGTGAGGGGAAGTCTTCTGTAACATGTGAGGGGAAGTCTTCTGTAACATGTGAGGGGAAGTCTTCTATAACATGTGAGGTGAAGTCTTCTGTAACATGTGAGGGGAAGTCTTCTGTAACATGTGAGGGGAAGTCTTCTGTAACATGTGAGGTGAAGTCTTCTGTAACATGTGAGGGGAAGTCTTCTGTAACATGTGAGGTGAAGTCTTCTGTAACATGTGAGGTGAAGTCTTCTGTAACATGTGAGGTGAAGTCTTCTGTAACATGTGAGGGGAAGTCTTCTATAACATGTGAGGGGAAGTCTTCTATAACATGTGAGGGGAAGTCTTCTATAACATGTGAGGGGAAGTCTTCTGTAACATGTGAGGGGAAGTCTTCTGTAACATGTGAGGGGAAGTCTTCTATAACATGTGAGGTGAAGTCTTCTGTAACATGTGAGGGGAAGTCTTCTGTAACATGTGAGGGGAAGTCTTCTGTAACATGTGAGGTGAAGTCTTCTGTAACATGTGAGGGGAAGTCTTCTGTAACATGTGAGGTGAAGTCTTCTGTAACATGTGAGGGGAAGTCTTCTGTAACATGTGAGGGGAAGTCTTCTATAACATGTGAGGGGAAGTCTTCTGTAACATGTGAGGGGAAGTCTTCTATAACATGTGAGGGGAAGTCTTCTGTAACATGTGAGGGGAAGTCTTCTGTAACATGTGAGGGGAAGTCTTCTATAACATGTGAGGGGAAGTCTTCTGTAACATGTGAGGGGAAGTCTTCTATAACATGTGAGGGGAAGTCTTCTATAACATGTGAGGGGAAGTCTTCTGTAACATGTGAGGGGAAGTCTTCTGTAACATGTGAGGGGAAGTCTTCTATAACATGTGAGGGGAAGTCTTCTGTAACATGTGAGGGGAAGTCTTCTGTAACATGTGAGGGGAAGTCTTCTGTAACATGTGAGGGGAAGTCTTCTGTAACATGTGAGGTGAAGTCTTCTGTAACATGTGAGGGGAAGTCTTCTGTAACATGTGAGGGGAAGTCTTCTGTAACATGTGAGGTGAAGTCTTCTGTAACATGTGAGGGGAAGTCTTCTGTAACATGTGAGGGGAAGTCTTCTATAACATGTGAGGGGAAGTCTTCTGTAACATGTGAGGGGAAGTCTTCTATAACATGTGAGGGGAAGTCTTCTGTAACATGTGAGGGGAAGTCTTCTGTAACATGTGAGGTGAAGTCTTCTGTAACATGTGAGGGGAAGTCTTCTGTAACATGTGAGGTGAAGTCTTCTGTAACATGTGAGGTGAAGTCTTCTGTAACATGTGAGGGGAAATCTTCTGTAACATGTGAGGGGAAGTCTTCTGTAACATGTGAGGGGAAGTCTTCTGTAACATGTGAGGTGAAGTCTTCTGTAACATGTGAGGTGAAGTCTTCTGTAACATGTGAGGGGAAGTCTTCTATAACATGTGAGGGGAAGTCTTCTGTAACATGTGAGGGGAAGTCTTCTGTAACATGTGAGGGGAAGTCTTCTATAACATGTGAGGGGAAGTCTTCTATAACATGTGAGGGGAAGTCTTCTGTAACATGTGAGGTGAAGTCTTCTGTAACATGTGAGGGGAAGTCTTCTGTAACATGTGAGGGGAAGTCTTCTATAACATGTGAGGGGAAGTCTTCTGTAACATGTGAGGTGAAGTCTTCTGTAACATGTGAGGGGAAGTCTTCTGTAACATGTGAGGTGAAGTCTTCTGTAACATGTGAGGTGAAGTCTTCTGTAACATGTGAGGGGAAGTCTTCTGTAACATGTGAGGTGAAGTCTTCTGTAACATGTGAGGTGAAGTCTTCTGTAACATGTGAGGTGAAGTCTTCTGTAACATGTGAGGGGAAGTCTTCTGTAACATGTGAGGGGAAGTCTTCTATAACATGTGAGGGGAAGTCTTCTGTAACATGTGAGGGGAAGTCTTCTGTAACATGTGAGGGGAAGTCTTCTGTAACATGTGAGGTGAAGTCTTCTGTAACATATGAGGGGAAGTCTTCTATAACATGTGAGGGGAAGTCTTCTGTAACATGTGAGGGGAAGTCTTCTATAACATGTGAGGGGAAGTCTTCTGTAACATGTGAGGGGAAGTCTTCTGTAACATGTGAGGGGAAGTCTTCTGTAACATGTGAGGGGAAGTCTTCTGTAACATGTGAGGGGAAGTCTTCTGTAACATGTGAGGGGAAGTCTTCTGTAACATGTGAGGTGAAGTCTTCTGTAACATGTGAGGGGAAGTCTTCTGTAACATGTGAGGGGAAGTCTTCTATAACATGTGAGGGGAAGTCTTCTGTAACATGTGAGGGGAAGTCTTCTATAACATGTGAGGGGAAGTCTTCTGTAACATGTGAGGGGAAGTCTTCTGTAACATGTGAGGTGAAGTCTTCTGTAACATGTGAGGTGAAGTCTTCTGTAACATGTGAGGGGAAGTCTTCTGTAACATGTGAGGTGAAGTCTTCTGTAACATGTGAGGGGAAGTCTTCTGTAACATGTGAGGTGAAGTCTTCTGTAACATGTGAGGGGAAGTCTTCTATAACATGTGAGGGGAAGTCTTCTGTAACATGTGAGGGGAAGTCTTCTGTAACATGTGAGGTGAAGTCTTCTGTAACATGTGAGGGGAAGTCTTCTGTAACATGTGAGGGGAAGTCTTCTGTAACATGTGAGGGGAAGTCTTCTATAACATGTGAGGGGAAGTCTTCTGTAACATGTGAGGGGAAGTCTTCTGTAACATGTGAGGGGAAGTCTTCTATAACATGTGAGGTGAAGTCTTCTGTAACATGTGAGGTGAAGTCTTCTGTAACATGTGAGGGGAAGTCTTCTGTAACATGTGAGGGGAAGTCTTCTGTAACATGTGAGGTGAAGTCTTCTGTAACATGTGAGGGGAAGTCTTCTGTAACATGTGAGGTGAAGTCTTCTGTAACATGTGAGGGGAAGTCTTCTGTAACATGTGAGGTGAAGTCTTCTGTAACATGTGAGGGGAAGTCTTCTGTAACATGTGAGGGGAAGTCTTCTATAACATGTGAGGGGAAGTCTTCTGTAACATGTGAGGGGAAGTCTTCTATAACATGTGAGGGGAAGTCTTCTGTAACATGTGAGGTGAAGTCTTCTGTAACATGTGAGGGGAAGTCTTCTGTAACATGTGAGGTGAAGTCTTCTGTAACATGTGAGGGGAAGTCTTCTGTAACATGTGAGGGGAAGTCTTCTGTAACATGTGAGGGGAAGTCTTCTATAACATGTGAGGTGAAGTCTTCTGTTTAGTGCTGCAGCCTGAGGCATCCCAACTCATTCAGCTTTTAGAAAGGAAAAGATGAAAAGAATCAGGCAACGACAGCAGTCTCACAATTAAAGGTGCACTGTGTAACTTTTCTGATATAAGATCCAGCACCTGTTTGTCTCCATGAAGATGTTACTGCTTTGCCTGAAATGTTCCATAGTACGGCATTGCATTTTATACATCTCCATGTCATTTTCAATTCAATAATTTGATCTAACTCCTCAAATCACAGCAGTTTCCTCGAGGGGCGACAGTGAAGAACAGATTCAACAATGTTCATAGGGACTTGGCAATGTCCCAGCATCCCGTCTTTGGACAAATGTCCCAGCATCCCCAGTCTTTGGACAAATGTCCCAGCATCCCCTGTCTTTAGACAAATGTCCCCCTGTCCTTAGACTAATGTCCCAGCATCTTGTGTCCTTAGACTAATGTCCCAGCATCTTGTGTCCTCCTTCTCGATCAGGAAAAACTTCCAATAGATCTGTCAGAGTCAGATCTGTGGAGAAGCAAGTTCTTCCAGTATATTATTTTCAGACAATAACACCTGTATTTGAAAAAAATGCTTGGACGTTCAATGTCATATTGTGGAACATTCAAGGCAAATAACATCTCCACCAGAAAAGTTACATGGTGCATCTTTAAGAGTTCAAACATTGTCATGAAGTTTATTTTACATACACTTCTACAGATATTTGACAGAATGCAGTACGTATCACTTTTGAATGAGTACTTTTCAGATCATAAAGTGAAATATAGAACAGACTTTATTTAATGTTGTCATGACAACTCAAATTAGACGAGAAGCGTGAATGTTGACCTTCTTTACCCACAGGCTGGAGCAGCAGAACACTTTGACACTGACCAGAGGTTTGGGAGACTGGAGGAATCTCACTATTTTCTTGATGATTATTATGTATCCGTTTAATATTGACCTATTGCCCCGTTTATCTTTAAAACTCTTAGCGTGTCCAGAGCGGGACAGAGCCTGCAGCCTGCACAGAGCCGTACCAAAGATTCAAACTTGGTCAAAATATGCAAGACTTCCTCTCATTTTTCACATCAAACGTCACAATAACACAAGTGAAACACAATGTCAACTGGAATGCAATGACATAGAACAGAATACAATACTGTCAGGATGCATCCATTCTTCAGCCGTATTTTTGGGCCAGATGGATTAGGCAGCACTTATGTAGACCCCCCCTCCCCAGACACCTCCTCTAGGTCTCCTGAAGCTGGTCCAGACTAACATTCATGCCTTCTTCCAAATTGGCTCCACATTCCTGGTATTGGAAGCACATCTTTGGCTTTAGTTCTGACAGACAAAACAAACTAAACCACTGTGGGGGTCAGAAATGATGGTGCACACGGCCAACAATGAATGTTAGTTCAATATACTTACTTTTTACTAATAACTATACCTGTATAAACATCATAAACTAAAAAAAGAAAAAGAAATGCACAATTGACTTTCAAGTAATTTATTGCCAACTGTTAAATTACAAGTGCCTTTCATTACAATTCCAAATAGAAACAGCAGGTTTATATCTTCTCCCCATCTTGACCAAACTCTGAGCTCACGCGCTCAGGAGAAGATGTGACCACTAGGGGGCACTACAGTCAGTAAAATAGGTGAAGCATCACAGTTACTTGTGTTATATTTAACTGTTGAGGACATGGCTGGAATACATGATAATAGATATAATCACTATCAGTTTAGACTTATATTTAGACTCATTTTTAAATTGTGATTCTAAAAATATATGAATTACATGAAGTTCCCGAGGTGACACAATCTAATGATCAGATTTCTAGAGTTAAATGACACACAATGCATATTATTATTTCTTTCGTAATATCCATCGGCCAATATATATTACCACTGATAGATTAACCCTTTAAAAGTTTTCAAAGTGAAGTGGAGCATAATGTGATTTCAGTGGTAGAACTGGTTTTGTCAGAGACGCATGTGAGTGAGACATGTATTTTACAGAGCTTATTTTCATCAATTACAGCTGAATTGTTTTTAGGTTTGATTGGACAACATATTTTCATTTTATCAGATGTATTACACAATGAAGCACAAATTGTACTTTGTCAATTTGCTCAATTACAATTTTGATGCTAGAAAATGCATTTATTCCATATTTTTTCTACAATCAAACATACAGTATTATCTCTACCTTGAAAATTCATAATGGATGTTTATTTAGCATTATATAGACTTAAAACCATCAGGATTTAGATCTGATGTCAGTTCATCTGTGAAACTGTTATGTCCACTTCACTTCTCCCTCGTCTTGACTTTTGAACATTTTAAAGGGTCGACTGTCTGTCCCTATTTGTAACCGATAATACTCCCAGAAACCAAACACTTTTAATCCACACAAACGTCGACACAATCATCCTGAACGCGCCCCGACTCGCTCACAACAACCCAAACGTTTCCGTACAAATGACCGCTTTGGTACCGTCCTGATCAGTGGTCTATAAATACCTCGTACATGGCGCTCTCCTCCAAAACAAACTGCACAGCGCCGCTTTAGGACACACTCGCACGCGGATCATCCTTCCACGCACATTATTACACAGTACAAACGACAGCCTTTTCGTACGATGCGACGGGATTTTGAAACGGCGCTGATTGGATTTGCTGCTGCTCTTCTGCTGACATACAGAAGAACACGTTTAGCTCGGGACAAACAGTGGGAAACGTTACACGGCACAGCATATACGGATGATTTTGGACGGGCGCATAAACTATTTTTCAATTAAAGCGTTTGACTTGGACATTTGTTTCACTTTTAATAGAGATTTAAGGTCAAACGATTGTCATTACCGTGGGGGTTGAAACATAAACATAGTAAAAGTAACTTGCAATTGATATAATGGAACGTATTTTCAATTTTCAGTGGTGCTTCACTTTATTGCACAGTAATAGCGTGGTAATAGGTATATAACATGGTAATTACACAACATTTACTCATGGAATCTGGGTGCACCGTAACCAAACTTCGTAGCTTGTGAATTTTGCTCCCTGACAATCACAATAAATTAAATAGTTATTTAATTCACATACAAACTGCCAAATCTGATATGAGTCCTCAAAGGGACCAGGACAAAATCAGATGTTTTGGCAGTTTGCATATCTTTTTAACTACATGATTTCCATACTTTTTGGACTTTAAGCTGCTACTTCTTCCCCACGCTGTGAGCCCTGCGGCCCAGACAACGATGGGGCTAATTTACAGGGTTTTACTGGCAAATGGCCACCGTGTTATTACTGTAAAATGGGTTTTGGAGCAGGACCATTGGCTGTTGCTCACTGATTGCGTTGGAGGGGGATCAGGGGGTCACACCTGTAGATTTGGAGGATCTTCTGTGTTCTTCCTTTAGCTGCAGGATTAACCCTCAAAACTCCACCATCGAGCACATCGAGCTCAAAGCCTCGTTGTTGTCGAGCGTGTAACGCTTTTGACTAGCATGTGAAACTAGCGTCATCAGCGCAAGGCTAACCAGCTACACTGTCGTGCTTCTGGGAGAGCAGATGAATGACATAAATATCATGAAATAAACACGTGAGAAACTTTACTATGAGCACGGCTTCACCATCACTTGCATGTGAAGGAATGTTGACTATGTAACTCTGGATAGTCTCAGCAACTGCAAAAGACAGAGAATTTTGTTTCTACTGATGCATTTGACCCAAATGGACTAAACAGGGGCTAAACTTTGGCGGGACAAGATGGGAGACACTTTAACGCCAGGTGACCTCTGAGTGGACGTTAGCTGCGGTGGTGTTGTGTGGTTAACATGGGATTAGGAAGAGGGAGATTTTTAACACCGAGGTTTTCTTCCATCACGGTCGCCACGGAGATGACCCTCCTCCTCTAATAACAGTGATCGACCTCATCGTTGGCCAGGACGATGGCGGTTCTGCAGGGGATGTACACCTGCCATAGAAGGAGAGGGTGAGAACAGGGAACATTTACCCGAGTGTAAACGCTTTAGTGATAGAAACAGATCCATCAGCTTCCTGTTCAAATCTGCAGAACGGAGAAGCCCCGCCTCCTCAGAGCCCCGCCTCCTCAGAGTAAAATGGCACTGTAGCAGATTTGAATTTGGTTTAATTCGATTGACTATGTGAAGTTCAGAATCCTACATGTGTCACTCATAGTCTTCATTTTTCAACATTTTTTAACATTTTGCAACAGGGATGTGGGTGGGGATGGGGGGTAGGTGAAAACAGAAATTTTAGGCACCTCACACAGTTTTAAGACAATTCGTGTAAAACAAACAAACAAACAAACAAACAAACATGTAGGAGTTAATCAAATCACAATTTGGAGTAAACTAATGATGAGAATGCAGAATATGTCACAGTTTTGAAGGTTTTCTTCCCCCAAACATTTAAATGCAGATTCTTTCCCAAGCTCGTTACTTGTTTATTTATTCCCCTAAAATAGATTAGGCTTTTGAAAACGCTGCTAAACAAAGAACATGTTAAGCCTTTTACATTTCCTTTCAAATGGCTCTTTCCTTATTACAACGACAAAGACAAAGACATATCACGAGATGAAAAAGTAATTTACGATGTGGTTCAAAAGCCAATTATCCAAACAGAAAGCAGAAGGAGCGCCACACTTTGGGGAAACCCGTTTACTAAAACCAGTTTGCAGCAAAAGAATGAAATGAAAAAAGGGCGTTTCTATGATAAGAGTAATCCAGATCTGTAAATGACGCTGGGATATTTGACTTGACACAATAAAATCAATCGATCGACGAATGAATCAAGCAAAATACGGACAAGAACCCTCATAATACTAATGGAACATATTGAAGACATTACAGCAGTTTTAGTCAAGGATTTGAGTTTGAGTAATGGGAAAGTGTCCCAACAACGGGAAAGTGATGGGATTGAATGGCTTGAACTTTTCTGCTGGGTCAAACGTTTGTGCGCCGTAAAACATGTTTGGCTTTGTTTCTTCACCTTCACCGGACTCATTCTGGACCAAATTCCCTTCTGTCCACGAATGTTAGCAGCTACTTTTTCTATCTACAAAACAACTAGAAAAGAATGAAACATTCTGCAAAAAATGAAAAAAGAAAGTGATTTAATACAAGATCATGTTAATGCCATGCTGTGGAACATTAGGGCTGCTTCTGACCATGTCATAATGGTCAGAAGCAGTGTTGCAGTTATTGCTTTAAACCTTATGTTAGCTGCCTCAAGCCTGTAAATGCACTTTCTACTGGAAACAAATGCATCTTGTAATAACGTTTCTTTTAACATACACAAATACATTATAATAAGTAGCACCATTTTTAATGACAAATGTTTCTACAAATTCTTACGGCTGAAAATAATGATTATTTTAGTTGTTTAACAAGTCAGGCAATTATTTTCATTGAACATCGAGACTTTTTAAATACAATTTCAATACAAGAAGGATTGAAATATGTTGACAGAAGGTTTTGTAGTTACTTTTGGCCCACGGTCTCTTTGTCCATATAATGACTATGATTAGCAAAATGGCACAGCTGAAGCTTTATTCATCACATATGTGTCATATTTTGTCCTTTACGGTCTTAGGATAGAAACAGTCGCTGCTAATATTAGTCAAATGTGGTTTGTTCAAAGATCTGCATGAGTCTGGTGAGTTTCAAACCACGTACCTACAACATAGTGTAATAGTGAACAACTCCACGACAGGGTTCCAGTGTTTGTGCCCAGCCTTTACCACTCCAAGCCCAAACTCCACCCGCAGCCGTTGTTTACACATGATAAAGGCCCCTGATCCGTTCTCCCATATTCAGAGTGAAAAGTGGGCCCCTCTGAGCACGATCAGTCAGCGGAGATGGAAGCCAGAGGACGACCTGCCACATGAGCGATGCCGTCTCCTCCACACCAGTGAAAGAGTGTGAGAGCACCCAACTGAATCACCCACAAGCACAGCATTCTGCATCACAGCTCCCTGCACCCGCCTCAGGCCTCCTGCTGGTGCCAGAGTCAGGACTAAACATGGACCGGCCTCCTGCTGGTGCCAGAGTCAGAACTAAACATGGACCGGCCTCCTGCTGGTGCCAGAGTCAGGACTAAACATGGACCGGCCTCCTGCTGGTGCCAGTCAGGACTAAACATGGAACGGCCTCCTGCTGGTGCCAGAGTCAGGACTAAACATGGACCGGCCTCCTGCTGGTGCCAGAGTCAGGACTAAACATGGACCGGCCTCCTGCTGGTGTCAGAGTCAGGACTAAACACGGACCAGCCTCCTGCTGGTGCCAGAGTCAGGACTAAACATGGACCGGCCTCCTGCTGGTGCCAGAGTCAGGACTAAACATGGACCGGCCTCCTGCTGGTGCCAGAGTCAGGACTAAACATGGAGCGGCCTCCTGCTGGTGTCAGAGTCAGGACTAAACATGGACCGGCCTCCTGCTGGTGCCAGAGTCAGGACTAAACATGGACCGGCCTCCTGCTGGTGCCAGAGTCAGGACTAAACATGGACCGGCCTCCTGCTGGTGTCCAGAGTCAGGACTAAACATGGACCGGCCTCCTGCTGGTGCCAGAGTCAGGACTAAACATGGACCGGCCTCCTGCTGGTGCCAGAGTCAGGACTAAACATGGACCGGCCTCCTGCTGGTGCCAGAGTCAGGACTAAACATGGACCGGCCTCCTGCTGGTGTCAGAGTCAGGACTAAACATGGACCGGCCTCCTGCTGGTGCCAGAGTCAGGACTAAACATGGACCGGCCTCCTGCTGGTGTCAGAGTCAGGACTAAACATGGACCGGCCTCCTGCTGGTGCCAGAGTCAGGACTAAACATGGACCGGCCTCCTGCTGGTGCCAGAGTCAGGACTAAACATGGACCGGCCTCCTGCTGGTGCCAGAGTCAGGACTAAACATGGGGAATCTGTGTTGAAGATGAAGATGTGAGACAGGTTCTACTCTGACAAAGTTCAAATCTAAAAACAGTTTTGTTTAGCTGTGCATGTGACTGAAATTATATTTGCGGTCTTCTCTTTTATGCCTTGAACTGTTTTGTGATTTTCTTTTGTGACGTCTGTGATTTTAATGCATTTGTTCATGTTGTGTGAAGCACTTTGTGTACAAATTGTGCTCTACAAATAAACTTGCCTTGCTATTTCCACCAGGCGGACACAGGGGGCGCCGGTCGACACTGGTGGAGTTATACTTTAAAACAGTGCTTGAAGTGTATTATGAGTTTGTCGTCATTTAATGTGCTGAATCACGTCACAAAGGCGCTGGTACAGCTGGCAGCCCGGTGTAAACGCTCTACTCTTTTCTCACACTTTTTTCACACTTATTGTGCTTTATCTTCTATATTTAGTAAATATTTTTTTCTATTTTACTGTACGATAGGGACACGCGCTAGAATCGTTTTTAATTCAACTTGTTTTGACTTTGTTCGGCTGGATTGAGTGTTTTCGTGTCGTTGCGATGTGCCTCGGCTCCGTGCCCCCCCGGCCCCCCCGGCCCCCCCGCGCCCCCCCGGCGCCCCCCGGCCGGCGCCGGTGCGTGTGTTTACACAAAGGAAGAACTCATGAAACTGCGGAGAATCGTCGTCTTAGCCGGAGATCGTCACGTTATCCCGGCGGACATCCTAAGGAAAACGCAAAGTTTGACATGGTCTATAAGAGATCTTCTACTGAAAGTGTTTTTCAGACTTCCTATAAGTGATCTGTTCTTCTGTATCTACCTCTGGATCTACCTGCGTTGCACCAATGAAATTTCCCCATGTGGGACAATAAAGGAATATCTTATCTTATCTTATCATGGATAGAGTCAAGTTCAGAATTCTACAATACCCACAATACAATACTACTCATACCCATGTACTCATACCCATGTACTTGTACTGAAGATACAGAGAAGCTCACTGGTCTGCTCCCGTCTCATGTGACGCTCACAGCTCGTCTCAGCTGCAGCAGAGAGTTCACCATAAAGAGACACATTAACTGCAACTGCACATTAAGCTCAACTTTCTGACAACTAAATCACCCAAATCAAACGTGACTGTCGCACCAACTATGACATCATCACTGCTCGTGTCTGTGTGCAGTAGCCAACGGTGCAGGAACAATGGTTATTGCTGAGGGCGATCCAAAATAAAATAAATAAAATAAATAAAATAAATAAAATAAATAAAATAAATAAAATAAATAAAATAAATAAAATAAATAAAATAAATAAAATAAATAAAATAAATAAAATAAATAAAATAAATAAAATAAATTAGATGAAAGATGAAATAAGATAAAAAAATAAATGGAATAAAGAAATAAAATAAATAAAAGTAAATAAATAAAAATGAGGGGAACTGGTCATTCTTTTCTCTTTGCATCCATTGTTACAATAGAAAAAAATATTTAAGCCTGAGAGTTGTGTAGTGGACTGAGCATTCATCTTAGAACCGAAGGGTTGCAGGTTCAAACCCCCTGTACTGTTTCTCTGGTACAGGCACGTTACCACATTTTCACAATCCAGTCATAGTTATCTTTGTTCTGTACAAATAGCCACGTCACATAATCCGTATTGCAATTTACCTGTACTTTGACACCCACCATAGTTATAGCACCAAACGACAAACAAACCAATCACCACAGCACTTTTCGCCGCCGGCTGTCCTTCTACTCCACTGACCCTGCGTGGCATTGGCAGCGCCTTGACACAGGGGGCGCCGTCGCACACACACTGGCGGTTAATTAAACAGGCACCGCGGGAGAGTGTCCGTGCACAGGGAAAAGCGACGTGAATCACAGAGCACCTGTTCACACTCGAGCTGCCGCAGAGCCCGAGCAGGAGCATGTCAACAGATTTCATTCACACATGGCTGTAATGACAGAGCCTACATCTGTCCCCGGGGTTAGCAACGGAATCTGTGCGAGATATTGTTTGGCGGTTATGATGGAAGTGGCGTACTCGATTAGAAGGTGTGGAGAGAGCTTGTTTTCTTAATTACTGCAGTGATCAATATATTGTATAGCAGTGACAATGTTTGGGTGTAAAACAATATGAAAAGGCTGCGTTAGGACAGCACAATATTATGCATAAGTATTGATATACCAGTATTGGCTGACACATTAATTGATATCAAAGCTAATTAAATTTACTGCAATGGCATCAACGCTCGCTGACAGAAATGTACTGTTTTTGAAGTGAAAACGTTAAAAAGGGCGGATTTTATTGATGATTTTCTGTTTTCAGTCTAAATGAGCATTAATTTTATGACAGAGTTTGATTAATACACAAAGGAATGAACTGAAATTACTGTCAAAAGTCTATTCAAATGTCGCAATAATATAATATATCAGCAGCCCTACTATATATATGTTTAAATACAGTATATTGTAAAGTAAAGTACATGATTTATTGCTGTGATACTTGGTTCTTCATTTTACACGCAAACCCAAAAGTTATTCAAAGCCCCTTCTTTTTCTGTAATATAACGCTTGAAATCTGGGGCACCTGCTTTTTTCTTTTAAAAAAATAATTACGTTTTCTCCCCACAGAGTACATTGTTAAAATCAGATCGCTGCACACACTGAGGCCAACAGAACAGTCTTAATCCGAGATGGATCAATATATATATATATATATATATATATATATATATATATATATATATAATATATATATATATATATATATATATATATATATAATATATAATATATAATTTGTTTTATGGCTGATGCAGATCCAGAAAATGGTGACCGTTATGCTCCGATGATAATTTTAGATATGTGGGGCCAATGTGGATAATTTCCCACTAATTATAATTTAAATTGACTACATCCACAGCCAAGTTCTCTTCACACTTAAGTTAAAAAAATAAGCTTTATATGTATTAATTAGGCGGCAGATCGGCCCAAAAAAAAAAGGACAATTAAGGCAAAATCATCCCACTATATCGGCCAAACAGCATCGGTCCCTCTCAAGTCTCGGCGTATTGTTACGCTGCCTTCTGGGCTGAGCGCATGTGCGTTGGAGCTCCTCTCTGCTTCACTTTGCCACATCCAATAGCTGTTAAAAACGTATGCAAATTAGAGGCTGGGGTAAAGGATTTTTATATTTACTTCCTCCTTTCACTGCTTGAAAGTCACGCACCCCGTCTTTAACCAGCAGCTTCATCTTGCACGTGCATTCCTCCAGAACCGCTCCCATTTTTAACAATCCATCGGAATCGTACGTCCCTAGTAATGATTCCTCTCATCAATGCCGCTTTGTGCCGCGTATCTTTAAATGCTGCGTGACTCTCAAACTCTTCCTCAGGCACTACAAGCTTAAACTCTGGTGAAACCTACAACCCGGGCTGCACGTCGATCCGAGTCCCTGTGGCTATAATAGGCGAGAAGAGCCAAAATAACAAACGCACACGCCGCATATGTGCTCCTAACCTTTAAAGGAACGTCCCGGTTCATGTGAGTTACAGTAGGACACGTGTGGAGAGCAAGAATTGAGCAAGACGACAGAAAAGCTGCCCTTGAAAAAGTGTAATAAGCCATTCGAGAAATTTGTCTGCACCTTTACTTGTAAAACAGAGTTCGAAGCTCAATTTCACATCATTTAAATGGTTTACATGGTCGTTTTAGAGGTAATGTAGCCAACACTTCTGTCTCAATTAGAAACAGGCATGTAAAACGAGATACTACATTAGGCGTATATTATTTTATGGGCAATATCGTCAAGGAATCGTGTCTAGATGAAGAAATATCAACAGCATTTCATTCTTAAACTGATGGGCAAAGTACATGTGAAGACGTCATAAGGCGCTGGTACAGCTGGCAGCCCGGTGTAAACGCTCTTTCTTCTTTCTCACACTTATTGTGCTTTATCTCCTATATTTTGTAAATATAGTTAGTATATTTTTTCTATTTTACTGTACGATAGGGACACGCGCTGGAATAGTTTTTTAATTCAACTGTTTTTGACTTTTTTCGGCTGGATTTGAGCGTTTTTCGTTGCGTTCGTTGTGTTGTTGTGACGTGAGCTAGCTCCGAGCGAGCCCCCCGCGCCCTCCGGCCGCGCTAAAGTACGGCGTGTCGTCGGTACACGTTTATATACACGTTTATATGAAAGAGGAACTTCACGAACGATCGGGACACGCACTGGAATCGCTTTAAATTAACTTGTTTTGACTTTATTCGGCTGGATTGAGTGTTTTCGTCGTGTCGTTGCGATGTGTCTTGGCTCTGAGTCCCCCGGCCGGCCGGCCCCGGCTCCGGCCCCGCCCCCCGGCCGGCGCCGTACCGCGTTTACACAAAGGAGGAACTCATGAAACTGCGGAGAACAGTCGTCTTACCCGGAGATCGGCACGTTATCCCGGCGCAATACTGACCTAACCTAATACTGATGTGCAATTCTGTCATATGTGCAATTACTGTGAAATTCATGTGCAATTCATGTGCAATTACTGTGAAATTCATGTGCAATCTATGTGCTGTCGTGACACATATTCATGTGCAATTACTGTCGTGACACATGCAATGGTATTTATGTATTTATTTGTCTATGGGAGTTTTTATTTATTTATAGGAGATCTTCTACTGAAAGTGTTTTTCAGACTTCCTATAAGTGATCTGTTCTTCTGTATCTACCTCTGTATCTACCTGCGTTGCACCAATGAAATTTCCCCATGTGGGACAATAAAGGAATATCTTATCTTATCTTATCTTAAGAGTCTTCTGGGCAGAACACTGGGCACAAGGTCTGAACCCACTGCCCTTTGGTTGATGGGACAACACTCACTCTACTGTGCTACTGCTAAACAACATTGATGCAGTTTTATTGTCCCATCCATTTTCTTACTTACCAACTAATCATTATTCCTAAATGGAGATGTGGAGGCCCCTTGCACATGAGCACAAACACCAACGATCAACCAAATCTTACAATAAAAACTCCCCTTAAACCTTTGCATTCCCATATCCCACCATTACTTACAGAAACACTGCCCTTGACCGTGAACAAGGCTTGCAGCAGAGGGGTGTGTATCGAGCGCTCTCCCTAAAATACCCTGTGGTGGACGTGAATGACCGTGCGGCTGTTATCTGATCACACATTACACAACACCAGACACTCGCATTATGTCTGCGCTGACGTATCGTAAATACAGCCCGTAAACACTAGAATAGTCGCATAAAACACCATGTCCGTTGCTTGTACTCGCCATGTTGTGCAGTAATAAACCTGTAACATGTATTGCATTGTATTAAATCAAAGGTATGGGCATTAGTGTGAGTGGATTGTGAATTAAGATGGGTTTATGAGTTTTTATGAGATTCTGTTATGATGACAAACGTAATTAGGGATATTACTGAAATTTACTGTTTTAAAGTTGGCAAGGTGGAAGAAATGTGCTTTGCATTTATTCCACATTATAAACAGTACAGACAGATTTGCTTTCACCTTTATCAAACGGGTGTTTTTGGCTAAAATTACATTCCGTGCAGAAACAAATTTTTTTTTTTAATTCATGTTTGGTTGTGTTTTGTTGAGCCGTTAGCTGTGTGGACCTTCCTTTTGCAATATTGAGACTTAATTTAAGTCTATGGAGGAAAGTTCTATATCTTCCACATTGACACACACAATGTACTGTACACATTAGCAAACCGGTATCTGGCTGGTCTGAAAACAGATTGAAACATTGTGGTCACTCCGAGCATACGTGGTTCTCTTTAGTCGTGAAAGGTGAGTGTGTTTAGCTGACAAACAGAAGACTAATGCTAATGCTAGTGACTGTAATGCTAGCTAGTGACTGTAATGCCATTTGACATAAAAACACACATTTGCTTGGATTAAATTCTAACTTGAGTAGCAGTACTTCAGACAGAGCAGTGCCTCCAGTTAGCTTTATCTCCTATGGTATGGATGGTTTTCTTTTTTCTGCACGCTACAGAGATTCTTTAAACTTAAGGACCAATATTATGCATTATTGTTACCAGCCTTTAAACATGCTCTCCAGTACCTTTAGTTTGGCATCTTAGAACTCCACAAAAATAGTTTATAAAAACCTAAAATTAAATGTAGAGCCCTAAAAAAACCGTCAGTGAGCAGGAGATTCAGAACGAGAGAGTTTGTTACGCTCGGAGGGGAGAGGACTTTCTAACCAGGATTCATTCAAACTAGTGTGAAGGAAGCTAAATACAACTCCAGGTATGTTTTAGATGAGGGGACAATGATAGAACATGTTTAAAAGCTCAAAAAAGTTAAGTTAAGTCCATAAACTTCACTACTACTTTGTTTCTGTCTGGTAAACTCTTATACTTATATTTATTCTACACAGAAACAAATTATTTTAAGTTACATCCATTGGAGAAGGAGTATTTCTGAGAGTACACAGGAGCCCAAGCATATGTATAATTCCCGAATCTGAAAGAAGTTCTCCATGAAGCCTGCAAGGTAGTCCACTGCATTATTTAGAGTTGTACTTCAAAAATACAGGTTTTCTATAATTGATCAAGGCTACTACGTTCCTACCGGCACTAAAAGTACATTCATAATTCAGTATAAAAACAGTATAGAAAACATCTGCATGTGACATATTACGCCTATTCCTGGTATTCAGACACTGCAGATTTAAATATTGCCCCACAATAGACTGACATTATCACCTAGAGTCAAAGCAGCACAAAGTACAGGGCTTTGAAATAAAAAACAGTCTGAGCACTGATGCCTGATGTGTTGGTGGTATTTAGTTTACAGCAGAAGGCACCGATAAATATTAAACTTATTTATACATACCTACACAAAACACATTCCACGAATATACTTTATTATAAGTTAAAATTAGATGTAAAAAAAAAAAAGTACCCAGAGATACAGAAATGCTGAAAGTCGTAACTGGAAATAAACATAAATTGTAAAAAAATGATATCTCTAGAATATCATTTTGAAATGGTCTTGATCTTTAAGAGACGTGGTATGACCCAGATGTTGTGTTAACTGACAATTCTCCATCATTGGAAAATTCTGAAGACGTCGAAAAATCAAGCATTTTCCAATTATTTTAAATATTAGTCATTCAGTTCAACAACTTGAAAGAAGACAATGTTGGTCATAGCAAAATTAATAAAACATAATATTAACAAACTTCAAAGAGCTGGATTTCCTCTTGGACGTATTGGACTGAGACTGACCTAAACCCTCTGCTTGGTATTGAATGTGGAGCCTTCTGTACTATTTAGTATCTCACCATTAGGCAATTCTATAACTCCAAAGAGACAACACAAAGCATGAACTTTATCCAGGGAACGTCTTTTCCATCCCATTTCGAACTGTGACACTAGTCCAACATTTAAACATTCTTTTAAGTATTGCACGTCTCCTTTCGTGTGGTTTCCTTGCTTTGTGAATCCTGAGTGGAGAATCTGTATAGTTCCTTCATCACTCCCCTCTGCACTCTCACTTGGGGGCTAACACTGGTCAGATCAATGTTCACGCAGTGCCATAAAGGATTCATGAGGAGCTTCAGAGATGATCCAGAAGGCCAAAGTCTCGTCTGACCTCAGGAGCCCTCTGGAGGGCCGTGGAGCGGGCTGGATCTCCCTTCTCCTGGAGCAGCTCCACACAAAGCAGCTCTGTATGTTGTTCTAGCCCTAAAGACCAGGGATTTGACTGGACTGATGTTCCAGATTACATTCGAGTGCAGTTCAACAAAGTCAAACAAGAAAGCCGAGGTACGGTATCAAATATATATACTCCCTCTTTGCAGAATATTTGATTTTATTTCACTACCAAATGTTTCTCTTTGCGCATTTCTTATCTTATAAAACATTGTACTATAGTGATTTGTAAGCAAAAAAGAGGAATTCATGTTTTTTAAAACTTTTTGGGGTTGCACCACACTTGAAAAGGACACAATTCACCTACTCAAGTTAGAAAAAGTGTCATGTCACTATGTCTGGCACTATGGATTTTGTAATAATGGTTGCTTTGGTCTCTTTTCAGGTTCATACGTTTGTTCAGGTCATACCAAAAAAGCCAATTATTACAATTAATAAAGGTGTAAATAAGTTGACACAAGTTTTAAGGCATCAAATGTTTTTACTGGTCCAATGTGGGAATTTTTGGCCCAGTTTCTACATTTTAAGTGATAAACTGAAGCATTTGAGAGGTAGTGGTGAAGATGTTGGATTTCTCAAGAAGGTCCTAGTTTGATTCCTTTTTTTTGACTGACTCTGATCTGTGCCATACAGCTGAGGGGACTCATGCACATAATGGAGGCACCAGTGACCACACTGCTTGGTTCTGGAAGTGCATTTTACCATAGGATCACAAAAACAATATATTAACTGAGACCTATAATTGTATTCAGAATCTGTTCCTGAAAAAACACTATTATTACTGCTATTACAACATTTTGTAGATATCTTACACAAACTGAAAACAACCATCATTAGTTACCACAGAGCTGCTTAGTCTCCTTTGTGCCTTCCACTCTTAGCGTTTGAATGTTTCTAAATCTCTTTGGCAAAAATAAATGAGAATGTACTTTTAATAAGCAGCTCAAGTCATCAAGTCACATCTCAAATAAAATAAAAATGTATTTTTAAAATCTGCATTATAACCAAAACAATAATACAAAATAATTGGATTGACACCAGTCTGTTATGTACAAAGGTGTAGGATATGCAGATGTCCTCCCCCTGTTGCCATGGTGACAGGAATGCGGGCTAGGTGTTATCTACTGCCCGTGTGGAGTTTTACTGCCCTCAGAAGAAAGAAGACGTGATAGCGACAACAGAGACGCTCTGAACTTTGAAAATAACTCTTCATCAAATGACTCCTTTTGGATTACAGAGAGTAACGATGTCTCCAAGACAAACGCTAAAACGCTGAAAGACTATGCGGTTTTAGTGGTTTTAACAGACAATCATCAGATTGCAAAAATGTGTCCACCAGATGACTTTACATGTACATATTGTGTCATTGTGTTTAACATGTCATTTTAACTGTTTCATAACTTGTTTTGTGGACAATTTTACCTTTTGTGTAACTCTTGTGGCCTAAAGCCAGATCTCGTCTCCTTATCAGCTCTGACCCCAGTGTGCATGCTGATTGGCTGAAGCCACGGCGCCAAAACCCCCGCGGGGAAAGACAAAAGGAAAGAGCAGAGAGTTACAGACCAGTACCATCCGAGCTCCAGAGCGAGTTCCATCCGAGTTTCT
The DNA here is from genome assembly GCF_026437365.1 of Eucyclogobius newberryi. Taxonomy (NCBI): domain Eukaryota; kingdom Metazoa; phylum Chordata; class Actinopteri; order Gobiiformes; family Gobiidae; genus Eucyclogobius; species Eucyclogobius newberryi. Next base: position 5,438,950 of record NW_027315724.1, read on the forward strand.
TTCGAAGCTCGACCCTCCATCCAGGGTCCCACCAGCAAGGTCCATGAGGCCTTGGGAGCAGGCCTCGGGGCTAGTTAGCGTGAGCGATGCTACGCTACGGGACAAAGACTTTTCCAAGAGAAGCTAATGTTCCCTCCCGGAACTAAGAAACCTGTGCCCGTTTTTAAAAACGTGATTGATGCTGCATCACGCAAAATCAAGCAAGGACCTTTTGCAACTTTTCAAGTCCACAGCCTTTTACCAGCCACATCTGTGGAGCAGCACGACGGCCTTTTCATTTGGAACGCCTCAGAGCCAAGGAGAACGCAGATCGCAGAACCGATCCGGTCCTTCTTTGGCCAGACAACGTCAGAGCCGAGCTCCAGAGCAGGCCCTTGGACCCCACGCAGGCCCTTGGACTCCACGCAGGCCCTTGGACCCCAAGCAGGCCCTTGGACCCCAAGCAGGCCCGTCTCCTCAGGATCACAGCTTCTGGTTCCGTTCGTATGAATGCACTTCACAGGCTGAATTTCATCTTAGACTTAACTCTAACACACACCTAGATAGATCTAGAACCATCATGTCTAGTGTTTTCCATCTGTTATCGACTCATTTGCATATTCCTAATTCATATTTATCTGTTTAATTATTTGGTCATTAAATCTTCATAACCCACATTTGGTTAAGTGTTCCTTCATTTCCAGAAAAGGGGTCAATGTCACGGTTAAGTTCACAAACCTTTAGATCAACGAGCAAATTAATTTCTAATTAATTAATTAATCTAGATATCTGATTTTAGAGTTGTTAAATGGAGTGGGTCCAGCTCGCCTCCGACGGTCCCTCATCTGCCTGAAGAGTGGGTCCAGCTCGCCTCCGACGGTCCCTCATCTGCCTGAAGAGTGGGTCCAGCTCGCCTCCGACGGTCCCTCATCTGCTTGAAGAGTGGGTCCAGCTCGCCTCCGACGGTCCCTCTTCTGCCTGAAGAGTGGGTCCAGCTCGACTCAGACGGTCCCTCTTCTGCCTGAAGAGTGGGTCCAGCTCCAGTCTCCTCGTGTCCGTCTGTCCGTCTGTGAGAGTCGGATCTCTCCTTCACTGGAACTCCTCCAGGTTTCTACGCTTTTTTCCCAAAGAGGTTTTTTTTTGTAGTTTTTCCTGGCCGAGAAGGAGAGTCTAAGGACAGAGGACCCTGGGACATCGTCCCTCGCCACCACAGACACTGTCTGACTCCCTCGCCACCACAGACACTGTCTGACTTCATCGCCACCACAGACATTGTTGATTCATTTCTCCCTGTGGCCCTCAGAGGCAACTGTTGTTGTGATTTTGGGCCTTACAAAAATAAATTGATTTGATTTGATTTAAATTGCCGATTATCCGGCTGGTGCCCCATTCTTCTCTTAAAAATACGATTCAAACTTACCCACATTTAGGCAGTGTGTCATGTTTGAATTCTTGAACAATTCTTTAATCAATATCAAACCTGAATGCCCCGCCCCCTTCACAAGTGGGTGGACATTCATAACCTTACAGTACTTGTACTAGTATGTTACCCTACAAAGGGCACTAGATCCATCCATCTTCTGCCGCTTTATCCGGGGCCGGGTCGCGGGGGCAGCAGTCTGAGCAGGGACTCCCAGACTTCCTTCTCCCCAGACACTTCCTCTAACTCCTCCGGGGGGATCCCGAGGCGTTCCCAGGCCAGCCGAGAGACATAGTCTCTCCAGCGTGTCCTGGGTCTTCCCCGGGGCCTCTTCCCGGTGGGACATGCCTGAAACACCTCCCGAGGGAGGCGCCCAGGAGGCATCCGGAACAGATGCCCGAGCCACCTCAGCTGGCTCCTCTCGACGTGGAGGAGCAGCGGCTCTACTCCGAGCTCCCCCCGTGTGGCCGAGCTCCTCACCCTATCTCTAAGGGAGCGCCCATCCACACGGCGGAGGAAACTCATTTCGACCACTTGTATCCGCGATCTTGTTCTTTCGGTCACTACCCAAAGCTCATGACCATAGGTGAGGGTAGGAACGTAGACCGACCGGTAAATAGAGAGCTTTGCCTTTCGGCTCAGCTCCCTCTTCACCACAACGGTCCGATGCAGCGACTGCATCACTGCAGCCGCTGCACCGATCCGCCTGTTGATCTCACGCTCCATCCTTCCCTCACTCGTGAACAAGACCCCGAGATACTTGAACTCCTCCACTTGGGGCAAGGACTCCCCACCCACCTGGAGAGGGCAAGCCACCTTTTTCCGGTCGAGAACCATGGCCTCGGATTTGGAGGTGCTGATTCTCATCCCAGCCGCTTCACACTCGGCTGCAAACCGTGCATATAATTGGGGGAAAACAATATTATTGGGCAACATGATAATCAATTTTTACTAAATCATCAATGAAATTAAAGTTATAAAAGTATCTTCTTTGTGTAATTTGTGTGGTTTATTATGATGGCAAAACCTTGAAATTATTGATGTGCATTTTCTTCTGTGTAATGTCAAGGTTGTTTAATGTGCGAGTTGTGTGGGGCATAGAAACTACAATTATTTTGACAAATAAACGTAAAAATCAAACTAGATTATCGGTTAACGGTGGTAATCCCCTTAGCTAACTCTAGAACACCAAAGAAAATGCGACAAAACTAAACTATACCCAGGGAACATCTTGACTGAGAACCTGAATGAAAGAATACTCCCGGAAAACGTGATAGAAACTTTGGGTTACTATTGATTTAAAGTATTAGTTAAATACTTTGTGAAGGGAACTGTAAACATGGGGTTCAGTCTGTTGTAGCCTTTCTTGGCTGTTGGACAGTTATGATGCTACATAAAAAATAACGCATCCCAGTGAAAAGAAAAAAGGGCAATACTTCAAGACGACAGAGGTTCTGGGTTTTGTTCATGATCTACTGCAGACAAGTCGCTGACACCGCATAAAAGCAGCGAACACTTGCCACATTTAACATTTTTGGACATTTACATCAAGCTAGCTCGTCCACAGCCGCTGACGAGCCCTCAAAGCAATCAAGACACCGTTATATATACAGTAGCTTTATATATTAGGATCAGACGTTGCACAGTCTGGAGTGATTTCATGGAGTCCCCTGGTGAGAGTAATCCATTACTGGTGACAAACGGGCTCTTTGGTGATGTTACAGAGGAATAATCCATTCTGTTGTTGTTGGTAAAACTCACAACGCAGCAAGACGACTGCATAGTTGCTCGTACCCATGAATTAAGGTACTCAAGACCTTCTAGACTCATTTATTAATAGCCACTCTTAAGCTTTCTCGCAGTACACCCTCCAGGCCTCTCTATGCCCCCCCCCCCCCCCCCCCTGCCCCTGAGCCCTGTACCCATTTAAGTACATTGCTCTATATCCTCCCTCTGTCTCACTACGCCCTCCACTCCGACTTGAGAAGGCGCCGTTATATTTGCCATGGAAACACGCATCTTTTGATCATTTGCCACTCAGGCGCTTTTATTCCCTTCTCTCCTGCACTCTGCGTCGCTTCGGTTTTGTGCAAACTGTCAGAGGAGACACCTAGTTTGAAGCGTGCAAAGTTTATCAAAGGTTTCTAATTATTTGTGGGGGTATCTGCGGAGACGGAGCTGTGACACCGCCAGGCTCAACACAACGACGCTGTGACAAACAGCAGAAGAGGTTAACTTAAAAATATATCCGCGCGTGGAGACGTTTAGCCTGCGCTTTTTCAATAATCCCTCGTAATGAATGGGTAAATGTTCGCGGCGAGGGGTGCTGGCTTTTGCAGGAGCTGAGCGCCTCCAGCTGACAGTCCATGAGGAGTTAATGTGGTAGGAGCTTAAAAATAAACAGCACAGTGTTTTAACTGTCACACTGTAAAACTGAGACTACATCTGTAATTCATAATGAGGATTTTATTTGTTCTTTTATATGAGAATGTAAAACAAGTATTGTATTTTACGGATTTTAAGTCACACTTTTTTACATATTTTTGGGGGGTGCGACTTATACTCCGGAGCGACTTGTTTGTGATATTATTCGTTAACAGTATTTCACAACCACAAGAGGACTCTAAAGCGACGCTCTAGGCACACAGAAGAACTGGCACTTCCTCTACCTGTGGAGTTTGCAGAGTTGTTTAAAAGTGACACAGAGGTTGTGATTAAGTGTGCAGAGTGACAAGTGCAGTAATGTATGTACAAGTACAATTGGTCAAAACGACTCAAAACAAAGTTGTGGCTGCGTTCACACTGTCGCAAACACTGCATCAAAATTGGAACTAAACCGAGACTAATCCTGGAACTAAACCTGGACTAGAACAGGACCAAACCACAGTCTTCAAGGACAATGCATGAGGTCTGAACGCAGCTTTCTCTGCAGCACAACTGTAACTGAACTGTGTCGATGCCTGTGCTTTTGCCTATTGTCTGGTGTTGAAGAACAGACCAGGCTCTGCTGTTTAGAAGTGACACAGAGGAAGAAGAATTCAATGGATTTAGTGATTTGGGGTAAAACTGATGCTTTGCTAAACTTGTTAGCATGTTCTTTATGCTATAGTTATCTGAATAACTGTTCATATGTTACGTTAACATATCAGACACTTACCACAGTTCTGTCTGTGCCTCATGTAGTGTTAGCGTTAGCATACGTCATGTAGCTGAAGGTGTTAGCGTTAGCATACGTCATGTAGCTGAAGGTGTTAGCGTTAGCATACGTCATGTAGCTGAAGGTGTTAGCGTTAGCATATGTACACCTATTCACCTGTTCTTTAATCTGTTATTATTTTATTATTAATTAATTGCATTTCAAGATGAAATGTCTGTTCTTGGTCTTGGATTCCATCAAATAAATTTCCTCCAAAAATGCGACTTATACTCCAGTGCGACTTATTCATGTTTTTTTCTTCTCTATTATGCATTTTTTGGCTGGTGCGACTTATACTCCGGAGCGATTTATAATACGGAAAATACGGCAATATATTCCACATTAAGAACAGGAGTAGGATGAAGACCTTATTTAAGTCTTATTTAACCTTCCCTCTTCTTTACACAATTAATAGCCATAAACATAGATGGCGACTTGTAATTAACTTAAAAAGAATGGAAAAGACAATGGATGGCTAACACTGTATATATATTTTTTAACATTACTTTAAATACAATTTCATATTTTTTTGTTTAAATTTATACTTGAATAATATTTGAAAATGTCTTAAGTTAATTGTCCAAAGAGTTCCACTGCTTCACACCAGCAAATTAAATACACATTTGTTTAAGTGTAGTTCATGCAAAAGGCAACTTCAAATCAAATTTCCTTCTACTATTCCCACTGTTGACAACAAAAACACTTTGCAAACCTCATGGCAACAGACAGTGTTTTGGTTTGTAAAACAATTCAATCTTTCAATGTAATGTATAAAATAAACAAACTAAGGGCCCAACACACAGCCTTGTGGGACAGACTATCCATTTTTACACACCTCTGATTCCACAGGTTTGTCATTTTTAAAATAAAATACTATGCTCAATAGTGTCAAAAGCCTTTTTTAGGTCAATAAAGACTCCAACTGTTGGTTTTTGCTATCCAATTCTGTAGTAATATCTTCAGTTTTTTCTGTTGAATGATTAATTTGAAAACCAAAGTGATTATCATGTACCGGTAATAGAGAATGTTGTTAAAAATAAATAAAATTGTCAAAGTTTTCAACAACTAATTTCTATAGAACCTTTGAAAGCAGGATATAGGCCTGGTTTGTAATACTGTGCTTATCCCCAGATTTAAAAAGCAGCATTATTTTTGCCACCTTCATTTTGTCTGGAAAAACACTATGAATGAAAGAGATTAATGATATTGAACAATGAGCACAGCAACAATGATGAATGCATTCATAACAGACAAAATATTGGTTGATAAGAAAAATGTATTCTTCATATTTCGTCCTTGTTTCTACCTCTTGTCACCTGTCTGCAGAAAAATGATTTCATAGCAATGATTTTTAAGCATCCACAGCCCCGTCTCAGTACAACCGTACAAAAGAGCAGCGTTGTCCGCTCATTCCAAACATGGCTTTGTAAGAGCTCGGGATGAGTTACAAAGATGCTTGCAACATTTTCACAGCAAACCTTTTGTTGAAAATATTCCGAAACACACCACCCACTAAAATATGACCATTATCAAAAATTGGTATTAAATATAGCAAATATAATCCACGAGAGTGAGTTGTAATGCGCTGGTCAGCTTTTTTTCTGACTCCCCCCCACAAAATCCAACCCAATTGCCCTAAATAAATGATAAAATCAAATCCCAAAATAAATACATTTTGGGATCCAAACTGAGTCTAACCCGCCCGGCCCAGCTGGCAGTCATGTCTTGTGAATGTGAACATCAGATGGAGTACTCTGACTCTAACACTCAAAGGGTCCAGCACAGGAGCGTTTAGGAGTACAGCAGGATGGGTCATGCAGGAGCGACCTGAGTTCTGAGCATCTCCAGGTGAGGAACAACTCTTTTCTCTTGTCCACGATGTTCCACTCGCTTCATTCACGCTGGCATCGTTTGTGAAGTTAAGATATGCTTAAAACTGGACTGATAGCATGACCTGCGTTTTTCTCTTGTCTCCTTTTTTTATTTGGCGTTGGAATTTAAAGGGGATGAAGTTGCCCTCTGCACAGTTAAACACGTGCCTGAAGTTTGTGAGACAGTTGTGATATAGAGAATGTGTTAGGAGACACTTACATTTGCCAGTGGTGATTGTTTTATAATAGAATTTGCATATTCTTTCAAGGCAGTTCCTCTACACACACTTTGAAAATCAAGGCCTTAAACAAAAAGGAAACGAACAAAATGAACTCCATCTGAGTCCATCACATTCCCCCATATGTAGCAGAAGAGAGGTTTAGCATTGTGCTACAGCTGGGCAGCTTTACACATGACAAAGCCATTAAAAGTTTTGCATTGACTTTAAAGCTACGATTTTAAATAATGCATGGACGGCGTGGGCACCTTCTGCAGCCCCCACGGAGACTCAGGTCTGATTATTCTCACTAAACCCATGTAGGAGTTAGTACAGGGAGGAGGCCATTATTTATTTAAAGCCAGCTCCCCGTCGAGTTTATATGTGGGCGTCTATATTAAAAGTATACGCTATGTACACTTTGCTTGCCAATTCCTATTAATCCCAATGGCGCGGTTATGAGCAGATGACTTGTTAGCTAAACTTCAAATTTTCGCCACTAGAGACGTGTCTGCGGAGTTTGAATTAATAACGGCACCAGAAGATTTAAGAGAATTTGGAATTGGAGTCGCTAAATGATGAAACCTCGGCTAATACGTCGGAGATCGTTCTCGGCATGGGAGAGGAAGGCACTTTTACTCACAATCCTCCGAATCTTAAATAATGCTGATTTGATTCACTTAATAGGCCGTGTGGTTTTGCCAAGAGCAGTTGGAAGCGAGGGAGTCGTCATTAATGCTAACAGCGCAGTTCAGAGTTGAGCTGAGGTGAAAGGAATAAAAATGGAAAAGTCTAGTGGTTATAAAAAAAACGTAAAGAAATACTGCCCAGGTCTGAGGAGAATGAGAATGATTAATAATGTTGAAATTGTCTGACTATTTGGTAAGATGTCAAAGAGATGACTTAAGATGTTGTTGTTGTTGTTGTTTTATGGCGGTTGGCATCCAATTGTTGCATTACCGCCAGACTTTATTCCTCAGACTTTTCGTAGTCCTCAGACTGTCGTAGTCCGTAAAAGTACTCCTTCCATTGCTTTGGTGTTACAAAGCCCATGAGGTCATGATATGTCTTTGTGACTAGAATAGTTGTTGTTGTTTCAGAGACCAACCGGCTTTATTCCAGGGAGACTCTTCTTCATCTTCCTCTCCTTCTTTGACGTTCGGCGCTTCCACCGTACAGCTTTATTCTTTAGGCTTCATTCTATAGGCTTTAATATTTCCACTGATGTCGCTGCTTGGTAGCCGTGCGTCTACGAGACTGGACGAGGACAGGAGACCACCCGCACCCCCATCTCGTCACTCTGATCACTCTGACTCCCCAAAAGCAGACCCCCATCACTCCGACTCCCATTTAGCGCCTTTAGCCTGTTTTCTATATCTGCCCAATCAAGCTCCTTTGTTCCAAGGAATCTCCCTGCAGCTTTAGCAATGATCCTGATCCTTTCAGTTCTGCTTTGAGTCTGAGCAGCACAGTTTACAACATCCACCATAAAGAGTACAAAATCCTCTCTATCCACAACCAGGGTATTCTCATTAATTCTGGAACCTGCACACTTGGGACCTCCACTCTTGAAACCTTCACACTTCTTGGGAGCCACGCTGGCCTTTCTCATTTCGCCCTGGCTTGGAGCAGCGCTGGCTCCTCTCTCTGTATTTACTCTAAACTCGTTACTTGAAACTTTCTTGACTGCATCTGCATAGGATATACCTTGAGAGACCTTTATTTTATGCACCTCAGCAGCTCTTTTGCTAAACCTGCATCCCCGTAGGCAGAGCTATGTTCTTCCCCACAGTTACAGCACTTCAGTTTTGCTCCCACGTCACACTTCCCATACTCGTGATCTCCTGCACATTTACCACATCTTTGCCTCCCTCTACAGACCGCTGCAATATGCCCAAAGCGCTGGCACTTAAAGCAACGCAGGGGCGGTGGAACATATGGCCTAACGTCATGGCACATGAACCCAATGAACACCTTACTAGGCAGGCACCTCCCTTCAAGTGTTACCATTACCGACAAGCTGTCACATCTTACCCCAGACCGGGTCACCTTCAACCGCCTAGCGTCCACCACCGTAGCTCCAGTCAAATTTTCCTTAACTTCATCCACAGACGTCGCCGTAGGGACACCTACGATAACTCCTCTGACCGTGTTTCTTTCAGCATCAGACACAAGAATGTCCTTTCCACCCAGACGTTTAGTTCCAATCGCCTTCCGTTGCTGAGCCGCGTCCTTGCACACGACCAGCAGCGAGCCATCTCTAAGGACACTCGCACTCTTGATCACTCCCACAGCTACAGTTAGGCTCTTTGACAATGCCACTGAATTCCACTCCTTAAAGGATGCACTATCCTGTGCAAGCTTTATGATCACCTTACAGTCTCTGCTCTCACCCCGGATATCAATAGCTTCAGTCTCATCCTGCTGCTCATTCCCAGAACCCTCGGACGAGCTAAGGGACTTTTTACGTTTCCGGGCACGTGCAGCCAGAAAAGGCTGCTCCTCCACGCCGTCCAGAACGTCTTCCACCACCGATCCACTCTCCTCCGCCATCTCCCGTCTCTCCAGACCGGAGACTAGCTCTTCTTCTTCTTCTTCTTTGGTGTTTTATCGTAGTCCTGTCGCATTACCGCCAGACTTTTTCATGTGTTACACTGTTCAGATTTATGAAGGCCAGACTGACCTAGGGCTGACATTTCTTTTTAATGACACGGCACAGCTTTGAATAGTTCCGGAAGGTTTCTACCAACTTTGAGTGAAGATTAAACCCAAACGAACACAGATATAAACCAGGGCTGAATATAAACTAAACCAGAACTAAACCAAGTCTAAACCAGGGCTTGTGACCAGAGTTTAGCTTCAGCACAGGACAAACACAGAGACACAGAAAGACGGACTATTCAACTGTAAAAGCACTGACAATCCCCAAAAAATACAATTATTCCCATTATAGGCAATATATTTTTCTTTTTGATTCGAAAACATGTATTTGAACCACTGTGACTTTTATTATGACTTTAAGGAGACATATTATGCCAACTTTTAAGAGCTTTTAATAATGTCATTACTATTTACCCTTCTCATTCTCCCACTTGAAGATGTATTTAAAGTGATTCATGCATCAAGACGCAGTCGGAAAAGCCCTCGATACCCGTCTACTGCCTTTTACTTGCTTCCTTCTACAATACTTTGGTTCTTAATCCGTGACCAACATAGGATTCAGGAAGCGTTGCACTTTAGTGTGATGTTTATGGTGACATAGCAGTTGGAACTCTGCGATGTAGTTTTCTTCTGGAAGTCAGTGGATTTGTTTCTTTCACCAAGTTGTTTTAGCACAAGGTTACGATTTAAAATATACAAATCATCATGACAATCATCTGTGTCATATTATATAGCAGACAAAAGCCAAAGACAAAATAACTGACCTTGAAACAACTAAGGCATGTACTTTTCTCCTTTAGTTCATTTCAAACAAGACTGTGTGAATTTGAAAAGTTTGCAAAGAACCCGCAGCAGTGTTTAAAATGCACTATGACTCTCTTTTCCAAGGACCTACTTATTTGATGCTATTAGCCTTGAGCTGCGTTTATAACGTGAGCCCAGCGGTTGTGTTTTCTCCCCCAGATGTTTCACCTCTGCTCGACACACTGCCAGCAACAACCACATAAAACACAAGTCTTATGAATTATGCACAGTGTTTGCTGCAGAAATGTGAAGAAACGTGACTAAATCTATGACTGTAGGATAATTGCCAGCTTGAGCAGCATGCGAGCAAAATGTTGAAGTACGCAAAAACACCCCAAACGTTTCGGGAGCTGCCTTGGAAATGAATATCTTGCCTCGACTTGTTTAAATTCAGCCAAATAGGAAAGCTTTCTGAATCCATCCATCCATTTTCTACCGCTTGTTCTCTTTCGGGGTCGCGGGGGACTGGAGCCTATCCCAGTGACTTCGGGCCTTAGGCGGGGTACATACTTGGATCTGGATCCATAAAAAAGTAATAAATAAATCACAAAAACATGGTAATTGCGGTTTTGAGTTCCGTAGAGAGGTGATGGTGGCTTATACCCAGGACGAAGTGTACACTTTGGTGAAAACATGGTTAAACTCATTTTATGAGCTTTAAAAAGGTGCCTCTTTCGGGAAATAGATCTATTAGGTGATTTATTATAGTAATGTGTGGAGTCAAGACTGGAAAGGTAGAAGAGATGGCAAACGCAGGAAAGAAAGACAGGAAAGAAGTACTGCAGCTGGTTTAAACTGATTTTGGTCTTCTACTTGGAGCAGTGGGATGACTGTGCCATCTCCGACTTCAGTACTGAATCCCAGGTATGAGACAGTTGGTATGCCCCCTCGTCCCGATTTACAGTCTAATGGGCATGTTTCCGGATGTCTACGGCCTCCCTGATCCAACAATTGTACTTGTTGCCGTCTGTGTCTATGGCCTTGGCATGATCCCAGTCCACGAGAGGGTTCTCTTCTTGTGGTGGGATACATTTCTGAAGAAGCTAGACAGCAAATGGAACCATCATCCTACTGCTCCAAGTAGGAAAACAGTGGCACAGCCAAAATATGTTTAAATCAGCTGAGCAGACAGTACAGTTACATCACATGACACTTCTGAGAAGGCAGCAGAGTTCAGCCACAACTGTCAAGGTATGGAAAAGCTGAGGTGTAACCTGTTATGTAACATTAGGTTTTAGAACTGTGTATGGGAGAAAGAGTGGAGTATAAAATGGTGAAAGGTTTTGTTTATAGGGCCATTTTTCTATGGGCACCATGCATCCATTTACAAACACAATCATAAACCGAAATCCACAGATTCCGTAGACAGGCGTGTTAATCTGGCTTCACACTAGAGGATCTTTAGCCTGTTTTAAACCTAATTTTCCTCTCCACAAGTACAAGCAATTATTTGTGTGTCAGTGTGATTATAATATAACCATTTGTGGACCGTTGCTGCTCATGGACCGCGACAAAAAAACAAACTCAACATAAAGTGTTGGCAATTCAGGAAAAGTGGACAGAAGTCAGAGGTGTGTGGATGAGTGCGTGTGTGATCTGTACTTATATATTTGATAAGTTGTCAATCAGCACTCTCCCCGCTTTAAAGATTCTATAAATGATCTTTAAAAAGGTGGAGAACGCCACCAGGCCGCACCAAACAATTGCACACGGCCACAACATGGGGCTGTGACAATGAGCTTGCAATACCAAACACTCCAATCATAAAGGTGTAGGATGTTTTATTTATTTGATTTTTTAACAATTTTCACTTGCAATCATCTTTGAAACAGCCAATCAAAGCTGCCATTCTTAAACTTGTTCCTTTTGTATTGTTTTTTTGGAAAATGGTAAGTGTGTAGTGTCTGTGTCATTCATGCGAGTGGGAGGAAATATAATAACTGCAAAATGTCCTTATGTCTGAGATCTGCAGACTTCGCATTACGTCTTAAAACTACAGACAATTTAAAAATCCTCTAGTGAGCTGCCTGTCTGAAGTGTATTACTGCGTGCACACATTTACCTTAATGGAATGGTTACGTCCGTTAAAAGGCTCCGGGTCGGTGTAGAACTCTGTGTTGTGGTCCAGTCGTCCATGCCCTCCGTACATCACCATATCAGAATCCAGCTTGATTTTGTATCTGGAGGAGAGGCAGGTTAAGGCGCTCTGGCAGTGGGAAAGTAGATTAGGAGATCCTGGAGCATAAGGCGCCCAGGAGTGGAGTTTTTCATCACGACTGCTTTGGGGTGCTAGCAGGTTTTAGCCCGTGCTCAGCAGCTTTAGCCTCGCGCAAATCCTCCTCCATCTATCAGCCTTAAGAGAGCTGAGAAGTGACAGAGATGAGAAAATACGGCTGAACATTTGCATAAACACAAAAGTGATGCAGCCATCCAAGTGCGCCCCTCTAATTTACCGCATTCAGTGCAGAAATAATGAATTTTATCTGGAAAGTGATCCAAATGACTGACAGCGGGAGATTGCTCTAAAATTAGCATCTTGGCGTTTCAGATGTGCTCAGAGTTATTGTTCGACATGCTGCAATATTAGGCGTCTGAGAGCCAGCTAAATATTAAAAACGATGATTCGGAAATAACACAGAAGATATGAATTACTCTGTAAAACTGTCTAAAAAATACAAATTAATGTGCACAACACTGAAACATAACCACCATACACTAATTTCGAAGGCGCGTATTAATTTAAAACTAAACTTTTGATGTTTTTGGCCAGGCAGTGAAAGTAAATTCTTATTGCTAATTTTAGGTTTCCTCCAGTAACTGCTTGGACCCATCCTCTTTGTGAAGTGGACGCTCATGATTTGGATAATATCAGGAAACAAAAACATCACGCAATCTTCTTTAAAGCGTCATAAAGTCGTAAAAACCTGGCTCCTCTGACTAGCTCCGTCGCGCTTGTTGACATGTAATGCAAATGTCTATGAACACAAGCGCATTATTTACTGATGCGCAGTCTTTCTGAGAGATATCGTGGCAAACATCATAATTGGCTCGACGGATAATCAGCTTATCTCCCCATGGAGTGGAACTCTGATCCTCAAACGGCCTGCAGTGGAGAGGCAGCCTTTGTGTGGGATGATTACAGAACTGATGATCCGTATCCCCGAGAGCCAAAACTTTACAAACAACATAAAAGGGTAAACTCGGCAAGGTAGAAAAGGTGGTCACCTGGACAATGCTTTTATATCGAGACTTTTTGACTGCCATTCAGAAGTCATTTTCAATCTGAAGGTACTAGTTTACAGAGCTAGAAGTCATGCTGTCCTGGGATAGGTTAGTCCTGTTGCTCATATAACATGAAGTGCTCCGTCTTTGTTTAGCTGCCTCATTAATGACAAGAACGGATGTTTTCTCAATACAAATGTGTCTGACACAGACTGCTTGGTCTCTTACCCTCATTCTCTTCTACGTTCTTTCCAGATGCTAGAAGACAAGTCACTATACAATTTTCTCATATCATTTTTAATTTGATGAATTGATTCCATACTGGGTGTTAGTAAGCAACTATTGCAGCCACAGCTGCCCTGAGGTAGACTGATGGGAGCGAGGCTGCCAAACTTAAGATGGGTGACGTCTCCCCTGAGGACACAACAGCAGTACGTACTACAAGAACCACCCCAGAGTTTGTACCCAACCAGGACTAACACGCTGGTAAAACCAACTATGTGTAAAGCCCTGCGTGGCAACTGCTGCTTTGGGCTTTACCAAAAAAAAAGTAATTTAATTCATGTTTTGTTTTTTCGACAAGACAATTATTTGTAATAGAAGCTTTTTTCAATAGAAAAACATAATTCAACTGGATGAAAACCAAAACATCCTGAAAAGCTTGTCTGGTTTACAATAGTAATAAAAAAATGATGACAAAATTTGGCATCCGCAATTGTCAATCAAAATCCCCCTTCTCCAAACCTCAGACATGTCTGACGCCCTCCCCATCTGCCACGCTCCCAAATCCAGCAAATGTGCCTTAGTTACAGTAATCTAAACCTGGCAAACTTTTGAAGGAAGCTGAGGCCGCTCAAATTGGCAGTTGCCGGCCTTTTGAGCCATTACCGCTTTGTTAGCCGCTAACAGATTTTCCCTTCAGCTGTAAACTATTGTAATCGATACGGCCTTTGTGAATAAAATGCTAGGATGGAGCGGTGGGGGGTAGAAGGGGGTTATTTAAGAAATGCAATCAATTGTGTCCAATGAGCAGGAAAAAGCCTATGGAGACTGATGGTTAGTCTGTGTGATGACCTGAAAACAATCTGGCAGCTGTGAGCGCCGGTGCCACTGCTGTTTGTCCATCAGCTGCTGGAGAGTGGGAGGCATGTGAGGGACACAAAGAGGGGACACTTATTTTTGACATTTGAATGTTGCCAAAGACGCATAAAAGACCAAGAATATTTGATTTCTATTTGTATATATATATTTTATTTACGGTAACTTTTAAGTGCTATTGTTTAATATTTTAGCTAGAAAACGCATGATGTTTTATTGTACTAAATAATATATAGTGTCTTTACTGTGAGTGGACTTGCAGCTCCACAAACCTGAGACACTCGCTCTAGAGGACTAACCTCTTCCTGCTTGTTTCCATGGAAATATTGTTCTTTGGCGATAATATTCCACAGTATGGAATAAAACGTATCCATCCCTATGAAGTATGTTATGAAGGATGGTTTTAACTTTGTGTTTCCATGGAATTATGCAGATGACTTTCCACCTGCAGAAAGTTACAGTCTCACCTTAAATATTTTACATTTTCATCTCATGTCAAGTGATGGAGCAGAATAAGCCAAGTCCACTTGAGTCGACTGGCAGATCATTTGGCTTGGAAGAAATATATTTGCCAACTGTTGTATCCAGCTTGTGCTAACCAAACAAACTGCTCGTGCCAAGTTAACCAAACTGCTCTCCTGGTTCCACCGACCAGTAAAAGTCTGCACTGTGCAACAATATGGAGAAGATATTACAGAAAAATGCATAGCAATGAGACGTGGGCAATATATCGAACCATTTATCATGAATGTTGTTTAGAAAATGTGTACGAGAGTATCGGATATAGTAAATTTTTTTAAAAAAGAACAAAACTAGCTGATAAAAACAAAAACGCTATGTTGTAAATCCAAATAAGGGTAAAGAAGAAGAAAGAAGGACAAAATATTAAGATATTAATTTTTGTCAATATTGCCCACCGTTATTAATAAAAATAAGAGGATTTACAATTTCCCAAAGCTTAAGGTAAAATCGCTAACATCTCCCGAGTTCCTCTCACTTGAAAACAGTTCATATAGAGTTCACCTCGTTTGATGGATGCACACGTCTCTCCGGAGTACATCATATTACAACTCCGGCGCATTATCCATCTTGTTTTATCTGCCTAATTCCAGATAATAGCAGACTTATTGCTTACAAACTCCGCCTGTCTCTCAGTCTACGTTGTCAAAAGTTATTGTCGCCAGCGCTCGAATCGTTCTGGAGTGCGTTTAAGTAAGAGCGACACGAGAGGTTGAGAGGAGACTGATGACCTGACACAATCGGAGAACGCCTGAGGGTGCCGAGTGAATCAAGGGCCAATCTAGTCTGACAGGTGCGGGCTTTCATGAGGAGGCGCCAACTGGGATTTCAAATAGTCCAAGCAGCCCCATAATAACCAGCCTGAAAAATGTGTCCACCAGAAGAAAAAAGAAAAACAATTGATGGTTGGAAAAGCTGACACTGACTGCGTTTTAATGGTTGGCGGAGAGGTACTTTCGGGTGTTCGGAGAGGAGAGAAAATAAGAGACAATGGGGGAGAAAGTAGCGTGATAAGACGGGAGAGAGGCGCTTGTCAGAAAGACTGTATGAAGAGGCCGAGCGGTGGGGATGAAGCCGCCGCAGCAGGATGATGGCTATATCGTGAGAGGATGTTAGGCATGGCTTTTAACTCGTCTACACGTCTACAAAGAACAGAATTTAACATACACCGGCAAGGACTCTAAAGGGATTTTTCATTTCTTGTAAATAGCCCGAGTATGGAACTAAGGTAAAAACTATAAAAACAAATAGGGGAAACACATTTGCAAAATACATTGATGTGTTTGTGTTTGCAATGTTTGTAAAATGTTAATTAATGAAAGGAAGAGAGGGCTCTGCAGCTCATTGTCCTCTTGGCTGAAGGGAGAAAGATCGATATTGTAGCTAAATGTGCAATACTGACTTAACCATGTGCAATACCGTCATATTCACGTGCAATTACTGTCGTACTCACAAGCAATTAAGGCCATATTCATGTGCATATAACTGATGTAAATAAGAGTGTTTACTTACCATTAGTATTAGTATTATTTAGTCTTATGGCTAGCCATTTTTACTTTATTATTTATTTTATTTTAATCTTTATCTTTTTATTTTATTCCTCCATTCCCTATTAAGATATGAGAGGAGTTTTGTTAATAAGAGTTTTTTTGTTTTGTTTATAAGAGTTCTCCCATAAGTTATCTGTCCTTTCCCCTGTATCTATTGCGTTGTAACACCGAAATTGCCCCATGTGTGGACAATAAAGGAATATCTTATCTTATCTAAAATGCAGGCCGGTCCCTGAGGACCTCAGGGACCGGCCTCCTGCTGGTGCCCAGAGTCAGGACAAAACATGGGGAATCTGCGTTTCAGTTTTATGCAGCTAAAACCTGGAACAGTCTTCCTGAAGATGTGAGACAGGCTTCTACTCTGACAATGTTCAAATCTAAGCTAAAAACAGTTTTGTTTAGCTGCGCATATGACTGAAAGGATTTTTTCTTTGCACTCTTCTCTTTTGTTTGTGATTTTCTTAGTTTAGAAAATCAGTTGGATTGATAATTTTTAATTTAGTTAATTTTATTGTATTTCTGTTTCTGTAATTTCTTTGTGATTTTAATGCATTTTTCCTGCTGTGTGAAGCACTTTGAATTGCCTTGTGTATGAAATGTGCTCTACAAATAAACTTGCCTTGCCTATTGCTAAAGCTTAAGGTGACTTCAGTGCTGACTTTGGAGCCACTGCAAACGTTAAAAACTCTAATAATGAAATAGATAATACATGAGAAGTGGAAACAGAACTTCAGAACGTCACAGCACAGTATGCAACTTTCTGGATGTGGAAAGTCACCTGTATTCCATGGAAATAGAAAGTAATAGAAAATATAGCCGCAAGCGGCAATGATCGGCCCTCGCCACGCCGCCGCCACACCGCCGCCACGCCGCAAGAGGAGGGGGCGCTAACGCGCCCCAATTGTCCTTTTATTACGCCTACTGCTGAATCTGTGACGCTGTCACATCTTCTCCCCTTTGTTTTACCATCAAAAAGCTATTTTATTTTGAATTCTTGGCAAAATGTGCGGCTTTGCCGCACAGACACCGTGACTCTTTGAATGAAAATGTGGATAACTTTTGATGGTCCTGAAGATGAGTCTCACCAAATTTCAGGTTAATATGTCTAACGCCCTGGGAGGAGTTTGTGAAAGTCTAAAGTGTAAACATGTTCTGGCGATTTCCCCATTGGAATAACATGAAAGGTTTCGGTCATCGTTACGGCAACGCCATAACAATTATGACATGGGTCTCATTGACTTTTTTGATGGGGATGCCAAAATTGAGTTGTGTGTCAAATTTCATATAATTTCGGAAAACTAAACATTTAACCTCCATATAAAATCTGTAGGGGGCGCTGTGGCGCCAAATGAATTTATTTCACTTCAAGTAGGTTTAGGGCAGCCGAGTGTGAAGCGGCTGGGATGAGAATCAGCACCTCCAAATCCGAGGCCATGGTTCTCGACCGGAAAAAGGTGGCTTGCCCTCTTCAGGTGGGTGGGGTGTCCTTGCCCCAAGTGGAGGAGTTCAAGTATCTCGGGGTCTTGTTCACGAGTGAGGGAAGGATGGAGCGTGAGATCGACAGGCGGATCGGTGCAGCGGCTGCAGTGATGCAGTCGCTGCATCGGACCGTTGTGGTAAAGAGGGAGCTGAGCCGAAAGGCAAAGCTCTCTATTTACCGGTCGGTCTACGTTCCTACCCTCACCTATGGTCATGAGCTTTGGGTAGTGACCGAAAGAACAAGATCGCGGATACAAGCGGTCGAAATGAGTTTCCTCCGTCGTGTGGCTGGGCGCTCCCTTAGAGATAAGGTGAGGAGCTCGGCCACACGGGGGGAGCTCGGAGTAGAGCCGCTGCTCCTCCACGTCGAGAGGAGCCAGCTGAGGTGGCTCGGGCATCTGTTTCGGATGCCTCCTGGGCGCCTCCCTCGGGAGGTGTTTCAGGCATGTCCCACCGGGAAGAGGCCCCGGGGAAGACCCAGGACACGCTGGAGAGACTATGTCTCTCGGCTGGCCTGGGAACGCCTCGGGATCCCCCCGGAGGAGTTAGAGGAAGTGTCTGGGGAGAAGGAAGTCTGGGAGTCCCTGCTCAGACTGCTGCCCCCGCGACCCGGCCCCGGATAAAGCGGCAGAAGATGGATGGATGGATAGGTTTAGGGCAAAGAGTTTAACAACTGATTCTAATTTGACGCAATTCGGACTTTATCTGCGCAAACGGCAGAAATGTTAAATTTGGGAGATTTCTGAAATTCTAGCTAAAGTTTGCGGCTTCGCCGCACAGAGACCGTGACAGGGTCAATGTAATTTGAATAACTTTTGATGTCCCACTCCTCAGTAGCATTTTCACCAAATTTCAGCTTTTTAGAGCCAACGCCCTGGGAGGAGTTTGTAAAAGTACGACGTTTGGAAAAACTCCTGCTTAGCCATTTTTGAACCAATATGGCCGACATTTGGTTGGGTGGACGGCGTTGCTGTAATAATATTTTTTACTTCTCTTGTCACCATCTACCTCTGCGCCAAATTTCATGATTCTACGATCAGATTTTTTTTGGGTCATTTCCTATCTCTCAATGCATTTTTGGTACATTTGGGGGCGCTGACGTGCCAATTTTTTTCATTTTAGAAAAGGGAAATAGAGGCACGATTTTTAGAGGTGTGCAAATTTTTGTGACTTTTCGTCAATGTTCACTGGGTGAAAAATAGGGGGGTTGGTCCCGAGAAGAAAGAAAGAAAGAAGAAGAAAGAATAATATTCCGATGCGAAAACAATGTTTCCCATTTTTCAAATATCAAACTATACATTTTCGGAACGCGCTCGCGGTTTCCTACCTCATGGTGTGGGTCCCTGGTCACTGACGGGTACTTTCGTTAATTTTGAGTGGGCTCCGCCCACTTTGTGTTTTTGGCCCTCTATACAGTTATAATGTTCAATTTTTGCATTACATGCTTATATGCACGGAACATGCAAGAGATGGGGAACGTATTCGTGAGCTACTTAGGGCAAATGAGTGCTTTATGTAAAGTGCTCGTTTAGTGCGCACTTTTGCACGGGCTTCGCCCGTTTACAACGGTAATGTTCCATTTTCCTACTACTAATTAGTATGCACGGGACAAAATCATCATTAGGAGCGCTTAAGCGCTCATCACTCCCTATTCCGTCGGGATGCCCCGCCCACTCCCCATAGACTTCCATTGATTTGAGCAGATACAAGCATGGCCCATGCCTGCGGCATGGATTCTCGCGTACGGGACGATGCCAGGAGGGTTTTTGGAGGAATGCAGCGCTTCGCGCTGCTGTTGTCAACAATGAGTGAATGGGCTATGCCCATTCACTCATTGTTGACTATTTCTGTCATAGCAGGAGTAAGTATGCATGATCCATGCCTTCGGCATGGGCTAGTTCACTGTACTTGCCAGGGGCGACGGGGTACCAAACAGTTGCAATGCTGCCTTCGGCCTCAATGCCTTAGTCATTTGTTTGACTAAAAAGTAACATACTTTGCCTTAAAATACAACTATGATAAAAAACACTGTTCAGCACATTAGCCTTAGGTAGCTAAATCACAAGCTAAATAATTAGAGCAAATTTCCTGCTTTATATAGTTTTCTAAAAAGTAACCGTGGCCCAGTTCACAGGCAGAACATGGCATGTACTTTGAGCAACAAAAACCTGTAGTAACATAAATACAAAACATTTTGTACCTTTTTAAACGTTTGTAAGTCCCCGTGATGGCGTTTGAAGTGCCCATCGCCGCCCCCTGCTGTCTTTGGGCGGAAATACCAGCCTTTCAACATTTAACCAACCTATATTTTAAAACTTTGTTGATAAATTATTACGTATCATAACGCACCAAACAATGTCATATAATTTTTTTTAAATAAAATTCATACTTCAAAACGTATGTGGGAAAACAAACATGATCAATGAACCAATGCGTAAAGATGAGGAAAACTGAAAACTGTGACATGAGAATAAAACTGTACTGGCTTACTGTATAAACTATGATTAGTAAGTTTAGTCTGCATTCAGAACAAAAATCCAATCGGCGTCCTCCCCGCAGACAGGGAGGTCAATCTCCAGATTCCTTTATAAGCCACAGAGAAATATTTTTGCTCTCCGACACGCTCCGGCCGCTTTCCCCTCCAACGTTCGCTAAACTCTAATTGAAATGACACTGTTTTGCCGGAGCGCTCGGTGTGGCCAGTTATGGAGCCCATTACGCTGGTGGTATCTGAGTCCAGGGGCAGTGCGTGACCCCCACACAGGTGCAGCCTAAGTGTATGTCAGCCCGCTGTAATGAAAAAGCACTTTTGGACTCTTTGAGCGTGTCTTGTTTACCTCCTCTGGCTCTTGAGTGGCACTTTCATCTGTCTTCTCCCCTAATTGGATCCAGTGCACACGTTCCCATCGGAGGATCTGCATCTCCCGGTATACGCACAGGCGCATTTACCTTCTCTCCTCCTGCTTTATGTGTTTACGGCGCTGCTCTGTGATGACAGCTTCGGCTTTGCCCTCGTATTTATTTGCATTTCCCTCTCAACCCACCCGGTGTCTGAGGCCTCGGCGCGCAGACATCAAAAGAACCACCGCGAGGAAGAGATGTGGATCCGTCTAAATGAAAATAAACCCTCAAAAACAGTGATGGCGATGCACGGAAGTAGCGCTATTAAGAGGAGAGCCTCAGCCGAGGACCTCCACTGCAGCTGCTGACGGAGAGAAGAGCAATTAAGACCCCAGGCCACCAGTGCGTCTTTAACCAGATCCTCACACCACAGTGAAGCGTTACAGGAGTCTCACTGCGCTGGCTCAAGATTCAGACAGGTAGATATGGATAAAGAGGCTAACTGGTTGAATATCTTTATTTTTAAGTTCCACTGAGATTCAAATCTCTTTTTAAGGGGTGCCTTGGCTCCTGAATAGGGTTGTCAAAAAAATAAAAAAATAATTAAAATGAATAAGATAGTTTCCATCCATCCATCCATTTTCTACCGCTTGTTCCCTTTCGGGGTCGCGGGTGACTGGAGCCTATCCCAGTGACTTCGGGCCTTAGGCGGGGTACACCCTGGACAGTGGCCAACTTGTCGCAGGGCTAAGATAGTTTCCTTTCCTCTATAATCATATCAAAACCTCTTAAGATGAAGACTGTCACTTCATTTATTACTTATTGTCCATCATCTTATAAAAAAAAGAAAAAGAACTATCAAGCTCTTGAGCATGTAAAACATAAAAAGAAAGCTAAACACCATATATTTTTGGTCAAATCCAGCATTAAATTCACAACATTTGAATGAGCCTTTATAGCAGGGGTGGCAAACCAGCCGTTTGTCTTTATAATCCGGCCCGCCAAACATGCCAAGTAATATTAAAAATAAATAAATAAATATATATAAATATATATATAAATATATATATATATATATATATATATATATTTTTTTTTTTTTCACACCGATGATCGCGGGCCGGCCCTCGGCTACTTGCCTGGATTCGAATATGGCCCTCGGAGGAAAATAATTGCCCACCCCTGTTTTATAGGCGTTCCTCCTGGACTTTCTTGCCTCATTACGTCCCTAATGTTGGCTTCAGCTTTGAAATTGGTATTGTCAAATCAGTGCTCAGTCTACAGTCAGTCCATTCCTCCAGACAACAGCTTTACTTCTACTTCTACTGTATATAGAGGTAGGAAAAAATAAAAATAAAATAAAGTTTAAAAAATCTAGACAGGATTTATAATCAGATTCGACCTGAATCAATCACAAAATCCAAATCAGAAAAATAGTTAATTCATATAGCGGATCATTTTAGTCAGGTGATTTAGAGAAAACTATTATTTAGTTTTATTAGAAACCTTTTTTTACTATATGTACCGTTACAGTATCAAAATCATACATGTCATTAACCATTTTCCTTAGTATTAAAATCAATTTGACTTTTTGGGATCGTGACGACACTGCTCCAGTGGGAGCACTGGTTTAGGACATTTGAATGGTATTGGAAACAGGTGTCATCTTAAATGTTGGATTTTGTTCAAGACTTGCTAGGTTTAACTCCAAATGTTAAAGCTGTGCAACACAATACTCTTATTAAAAAATGTACTATATATATTTTTATTCAAGTAGGACTTGTTGGCAGAATGCTTCAGTGAGAAATCAGGTGGAAAGTTGCCATTTAGCTGGAGAAGTGGAGATGTTTCAAGTTGAGTGAGGCCCATTCTAATATATTCTCTATAAAAATAGAAAATAATAAATCACATAATGTACCAGTTTTGTAAAGCTCTGAGAGCATAACTGCAAGTCTGCTGCGTCCCTCTGGACGTCCCTGTTAATATAATAACACCGCCATAGTCACAACAGTGGGACTCATTAAAATTGTGTGAGCCGGCCGTGGGAAGACAAGACAGCCAATACCACTAAAGAGAGTGCTTTCTGAACCAATGGGCCCTGCTATTATTTTCTCTGATCGCAGAACACCCTTTAAACAACATCCACATCTTCTATGGCACATTTTTTATCTGCACAACATGAGTGCTTCCTAACAGTCGGTACTGTCCCACAGTCGATACTGTCCCACAGGCCTTTCATTTGGTGAATGCTAAAGAGTGTGCACATGTGCCAGGGAGGAGTGCGCTGATAATGAGGTGTTAATACACAATGACCTTTTAGTCAGAGCTCATTTGTGCCAGTGTGAATGATCACTGCAGGAATTAAGACTTAGGACTCATCAAAATGTAATCTGTCTTCACACACACAGGGAGGGGCAGAGGCAGTATCAGATACACTGAAAAGATACTTCTGACACGAGGATTGAAACAATACTAGGAGGAGCTCCCCTCTAAGTGTTCTAGCCTTTGGACTATCAAACATTTCAAACTGTTGTGTCTGAAAAAACTAGGGCTGCAACAAACGATTATTCTAGTGCAGGGGTGGGCAAACTTCATGACTCGCGGGCCACAATGGGTTAAAAAATTTGACCTATAGGCGGGGCCAGGAATAGATGGAAGGTGTGACGATGCTGCAGTCCCATTGCACGTATAAAGTTCACAAGTTTTACAACGGGATTCTCGACATGGTTAAGCCGCAATATAGACTTACACAGTGATTCCTGATGATACAGTGAAGGAAAATACCATCCTGCTCAGGGTTTTCCTCTTTCACTTTGTCCTGGATTCTTTTCAGCGGCCCAATGTTTTTTCCTGTTAAATTTGGTGATCCATCCATCCGTGACATTGGCATGTTTTTACAGAAAGGCTAGTTGGGAAAAGCTTAACAGAGAAAAAGAGGGCTCCAAAAAGGGTCAAAGTGTGCTATCTCTTGGGGAAATGTGGGCATTACAGGCAAAAGGTAAAATGAATGGCCGGCCGCAGTGTCGTGAGTTCGAATCCCAACTTCGACATTTACTGCATCATGTACTCCCTTCTCTCTCATCCCCCCTTCATCTCCTGTCTAATAAAGCCTAAGGGCAAAACAATATTTTATTTTACTTGGCATGTTTGGCAGGCCAGATTATAAAGACAAACGGGCCGTATATGGCCCGTGCGCCGTAGTTTGCCCATGTTTGCACAGATTTGACTTGAGCAGAGCTCTGAGCGGGAAAAGAAATAAAGGAGAGGGTTTTGTGGCCGTTAGAGCTGTGGTAAAAGCGTTGCTAATGTTGACCTAACAACAAGAAAATAAACTTCTGTGATGATGCTCTGTGAAGCATCAGGAGCCACAGGTAAAAACAGGTCAGAGTGTTATAAAGTCTGAACATGACAGAGTGAAGCTGCTGTGAGCTCTGTGTCCACACTAATGTGACTGAACACAGACACAAGGAGCTCATTTGATTCACTGCATGACGTATTTGTCACACAGAGAAGCTTAAACTATGAAAATAGTGAGCTCATATCAAGTTTGAGCAGCAACAGCCAACATGTGATAATCATTTCATATCAGAAATCATATCACAATCAATGTTCCTGTTCCTGCTGCTGACAGTGTTTCACCTGCTGCAGATTTGTGAAACACTGTCCACATAGAACTATTACTAGGCTCTATAAAAGCTATTTATTTTTCATATCAAATTTTTTTTTTATGTTATGTATGGCCTGGGACCCAGCCCGAGCATCGAAATTCGCAAAATAATTTTGACACCCCTAGTTAAGGCAATTCAAAATATGTAAATCATGCAATGCATTTACTGGAAAGGTTTGAACTATAGTTCTAGATACTGAACATACTCGTAAATGACTAAATATGGCAACAGGGGAGTGGCTGTGCGAATAGTAATATGGTAGTATTAAGAACTAGGCAAGCGTATGGTCTACAGTGTGAGTTTGAAAATAACCCTTAAGGCATGCAAACTAATGTGATCAAAAGGGGAGACGACACGGTGAAAATATGTCTTCCTCCCAAACCTCCCAAAACAATTATTCTTATTCTGAGTGCAATGTAGAACAACTGCAAACTTTCATTGCCCAGACACTGAGCCAAAAGCAGCCTCGCCGGGCCTGAAAAAGGATACTTCCCTGGAACTTCCACGGCCACTCTGTAGTCCTGGAAGCTCTTACTGGGGTGGAAGTTGAAGACGAACACCACATGGGCCCTGTCAAACACAATGACCTTGTCCTCCGAATGCTTGGCGCTGACAAAAGCCTGGGGGTAAGAAAGGAAAAGAGAGAAAACCTTATCAAATATGTCTTCATGAATACTCATTACTTTCCCCCATCTTGAATTTCAGAAACTCATGATGGCGTGTGGTATTATAGGCCTGGAAATTCTCATTCTGGAGTCAAATTGGAGATGGCACAGTAGGGTGAAAGCTCTCGGCCCCAGACAGCAGCTCATGATATAGCTGCCACTCTGGTGCGGAGAGAGGGCTACTGTTAGCGTGTCATTAGCGCAGATTATCAATGTCAGCCGCGCCGCACTATTTTTAGCGCCATGGTTCGCCGAGCCAATTTGAAGACAGCGAGTTCACGGCCGAATGGGGAGATAAGCAGTCGAGGCACAGGGCTTTAAGAATGAACTGACAGTAAAGAGAAAAGGGTCAAAGAAGCTTCAAGTAACAATTCAAATCTATATGAAGCTATATGAATGTATTGGACAGGCAAAGAAAGTAATAAAAGTGAATATTGTGCCTGTGGGAGTCCCTGCCAGAGGCATGGTATATTGGTAATATACTGTATCTTCAGAAAACCCAATTAGATGTTCTAAGTGTTGGTTCATGATAAACACCTAATTTTCTATATTACATTTTCTATATACACGGTCCACTCGCATGATAAAAGGATCATCTCATGTTTGGTGTAAATATGTTATCAGGATGTTCCAGGAATGATCAACTAGTGGTTATGACGCTACAGGGTAAGTCAATTTGTGAGAATAGGATTTTCACAGAATTACCTATATTAACTAACAAATAACTAACCAACATTTTACTTTGACATTTTTAAGTCCCTGGGATGGTTAAATATGTATTTTTGGGGTATTTGAAGCATCTGTCTTCTCCCCCTGCTGTCTCTGGGCGGAAAACTGGTTTGCCAATTTGGCAACGTTAAATATTTGTGTATGTCAGAGCTTCTCAAAGTGTGGGGCGTGCCCATTTAGGGGGGCATGAGATGTTTGGAGAAATGTGTGTACATTACGCATGACAGATGTGTTGTGAGCAACAGATAAACACCCAGTTCCAACACGGGGTTAATCTCTAAATACGAGCGAGTAGCAGAGGAGTGAGTCAGCCTCTGTGCCCCTCAAACATGTTTACTGCAGGCTTAGAACGATTCACGGCTTTGGTCATTTGTGCAATACTGGTTCCCTTCACGGCCACTCTGTGTGTCTGTGTGTGATGGTCGTGGACCTGCAGTGGTAAAAGTGATCCACAGTGATGAGAAGTAACGTGTGTCTTCTCCTTGAAACACCTCATTCACCTCAGTGAAGCACCAATTCTGCTCTGTGCCACTGCAGACATGTGACTGACCGGCCGGCGTGCCCCGTCTGCGCAGCTGCCCTGCCCTCTCTGCGCAGCTGCCCTGCCCTCTCTGCGCAGCTGCCCTGCCCTCTCTGTGCAGCTGCCCGGCCCCGTCTGCGCAGCTGGCCTGCCCTCTCATGTACAGGTAACTGCAGCTTTTAAAGGGGACATATTATGCCAAATTCACTTTTTTGAGCTTCGAACAATGTTCCCTCACCAAAAACATACTCACGTTTGTTCTTTTTTTGCCCAAAGGCTTCATTAGACAGGACAGTTCAGTGTGAAATGGCGATTCTGTGCCGTTATAACTCCATAAATTATGAGACTCATTCAGAGCATTTCTATCATCAAATCACGTTCATTACAACTGTGCGTCTTTCACATGTTGGGGGGACGCTAAGTCTGTTCATCTTCTTTGTAATTCCATCTGCAGCCAGTAGATAGATCTCTAAATCAATTCTGGATGTGGGAAAGCCCTGACTCATATATATAGAATGTCATATATGCTTTTAGAAATCACATTATTTTAAGTTCTAGAACATGATAATGCATAATATTTGTCCTTTAAAGTTAGTTTGCTTGAAAAATGGAGCTTTATGAAAAACAATTCAAGCTCCGAGCAGCTCATAAGTGCTTACATGTAAGAGAGAGGTAGCAAAAACAGCCTTAAACCCACTCTGGTAGAACAGCAGATTGGAACACCTCTTTGTACGAGCCCTTGAGGTTTCACACAACGTACACCTTAAACTGCCAACGTGATCTGACATAATTATTTTACAAGCAATCTGATCTGATCTGAAAAAAAAAAAAAAAACACAACACAACACAATTAGATTAGGTCTCGGGTGTAGGCTGAGGCGCTGTCAGCTGCAATATGGCGGCGCATAAAACAGAATGGAAGAGCCAGAAGGAGAAGCCCCCTTTGTGTGAGCGGCAGAGCCAAATGTATGCACACTGTCTGCCAGCCGCTTCCACCACCGGGATCTCCGCTCGCTCCCGTTCACCCACACAGCCAGGACGGGCCCCTCTGTAAAGCTTGTAAAGGTGGGCATGGTTTACTGAGTTGCAGAACGCCTCTGACTGACACAGCGCTGGGCAGGCACAACTCAGACATGACTAATTACGAGGAAAACCAGAAGCCAGAATCTGGGCTAAAATAGGACCTGTTCTACAAAGTGCTCATTATGGATCAGCGTTTCCAAACAGATGTATTTTTAATGACAATATTTTTCCTCTAAAACGTATTGGGGATTGGGATGTCACAATAACAACATTCAGAGTCACGATGATTGATTATTGTACTGCGGTTTTATGATTATTCAGGATAATAGGCAAAAAGAAAGTAAACATTGATATTGTATTTTTTTCCTGTGAGAGGAAAATGTGTTCATTATAAATTAAACTGCCTGTCATTTAATACAACTGATTATTTTGAATCTAAAATAAATTGAACCACACATACATAGATTGAATAATATAAGTGAATTTTATCGGACCCTCATTGTAGACTAAGAAAGTCAGCTTTCCTTTGGCTCACGTCAAACAAACTGGTTTGTGAAGAATAAAAAACAGTGTTGAAGGGAAGGATTTCTCTCTCTCTTCGTCAGGCATGTGTGTTCCATGGCACATGTCGGTGTCCCTCGCTCGGCCCCGTGTAATAAAAACACTGACTGCAGCTGACACTAGCGTGGACCTGTGTGTGATAACAGACTGGTTCAGTGCTCTGACACGCTGGGCTCTGACACACACATGCGTGATACGCGCGCGACGCACACACGCGCGCAACACACGCACACACACACACACACGCGCGCAACACACACACACACACACACACACACACACGCGTGCGCAACACACACACACACGAGTGCGCGCGCGCAACACACACACACGCGTGCGCGCGCGCAACACACACACACGCGCGCGTGCGCAACACACACACACACGCGCGCGTGCGCAACACACACACACACACGCGCGCGCAACACACACGCGCGCGCGCGCGCGCAACACACACACACACGCGCGCAACACACACACACACGTGCGCGCGCGCAACACACACACACACGCGTGCGCGCGCGCAACACACACACACACGCGTGCGCGCGCGCAACACACACACACACGCGCGCGTGCGCAACACACACACACACGCGCGCGCGCGCAACACACACACACACGCGCGCGCGCAACACACACACACACGCGCGCGTGCGCAACACACACACACGCGCGCGCAACACACACGCGCGCGCGCGCAAAACACACACACACGCGCGCGCGCGCAAAACACACACACACGCGCGCGCGACACACACGCACACACGCGTGACGCACACACGCGTGACACACACACGCGTGACACACACACGCGTGACACACACACGCGTGACACACACACACACACACGCGTGACACACACACACACACGCGTGACACACACGCGTGACACACACACACACGCGTGACACACACACACGCGTGACACGCACACACGCGTGACACACACACGCGCGACACACACACGCGCGACACACACGCGCGCATGACACACACACGCGCGCATGACACACGCGCGCGACACACACGCGCGCATGACACACACACGCGCGTGACACACACACGCGCGACACACACACGCGCGTGACACACACACGCGCGTGACACACACACGCGCGTGACACACACACGCGCGTGACACACACACGCGCGTGACACACACACGCGCGTGACACACACACGCGCGTGACACACACACGCGCGTGACACACACACGCGCGTGACACACACACGCGCGTGACACACACACGCGCGTGACACACACGCGCGTGACACACACGCGCGTGACACACACGCGCGTGACACACACGCGCGTGACACACACGCGCGTGACACACACGCGCGTGACACACACGCGTGACACACACGCGTGACACACACGCGTGACACACACGCGTGACACACACGCGTGACACACACACACGTGACACACACACACGTGACACACACACACGTGACACACACACACACGTGACACACACACACGCGTGACACACACACACGCGTGACACACACACACGCGTGACACACACACACACACACGCGTGACACACACACACACACACACGCGTGACACACACACACACACACACGCGTGACACACACACACACGCGTGACACACACACACACACGCGTGACACACACACACACGCGTGACACACACACACACGCGTGACACACACACGCGTGACACACACACACACGCGTGACACACACACACACACGCGTGACAAACACGACACGCGTGACGCGCACACGCGTGACGCGCACACGCGCGACACACACACGCACGACACACACACGCGTGACACACACACACACACGCGTGACACACACACACACACACGCGTGACACACACGCGTGACACACACACGCGTGACACACACACGCGTGACACACACACGCACACACACACACGCGTGACACACACACGCACACACACACACGCGTGACACACACACACACGCGTGACACACACGCGTGACACACACACACACACGCATGACACACACGCGTGACACACACACGCGTGACGCGTGGCACGCGCGCGACACACACGCGCGCATGACACACACACGCGCATGACACACACGCGCGCACACGCGCGCATGACACACACACGCGCGTGACACACACACGCGCGCGACACACGCGCGCGACACACGCGCGCGACACACGCGCGCGACACACGCGCGCGACACACGCGCGCGACACACGCGCGCGACACACACGCGCGCGACACACACGCGCGCGTGACACACACGCGCGCGTGACACACACGCGCGCGTGACACACACGCGCGTGACACACACACGCGCGTGACACACACACGCGCGTGACACACACGCGCGTGACACACACGCGCGTGACACACACACACGTGACACACACACACGCGTGACACACACACACGCGTGACACACACACACGCGTGACACACACACACACACACACACACGCGTGACACACACACACACGCGTGACACACACACACACGCGTGACACACACACACACGCGTGACACACACACACACGCGTGACACACACACACACGCGTGACACACACACACGCGTGACACACACACACACGCGTGACACACACACGCGTGACACACACACGCGTGACACACACACGCGTGACACACACACGCGTGACACACACACACACGCGTGACAAACACGACACGCGTGACGCGCGCCAAACACGACACGCGTGACGCGCGCACGCGCGACACGCACACGCGCGACACGCACACGCACGACACGCACACGCGCGACACGCACACGCGCGACACACACACGCACGACACACACACGCGTGACACACACGCGTGACACACACACACGCGTGACACACACACACACACACACGCGTGACACACACGCGTGACACACACACGCGTGACACACACACGCGTGACACACACGCGTGACACACACGCGTGACACACACGCGTGACACACACACGCGTGACAAACACACGCGTGACACACACACGCGTGACACACACGCGCGTGACACACACACGCGTTGCACCTGGTGATTGACATTTCTGCAGTTTACCGTAGGTTCTGAAAACCCCACAAAGAACAAACCATAGCTATAAATATTCACAATAAATGATTTAAAAAAAAAAATCTTGACATCACACACTCACACACACACACACACGCGCGCGCGACACACACACACACACACACACACACACACACACACGCGCGCGCGCGCGACACACACACACACGCGCGCGACACACACACACACACGCGCGCGACACACACACACACACGCGCGCGACACACACACACACACGCGCGCGACACACACACACACACGCGCGCGACACACACACACACACGCGCGCGACACACACACACGCGCGCGCGACACACACACACACGCGCGCGCGACACACACACACGCGCGCGCGACACACACACACGCGCGCGCGACACACACACACGCGCGCGCGACACACACACACGCGCGCGCGAGACACACGCGCGCGCGAGACACACGCGCGACACACACGCGCGACACACACGCGCGACACACACGCGCGACACACACGCGCGACACACACGCGCGACACACACACGCGCGACACACACACGCGCGACACACACACGCGCGACACACACACGCGACACACACGCGACACACACACACGCGCGACACACACACACACACACAGACGCGCGACACACACACACGCGCGCGAGACACACACGCGCGACACACACACGCGCGCGACACACACGCGCGCGACACACACACGCGCGCGACACACACACGCGCGCGACACACACACGCGCGCGACACACACACGCGCGCGACACACGCGCGCGCGACACACGCGCGCGACACACACGCGCGCGACACACACGCGCGCGACACACACACATGCGCGCGACACACACGCGCGCGCGACACACACACGCGCGCGACACACACACACACGCGCGCGACACACACACACACGCGCGCGACACACACACACGCGCGCGACACACACTCGGATTGAATATTGAACACGTTTTTGAACAGCTTTATAAACCTTTAAAAAAAAAACAATAAGCAAACAAAACTCCCATTCACTTTTACCCAGCTCCAGCTCATTTGAGAGAATTGCTTTTGCTACAAACCAACTTTGATGTTAGCATCCTTTGTTTTAACCTATTTTAAGAGGACATATCATTCGAAATGTTGATAGGTTGTTCCCTCAATGGTTTTGCTTCATTAATTCACGTTTGTTTCATTATTCCTGTTGCTAAGGTCGTCTTTCTCTGAGTGTTCAGAAATCACTCAGTTGAGATCTTTCCCAGGTTCTTTTGTAAAAGATCTAAAACCCAGAAGTCACATGTCAGGACATTGTTTGGAGTGTTTTGGCACTTAAAGGGTTTTACCTATATCAGGCAAAATAGCCCTTTCAGAGCTTTAACCTTCTTGCAGTGCTATATTTACCTCATTACCTCATATGTGCCCAAACTCTCTATCCTTCCCCTCGGATGAGCAGACGAGCGGGGGCTACTCACCAGGATGACACGGCACTCACCTAGAGCCACGACACCCTTCCCTGTTTCAGCCCCTCCTCCAGGAAGCCCTCTGTACCTGAAACCCCCCCTCACGCTTGAGAGGAACCACGGCTATCAAGGCACAGTTAGCTTCAAACGCTAATTGTGGGGGAACGCACGCTCACGCTGCGACTACGTCACGAAGTGGGCAGGGAACGCACGCTGCGGGGAGCGCACGCTCACGCTGCGGGGAACGCACGCTCACGCTGAGACTACATCACGGAGTGGGCGGGGAACGCACGCTCACGCTGCGGGGAACTCACGCTCACGCTGGGCGTTGGGTGGGGGCGAAACTCAGCATCTTGGACACGGGGTTCAAGATAATGGTGATATTTTATAACTATTGCCCTTAGGGCCTTAGGCTAGACTATGTAACAGGAAAAATAGTACAATATAGGATCTTTAAAGTATGATCACTATGATTGCACAGTTATATTAGCATAGTAGTCTTTTTCAAGGCTCTTTCCCACTTCTGCCGACCGGTGGCGCAGTGGTTTAAGGCATTGCACTTGCGTGGTTGCATCACAAGCCTCAACGAGCATTTGATGAATGTCTATACCCCCTCTCTTACCATTTCACTGGCAGGTACTGGACTCACTCAGGTACTGGTGGGTGGAGTGTCTCCTGGTGGAGTGTCGGTGTCGACAGCCGGTGAAAAGTGGGTGAAATTGCTTACATTTACCATTCAATTATGATGGTTTGGAACATACTGAAATAGTATTTGATAGCTTGTTCAAAGATAAGTTAAACTATTTCCTTCTGACATTTTTCAACATAAGCAAGCCTAGAGGGTGTAGAAAAGACTGATGCGTTTTGGATATTTTCAGATTGATTCCATGTACAAGAAGACAACCATCCTTTATAAAGTAACAAGACGACGGTTTTACTTGGCACTTTAAGTTTAAGAGAGTGTTTTTACTTGACCTAATGTTAAAAATGGACTCTTTGGCCGGAGGAGCTCACCTGCACACATTACCACATATAATAAATGCAGGCAGCTGTAATGTGCCTGTTTATTAATGGCGTGGAGGGCTTTTCGGATGACTTATACGAACCAACTTGTAATCCTAGTCACTTTCCCCACACATGCATTATTCCATCTCTGCGCTCAAAGCCCCTCCGAGAGATAAACTTAAGTCTTGTCCCCACAGGCTTCAATTACAGACTCACAAAATGACGCGCACACAAGCAAAATCTATTAGTGTTACGCTCGCAGCAAACACAGAATGAGACGTTTTCTAAAATAACCTGCATGTAGGTGTAACCGTAGGACTGGGAGAAGAATGCAGCTCAAATATGAAAACTCATTGTGCTGTGAATGGTGGAAATGTGGCGTTTCTCACTCAGAGGTACGGGTTTTTTCACTTTTTAGTTTATTTTTTAGAGGTCACCACTGTTAAGTTGGAAGATAACTGTTTTGGATTTTTTTAACGCTGGATGCTTTTTCTGTTGCATCCAGCCCCATTACTGTGAAATGTGTATTATTCTGGGACACAATGACTGTAAGCAATGAATCCTAAGCAAGATTTGATCATTTTATCGCTATATCTAAACTGCGACTGGACAGGTTTAACTCTGTATCAGGACCAAACTGGGCTCAAACCGGGATGTATGTGTGAACGGCCTGTGGTGTCTTACCGGGGGCCCCGCGAGCCAGCCGTACTTGTCCTCGGTCCAGTTCATGTCGCGGTCAAAGTGGTAGAGCTGGTAGTAGCGCAGGTGATCAGACTCCACCAGGTTGAACTGTCTCCGAGCGTAGTGGTAGCTCTGGTTGTTCCCTACACGAGGGAAATCCAGCCACTCCGGGTGACCAAACTCATTCCCTGCAAGAAATATGCAGAAAGAAACGAAAAGAAAAAAAGAATTTGAGGCACAGGGACATCGAAAAGTCTTGTGAAATATCAGGGTTTGTTAACACTGAAGTAGGTCGGTAAGTGGCTTTTTGCAGTTCCACCACAGCAGGAGAAGCATCAGCCCCCTCAGTCTTTCCATCTCTTCTACACCGCTGCACATCTGCACCACGGTCATTTCCCTCTTTCCTTCAACACATTATCACCCATGTGTTATGTTACAACCTTATCCCAAAATGGATTAAATTCATTATTTGCTTCTACAAACTATACCCCATAACGGCAACGTGAAAGAAGGTTGTTTGAATTCCTTGCAAATTAATTAAAACTAAAAAACTAAAAAAGTATTCACAGCGTTTGCACGGACACTCAAAATTGAGCTCGGGCACGTGGTTTTTCCACTGATCGTACTTGAGATGCTACGATAATGTGAGTCTGTGCTAAATTCAGTTGATCGGACATTAGTGCATCAAAACTCCATCAGTTCTCTCTCTGCAGACTTTGCATGTTCTTCCTGTGTCTGGGTCCCAGTGGCATTGAAGCAGAGCCAAAACTCCCAGTTTGGTCTTTAAATGGTGTTGTAAAAATACAACAACATAGATTAATACTAGAATACTAATGTAAGTATTTGCCCTTTAAACCGTCAAAATGTATAACTCTTCAAGGTTTATGGTAATACATTTGCTTCACCGTGAAACCTTATATCCGCACGTCTTTTCGCCATGTTTGGATATCATTGTTATAAGATATTGTGATACAAATTGCTTTATTATACAGAGTAATGGAGAAGAGTATGAGTAAAACTGAACGAGTAGGCCCGGGGTGTCCAGGGGGGGGCTAAAGTCCAGGGGCCAGACTGCAAAATCCACAAACAACTCACAGTGGCACAATTCAACGTCAGAAATCAACAGAGGACTTTACTTTCAGAGAAGTCAAAATATCAGAACAATATTAAATGACTAAAAACAGGACAAAATCACTAAAACCCAGTGTTTACCAGAAACCTGACTCGACTAGTGCAAAGCAGATCTAAGACAAGACCAGGGCTAAACCGAGACGAAACAAACCATAGCTACCAGAAAAAAATGGATAAACTATAAAACAGGACTAAAGCAGGACAAAAACAGGTTTACAGCAGGTCTAAAACAGGACTAAAGCAGGACTAAAGCAGGTCTAAAACAGGTTTACAGCAGGTCTAAAACAGGACTAAAGTAGGTCTAAAACAGGACTAAAGCAGGTTTACAGCAGGTCTAAAACAGGACTAAAGCAGGACTAAAGCAGGTCTAAAACAGGTTTACAGCAGGTCTAAAACAGGACTAAAGTAGGTCTAAAACAGGACTAAAGCAGGTTTACAGCAGGTCTAAAACAGGACTAAAGCAGGTCTAAAACAGGACTGAAGCAGGTCTAAAGCAGGACTAAAGCAGGACTAAAGTAGGTCTAAAACAGGACTAAAGCAGGTTTACAGCAGGTCTAAAACAGGACTAAAGCAGGACTAAAGCAGGACTAAAGCAGGACTAAAGCAGGTTTACAGCAGGTCTAAAACAGGACTAAAGCAGGACTAAAGCAGGACTAAAGCAGGTCTAAAGCAGGTCTAAAACAGGACTGAAGCAGGTCTAAAGCAGGTCTAAAACAGGACTAAAGCAGGACTAAAGCAGGACTAAAGCAGGTCTAAAGCAGGTCTAAAGCAGGACTAAAGCAGGTCTAAAACAGGACTAAAGCAGGTCTAAAACAGGACTGAAGCAGGTCTAAAGCAGGACTAAAGCAGGTCTAAAGCAGGACTAAAGCAGGTCTAAAGCAGGACTGAAGCAGGTCTAAAGCAGGACTAAAGCAGGTCTAAAACAGGACTAAAGCAGGACTAAAGCAGGACTAAAGCAGGTCTAAAGCAGGTCTAAAGCAGGTCTAAAGCAGGTCTAAAGCAGGACTAAAGCAGGACTAAAGCAGGTCTAAAACAGGACTGAAGCAGGTCTAAAGCAGGACTAAAGCAGGACTAAAGCAGGACTAAAGCAGGTCTAAAGCAGGTCTAAAGCAGGACTAAAACAGGACTAAAGCAGGTCTAAAACAGGTTTACAGCAGGTCTAAAACAGGACTAAAGCAGGACTAAAGTAGGTCTAAAACAGGACTAAAGCAGGTTTACAGCAGGTCTAAAACAGGACTAAAGCAGGACTAAAACAGGACTAAAGCAGGTCTAAAGCAGGTCTAAAGCAGGTCTAAAACAGGACTGAAGCAGGTCTAAAGCAGGTCTAAAACAGGACTAAAGCAGGACTAAAGCAGGACTAAAGCAGGTCTAAAGCAGGTCTAAAGCAGGACTAAAGCAGGTCTAAAACAGGACTAAAGCAGGTCTAAAACAGGACTGAAGCAGGTTTAAAGCAGGACTAAAGCAGGTCTAAAGCAGGACTAAAGCAGGTCTAAAGCAGGACTGAAGCAGGTCTAAAGCAGGACTAAAGCAGGTCTAAAACAGGACTAAAGCAGGACTAAAGCAGGACTAAAGCAGGACTAAAGCAGGTCTAAAGCAGGTCTAAAGCAGGACTAAAGCAGGTCTAAAACAGGACTGAAGCAGGTCTAAAGCAGGACTAAAGCAGGACTAAAGCAGGACTAAAGCAGGTCTAAAGCAGGTCTAAAGCAGGACTAAAACAGGACTAAAGCAGGTCTAAAACAGGTCTAAAGCAGGACTAAAACAGGACTGAAGCAGGACTAAAGCAGGTCTAAAACAGGACTGAAGCAGGTCTAAAGCAGGACTAAAGTAGGTCTAAAACAGGACTAAAGCAGGTCTAAAGCAGGACTAAAGCAGGTCTAAAACAGGTTTACAGCAGGTCTAAAACAGGACTAAAACAGGACTAAAGCAGGTCTAAAACAGGTTTACAGCAGGTCTAAAACAGGACTAAAGCAGGACTAAAGCAGGTCTAAAACAGGTTTACAGCAGGTCTAAAACAGGACTAAAGCAGGACTAAAACAGGACTAAAGCAGGTCTAAAGCAGGTCTAAAACAGGACTGAAGCAGGTCTAAAGCAGGTCTAAAACAGGACTAAAGCAGGACTAAAGCAGGACTAAAGCAGGTCTAAAGCAGGTCTAAAGCAGGACTAAAGCAGGTCTAAAACAGGACTAAAGCAGGTCTAAAACAGGACTGAAGCAGGTCTAAAGCAGGACTAAAGCAGGTCTAAAGCAGGACTAAAGCAGGTCTAAAGCAGGACTGAAGCAGGTCTAAAGCAGGACTAAAGCAGGTCTAAAACAGGACTAAAGCAGGACTAAAGCAGGACTAAAGCAGGACTAAAGCAGGTCTAAAGCAGGTCTAAAGCAGGACTAAAGCAGGTCTAAAACAGGACTGAAGCAGGTCTAAAGCAGGACTAAAGCAGGACTAAAGCAGGACTAAAGCAGGTCTAAAGCAGGTCTAAAGCAGGACTAAAACAGGACTAAAGCAGGTCTAAAACAGGTCTAAAGCAGGACTAAAACAGGACTGAAGCAGGACTAAAGCAGGTCTAAAGCAGGTCTAAAACAGGACTAAAGCAGGTCTAAAACAGGACTGAAGCAGGTCTAAAGCAGGACTAAAGCAGGTCTAAAACAGGACTAAAGCAGGTCTAAAGCAGGACTAAAGCAGGACTAAAGCAGGACTAAAGCAGGTCTAAAACAGGACTGAAGCAGGTCTAAAACAGGACTGAAGCAGGTCTAAAGCAGGACTAAATCAGGTCTAAAACAGGACTAAAGCAGGTCTAAAACAGGACTGAAGCAGGTCTAAAACAGGACTGAAGCAGGTCTAAAGCAGGTCTAAAACAAGACTAAAGCAGGACTAAAGCAGGACTAAAGCAGGACTAAAGCAGGTCTAAAACAGGACTAAAGCAGGTCTAAAACAGGACTGAAGCAGGTCTAAAGCAGGACTAAAGCAGGTCTAAAACAGGACTAAAGCAGGTCTAAAACAGGACTGAAGCAGGTCTAAAGCAGGACTAAAGCAGGACTAAAGCAGGTCTAAAACAGGACTAAAGCAGGTCTAAAACAGGACTGAAGCAGGTCTAAAACAGGACTGAAGCAGGTCTAAAGCAGGACTAAAGCAGGTCTAAAGCAGGTCTAAAACAGGACTAAAGCAGGTCTAAAGCAGGTCTAAAGCAGGACTGAAGCAAGCAGGACTCAAGCAGGACTCAAGCAGGACTGAGGCAGGTCTAAAACAGGACTAAAACAGGACTAAAACAGGACTAAAGCAAGACTAATGCAGGACTAAAGCAGGATGAAAGCGGGACTAAAGCAGGACTAAAGCAGGTCTAAAACAGGACTGAAGCAGGTCTAAAACAAGACTAAAGCAGGACTAAAGCAAGACTAATGCAGGACTAAAGCAGGTCTAAAACAGGACTAAAGCAGGTCTAAAACAGGATTGAAGCAGGTCTAAAGCAGGACTAAAGCAGGTCTAAAACAGGACTAAAGCAGGTCTAAAACAGGACTGAAGCAGGTCTAAAACAGGACTCAAGCAGGACTGAGGCAGGTCTAAAACAGGACTAAAACAGGACTAAAGCAGGACTAAAGCAAGACTAAAGCAGGACTAAAGCAGGACGAAAGCGGGACTAAAGCAGGTCTAAACAGGACTGAAGCAGGTCTAAACAGGACTGAAGCAGGTCTAAAACAGGACTGAAGCAGGACTAAACAGGACTGAAGCAGGTCTAAAACAGGACTAAAGCAGGTCTAAAACAGGACTGAAGCAGGACTAAACAGGACTGAAGCAGGTCTAAAACAGGACTAAAGCAGGTCTAAAACAGGACTGAAGCAGGACTAAACAGGACTGAAGCAGGTCTAAAGCAGGACTGAAGCAGGTCTAAAACAGGACTAAAGCAGGTCTAAAACAGGACTAAAGCAGGTCTAAAACAGGACTAAAGCAGGTCTAAAACAGGACTGAAGCAGGTCTAAAGCAGGACTGAAGCAGGTCTAAAACAGGACTGAAGCAGGTCTAAAGCAGGTCTAAAACAGGACTAAAGCAGGTCTAAAACAGGACTGAAGCAGGTCTAAAGCAGGTCTGAAGCAGGACTGAAGCAGGTCTAAAACAGGACTGAAGCAGGTCTAAAACAGGACTGAAGCAGGACTAAAGCAGGACTGAAGCAGGTCTAAAACAGGACTAAAGCAGGTCTAAAGCAGGACTAAAGCAAGACTGAAGCAAGCAGGACTCAAGCAGGACTCAAGCAGGACTGAGGCAGGTCTAAAACAGGACTAAAACAGGACTAAAGCAGGACTAAAGCAAGACTAATGCAGGACGAAACCGGAACTAAAGCAGGACTAAAGCAGGACTAAAGCAAGACTAATGCAGGACTAAAGCAGGACGAAAGCGGGACTAAAGCAGGACTAAAGCAGGACTAAAGCAGGACTAAAGCAAGACTAAAGCAAGACTAAAGCAAGACTAAAGCAAGACTAATGCAGGACTAAAGCAGGACTAAAGCAAGACTAAAGCAAGACTAAAGCAAGACTAAAGCAAGACTAATGCAGGACTAAAGCAGGACTAAAGCAAGACTAAAGCAAGACTAAAGCAAGACTAATGCAGGACTAATGCAGGACGAAAGCAGGACTAAAATAGGATGAAAGCGGAACTAAAGCAGGACTTAAGTGGGACTAAAGCAGGACTAAAGTAGGACTAAAAGCAGGTCTAAAGCAGGTCTAAAGTGGGTCTAAAGCAGGACTAAAGAAGCAGAACTATAACTATTACAATCGGACACATATTCACGGAGAAAATATAATAAAACAAAAGTGCACGCTTTTATTGCTCAACACACCTTGAAAAACACTAATTTCTGTAAGAAGCACGTCTCCATAGAAACAAGCGAAAAGTTACACCTTCAACCTCTGTATTTTGTATTTTGTAATTATCTAACCAATTCTCTGGCCATGAGCGGTTATGGTGAAGAAATAAATTGTTTCTTATATTTGTTTTCCATTCAGTATAAAGCCGCATGTCTGCAGTGCTTTTGCTGTGCGACATATTCGTTAAATTTCCAGCCTGGTGGTACGCTTCAGTGTGTAGCCAACGACCACCACAAATGACTCACCGGCACACTCCATCCACACGTAGGTAAGGTGCGTGAAGTGTCATGGGCTGGAGCTAAGGCGCTAACCAGTGAAAGAATCCCCCACATGATTGCTTCGAGGGTACAGCATGATTAGATACACCACTGACAAAGCCTGTTGCACTTTGCTTACTGTTTGTTCTTTAGGGCTGTAGTCTTTTAGTTGGTCGATGAGGCCTTGGTTGACAACATTTGATTGTGTTTTTCAGGACTGAAGTGTGTCTAAAAGCAGGACTAATGCAGTACTAAAGCAGGACTAAAGTAGGTCTAAAACAAGACTAAAGCAGGTCTAAAACAGGTTTACAGCATGTCTAAAACAGGACTAAAGCAGGTCTAAAGCAGTACTAAAGCAGGTCTAAAGCAATACTAAAACAGGACTAAAGCAGGTCTAAAGCAGGACTAAAGCAGGTCTAAAACAGGACTAAAGCAGTACTAATACAGGACTAAAGCAGGTCTAAAGCAGGACTAAAGCAGGTCTAAAACAGGACTAAAGCAGTACTAATACAGGACTAAAGCAGGACTAAAGCAGGTCTAAAACAGGACAAAAGCAGGTCTAAAACAGGACTAAAGCAGTACTAATACAGGACTAAAGCAGGACTAAAGCAGGTCTAAAACAGGACAAAAGCAGGACTAAAGCAGGACTAAAGCAGGTCTAAAACAGGACAAAAGCAGGACTAAAGCAGGACTAAAGCAGGTCTAAAGCAGGTCTAAAACAGGACTAAAGCAGGTCTAAAGCAGGACTAAAGCAGGTCTAAAACAGGTCTAAAGCAGGTCTAAAACAGGACTAAAGCAGGACTAAAGCAGGTCTAAAGCAGGTCTAAAACAGGACTAAAGCAGGTCTAAAGCAGGACTAAAGCAGGTCTAAAACAGGTCTAAAGCAGGTCTAAAACAGGACTAAAGCAGGACTAAAGCAGGTCTAAAACAGGACTAAAGCAGGTCTAAAGCAGGTCTAAAACAGGACTAAAGCAGGTCTAAAGCAGGTCTAAAGCAGGACTAAAGCAGGTCTAAAACAGGTCTAAAGCAGGTCTAAAACAGGACTAAAGCAGGACTAAAGCAGGTCTAAAGCAGGTCTAAAACAGGACTAAAGCAGGACTAAAGCAGGTCTAAAACAGGACTAAAGCAGGACTAAAGCAGGTCTAAAGCAGGACTAAAGCAGGTCTAAAACAGGTCTAAAGCAGGTCTAAAACAGGACTAAAGCAGGACTAAAGCAGGTCTAAAGCAGGTCTAAAACAGGACTAAAGCAGGTCTAA
The DNA here is from genome assembly GCF_026437365.1 of Eucyclogobius newberryi. Classification (NCBI taxonomy): domain Eukaryota; kingdom Metazoa; phylum Chordata; class Actinopteri; order Gobiiformes; family Gobiidae; genus Eucyclogobius; species Eucyclogobius newberryi. The sequence continues at coordinate 5,480,682 of NW_027315724.1, forward strand.
AGCAGGACTAAAGCAGGTCTAAAACAGGTCTAAAGCAGGTCTAAAACAGGACTGAAGCAGGACTAAACAGGACTGAAGCAGGTCTAAAACAGGTCTAAAGCAGGTCTAAAACAGGACTAAAGCAGGACTAAAGCAGGACTTAAGTGTGTCTAAAGTGTGTAAGGCTGTAGTCTTTTAGCTGGTCGGTGAGGCCTTGGTTGACAACATTTGATTGTGTTTTTCTGATTATGATTAGATTGATTTATATGAAACAAAAATGCAATGAAGGACTTAGCTTGGATTTAGGGAGTGACTGGACTGTTGGGTGGCACGATTTTGCAAAAAAACCCAATCAAATTAAATTGTGATTTGCGATCGAAATGAAATTTAACGGTAGGATTCTGTTCATTCTGTTCATAGTGCACGTTGTAATTTGTCATGTAAATTGTCAAAAAGCATGGCAAAACATTTCTATTCAAAAACAGGATATTTTGTTCTTTACAGCAGATCTAAACTGCTTGTCCAGTTCATAATTACGTCAACTCAAATAGCAATTTCAATTAAATTGCCATACATACTGTATTGTGCAGCGGCCCCTACTGGACAGTTCAATCACTTATGAAGATGCCACAATTCCTTCAGATGAGACAATCTCTAACTTTATAACCACGCATATTCAACCATTTGTTTTAAAACACATCAATAAATCCCATGTGAAAAGACAGAAACCACAACCATTTCCGTTATCTCATCTTCATAAACAACTTTCCCTCAAACTATTTTACATTCTTCACGCCGGGTTGTTTTCCAGTCTATCTCAAAGCCGCAAACCATTCAAGTCTGCGCTTTAAGATGCACTCTTCACATGCATCGCGATGTAAAGCCGGATGTGGTGTCGGCAAAGGCGCGCTCTGTCACTGTGCGAGATGAGATAATGAATATGCCAATGCGTGTCAAGACATCACAAAACAACCAGGCGTCTAATTGAAGTGATGGCAGCGCGGGCATGAGGGAAACTTTAGTTGTTTATGAAAAATATGCCGTGGACAGGCGGAGACGGCCTAATGAAATGCATTATGTAGTAGGTGGCAAACAATAGACGCAGAACAAGGCTTGGAATTAGGCCAGTTAAAAAGTGGGGGAAAAGGAGGTAGGAGAAGTAATGACAGGAATAACAAACCTCCCACGCAGCGGCGCCGGTGGAAGAAAGTGGCACGGCTGGCACTGGAAAGCAGAGCGCGTCTCCGCCGAGATGCTGCGTGTACTGGGAATTCTGTAGGTTTGTGTAACGCTTAATATGCTAATGAATCTGGGATGAAGCGTCGTACAGTAAAGGAGTGTGTTTTACTGTAACTTCTGCAACGCCAAACTTCAAGCATGGAATGGAGGGGAAGGTGGAGAGGGCTTTAAACTTGTTTGGATGTGAGGGAACACTGGGGTTATGGACCGCGTTTGGTGCATGTCACAGCGGGCGGCTAATTAGTGAGGTTTCCAACTCTGGGTTAAAAAAGTCCTTTCTGCATTTGTAGTTTGCATTTTATATACACTTCATTGTCCCAGTGGGAATTTTTGTCCTCTGCGTTTGACCTAGTGCAGTGGTTTTCAAACTCTGGTACGCGAAATACAGATCAAATATTTCATTAATTCAAAGTCAGTTTAATCCACATTTTTGTCCTCCTTTGGGTTACTCATTGTTTCGAATGAATATAGCAAGTGAGTGTCCAATCCAAGCCTTGGTTTAGCCCTATTTTAGATCTGGTGGTACTCGGAAGGACATACATGTACTTCAGTAGTACTTGGTGTAAAGAGGGACCACTGTAGGACTAGAGTACCATATTTTCCGGACTATAAGTTGCACTTTTTTTCATAGTTTTGGATGGGGTGCGACTTATACTTATATCTATATCAGGGCTCAAATTAAAGATTTTCACTTGTATAGCGGTGCTGCTAAACAATCCGTTAATTTTTCGAAATTTGTATAGCAATTTCATAATTGCGTAGCAAAACACGAAAGTGACTAACAATCAATATTTTCCATTGATATAACACAATCATTTATTTAGATGTATTTGTAAACATTCTATTAAAGAAAACTCTTAACAAATTAACTTTTAAACACTTTTTAAATGTTTTTTCTTTAAATAAAACTTGCAAATAAAATCAATTGTTGAACAAATTAATCAACGCAAAGTCAGATGGCCTTATTTACAACTTTCTTCCATATCATCATCAATCAGATGACTATTTGCAGGAGTCTCATTTACATATTAAATGTCATTACACTTGGAAAAATAAAGGTTGCTGTGGTGTCCATCATGGTATATTTTATGTGTTATTCAAATTGTACCGCTCTATTTGACGTTCCATTCCATTTTTCGTTTTTCTATTTGATGACGGTCCCTAAGTACTCTCGTCACCGCTCCGGCTGCACATTTGATGACGGTCCCTAAGTACTCGTCTCGGCTCTGCACATTCGGATCAGTGTAATTCGCTGCGCCCAAAATACGCATCTGATTGTTAAAAACGAGGTTGTGTCACTTGGCAGTGTAAATATGAGTATTTTGGCAGTGTATGATCAGCAAAGACTTGTGCTGATCATACGATGTACAAGGCAATACCTAGCCCTTTTGCAGTAGTTTATTGTAGTTTGTGGCTCCCTTCAGACAGATGAGACAGTGCCTCACCAGTTGTCGTCAGATAAACTGAAAAAGCAACTTGGCTGAGCATTCGTACTTTCCACGCAATTAAATCTGCTTTTAAAAAACTCTTTGTTGGGACAGATGGCGGGCTGAATACAGCAGAAAGCAGCCCACAGATTGTTCACCTGAGCTTTCACCGGAGCAGACCGGAGCATGTTATTGTTAGGTGTTAGGGCTTTAGCAGCAGCACTATTAGCAATCTGCTTAAGCTCCCAGGAAATAGCCTGCTCCCACCACTGCACACTTCCTGGACGAGGATTCTGGCAGGTCTCGCGGATGAAAAACACACATGCGAGAATTTGTAGAGGCATTGCTAAAGCCTTTAACCGTGAATGGAGATGCCAGATGTGAAAACGCACAATGAAAAATATGTTGCACGTTTGAATGGAATGGGTTTAGGTCAATATATAGTGCAGTGCAAACCGTGTCAAGGGCGCGTTTAGTCATTTAGAAAAACTCTACCAGTGTTTTTCTAAATGACGAAAGTGTCTACAGGATTCCAAAAAAAAAATAAATGAAAAAGCTGTGCCGCTTCCAAACAACTCGATTGAATAGGGCACAGGCCAAGAGCAAATCCCTTACATTTTGGTTCAGCTTTTTTCCTCCTCATTTTTTGGTGTTTGAATGAATTTGTTTGCGGTTGCTGAGCCTTGGCAGCGGCTGTTGTGTGCTTGTGGAGTGCCCTTCAACTTATTATTTTTTTTTTATTTGCCAGAGAAAGTCGGCGTACCAGCCGAAGAAAGGTCACGCGAGAACAATGTACTAAAAGTGAGTAACATTTACAGGGCATGGTGAGATGATCAAAGTTGAGGAGTACGTTTGGCTCCTCAACTGTTTCATTTTACTGTCAATGTACGTTTTGTGCTACAGTTTATTGACGGATTTATGGAAAAAAGTATGTCTAAAATTACTGTAAGATAAAGAATACAATTTTTAAAAACATGAAGCGAGCGAGGTACATTTTTGTCCTAAAACACCCACCCTTACTTACTGTACTTGACTTTCGACTCCTCTGGATTGACTTAACCGTGCGTGCGGTTGCATATGGTTTGTGTAGGCAGAGAACCAAAGAAACTAAGCGTTTTACATTTGAGATTGCAAAAATATATTCAAGTGTGACATTGAAGGCGCTTGCAAAGTGTTTTGTGTGCACTTAACAGATGCAACTACAAAACTCAGAAGAACATAATATTGTTTGTTGAACACTGATTAACATTTCTGAGAACATTAAAATCTTGTTTGCGGTAAACATCGTTGCACATATGTAATTACACGCAAACGAAAACCAAACAAAGCCTTTTGCACAACGTTTGTGAACGTTGCCTTTACATATCCCATTATCTCTTACTGAGGAGTGAATCGGTATAAATGAGGCTGAGAACAATAGCTGCTATTTTGGAGTGTAAATGCATTTTAGTGAAAGCAATAAGAGCAATGAATTCATAAACTTAAAACAAGTAGGGGCATTTCCTGGTTCCTGACTACCCACTTCCAGGTTCCGGAGGTACATTTCCCATACATTTCCCCCAAGAATGTTGAGCGTTTTAAAGTTTGCTTGGGGCTAATCAGTTTTGTGGTAATTACTGAACACAAGATTTGTTTCTGAAATGTTATAAACTGCTACATTATATAAAAAAGAAAATCACGCCATTCTAAGTTTAAATGTGTAATGGTAAATGTGTAATGGTAAATTTACTTGTGGAAAATACGCAAGAACAAATGAGAGTGAGTGAGATAACTGATATATGCAGGATTACTCAAATAAATGAACAGAAAATAATCATAATTTTGCAGTTTTCTATCAATAATTAGTCTCATTTCACAATAAATGTAACACTACCGCTGCCAAACCTACTGCAGCATAAACACCTTTCATTTCCCACGTACACAGTTAACAATACAAGTTGAAGCAGACTTTATTTCACACAATGTTCCGTCTGTCCTTAATAAACCCTACAGACTGTTTTGTGATTAAATTGATGATACATTTCAGTTTGGTTTTGCGCTCCGTAGTCACCAAAAACTCACAAAGACCACTCCTTCTTTAAGCAATCATTTCTCCCTGGTTCTTCCCATTCACTGGCATAAATCATTGTGAAAAATCAACTTCCTCTTCTGTCTCGTGCAGAAAAACAAACCGCATTGTAGAACGGGGGCTACAATAAATGATATATATCCGGTCTATCAGGCGCACTAATATATTCATTGGTTAATATCTGGGGCACAGCCGGTGCAGATAAAATAGAAAGTCACTATCAAAACATTTGTTAAAGAAGAAAGCGTAATTTAGGTCTTATCTTAGTTGTGACCAGAATTTATGAGTTCGGAGATAATTACCAAAATAATTGCTAAGATGTGCCGATGTTTTCACTGAAAAACAAAGAGCATATTTGAAGTGAAACCGCAGGTGATAATTGGCCCGTTGAACTGTGGGAAGCCGGCAGATTAAAGTCAACCAAACTGATTGTTTTTACTTTCAAAGTTTGAAGTTTAGCCTCTTTAATTAGCATTTCAATCAAGCAATTTTAAGAAAGTAATGATAGGGATTAGAATTGCCAAGCAAAGCAATGTAATGTTTTTTTGTGAAGGATGGAACTCAAAATGTTTCATTTAAATCACATGGAACGATATGAAGAAACAAATATTCAAGTTCCTCCAAACTTTACCTTATAAAACTTTAAGATTTATATTTATATTATTTTTATGTTTGGACTGTAAATTCTCACCAAATCAAACTTCATCTGTATAGCACATTTTACAAACACAATGGTGCTGCACATAATAGTAAGATACAGGGAAAAAAATCAAGCGTAAAGCTCTAAAAGTCAGAATCCCATTACAAACAAATAAAGATAAATAAATACAAATCATAAAATAAATATAACTAGAACCAATACTTATAATGGAAAAAATCAAGAAAATAAAAACAGTATAACAAATAAAAAACGAAATAATTAAATCAACCACATAATTTATAAAGTGTTAAAAGCCAGAGAATGAAGTTGAGACTTAAAAGAACCGTATGAAATATTTAGTTTCCAATTTCATACTCTTGACCAATCTGTGTCCACGTGAAGACATGACACACATGCTCACATCAAATATAGCTTCATTGTCATTGTCATTGTCTTCAAGTCATTGGACATGACATCCACATTGTTGATGTAGTAATTTGGTGTTTTGGTTCTCTAGACGATTCTCTGATCAGAAAGCAGAATGAGTCTCTCATTTGGGTTGCCAGTTCCAACACCTGAATCCAGTTGGTTAAAACCTGCCTAAACCATCATTAATCCGTGCTAGTGAAACCTGTGAAACACTTGGATGTATCTCTAAGGCAGGTTAAGGCTCTGGAAACACAGGCTTTACAACACCACTCTGAATTGTCACTCTTTATGGAGCACAGGGAGCATATTCGAACACACTGATAGACCAGGTTGGGAAATAGAACCCATGACCTTCCTATGTTATAAGTGTAGCTTGGTAGCCCAGCTTCATGAAAAGGTCAACATACAGAATACTTTTTACGTTGACTTTCATGATTCACTTTGCACATCTTTGTAAATTATATAAATCCTACAGTTTTTGGATATTTTTTCTGATGCAGGGGTGAACTATTTGAATTAATCTGAAACTGTTCAAAATTCCAACACACCAAGAAGCATTAAAATATTTTTTTTTACAGTTTACAGAGTATCTTAAAAATCCTTTAATGTCTTCTGCTCCTAATAAAGCAGTAAATAATGGGGGCCGACATGTTTACTCAGGGTTATGTCAGGGTCACATCCCATCACTGGTGCCCTGCCCTGGGTTCATCAGATACAAAGCTGGCACTGACAAGGAAGATGGGGAAGAAGAAGAGGAAGGATCAGCTCTGCGCAAAAAGCAGTCTGGAAGAACAGGAGAAACAAAAGAGCTTGAATGGGCAGAAATTGAAAACGCGCTGAAGGCGCTAAATGGGAGGAAGTCTCCATTTGGAGAATCAGAGTAATCAGAGTAAAGAAATGGAGGTGGGGGTGTTGCTGGTCTCCTGTCCACGCTCAGTCCAGTAGATGCACGGCTGCAGCTGCCATTGAAAGCAACGCCAACAACAGAAGTAACTCCAGGAATCACAATTACAGTGGGTGGCGGTGGTGTGACACTGTGGATGTCGGCCGCTGTGGAGCACCGGAGAGGAAGATGAATGAAGAAGAAGAAGAAGAGGGGCGAGAGGAAGGGGAGAAGAGGGGGGGTCTAAGATGTACAACTACAGTAGGTGGCGGTAGGTAACACTTGGATACCAGCCGCCATAAAACACCAAAGTAGAAGAAGTCCCCTCAGTCATTAGCGCACACAGAGGACCAAAAAATGAATGTGCTCTCCATTTGAAGGAAACTGCAACGTGCAATCAATCTCTGACCTATTGGCCATGCTCACAGCAACACACCAAGTCTCCAATACTGCGTAGTTTGGCGTGTGAATTCCCGGCTCCGCCCCCGGCTTCGTCCCAGCTTTGTCATGGTCTTGCTCTGCTTAAGACCTACATTTCTACACTTGGTTTGCCCCTTGTTTAATCTTTACATTCACAACATACACACACGTCTTATTTGGTCGATTTATCCTTCAAGTCTTTGCTTGGCTCTGAATCAATACTGTCAAGTCCTAGTCCTTGCTTTAGACCTTGTTTGGTCCAATAGCACAATGATAGTCTTCACTTTTGGATAGACTTTTTGTCACTATGGTAATATGAAATCCCTCTGCACGTTTGCCCATGAAATAAGCATGAGTGGTCTGACAGCAGAGGGGAAAGCTGAAGCGCTCATCACAGCCTCAAAAAGCCTGTGTGGCTGAGGGAAATTCAAGAACAATGAGGTCCGGCCCGCAAAGACGCAGTATCATTGATCGACAGGCCTGAAATATGAGGCATTTTTATCTCAATGGACCTCAGGACATCCACAGCACATGTCAAACCCTGGCTCACTTGATGCTCCATGTGAGACTAGCTACAACTAAAGCACAAGATAGACAGGAAGATTTTGGATGACTTTTCAAATAGTAATAATTTGGTGTCAACACACTAAGCTTCAGAATTCTACCACATCTCGAAAACTATGTGTTACTCGACTTGGACATATAACAAACAACTTGTGTGACTTGACTCAAATTTTGTTTGACTAGAACATGTACTGGCTCTAAACACAAGCTTGGTGACAGTTGATGCAATCAGATTACCATATTCAGAGCACACTTCTGCAAGCAAGATGACAAAATACAGTTTATTGATAATTGTTGCATAGACATGGTGGTCAGGTTTTTCAAAATTTGATTAGATTTTTTTCTTCCCATCAACTTAAAATGTTGCAAATGTTTGGTTACAATGTTATTTTTTGATGTAGATTTTAAATAGAAAAGGCCTACACAAAGTATAAAAGCTAAAAGCAGATCAAGTCGGCTGTCTAATGGTAATATTGTATTGCCTACAACTGAATATTTTTTGATCATGTTGTTAATCATGGCCATCACCATTTATGAAAGAGATCAAATAAAAACTAAATCGCAAGTGAGCTTATTTACCACACAGGTAAACGGGGGTAAACTATGTGTGGTGTACAATGACGTTGTTGGTCCTGTGCTTTCTCCTGTGCTTTTCCCTTCTCTGTGGGGCCCAAACTCACTCACTCAGAGTCACTTTTAATACTTTGGTCCCTAGGGCTGCACTTTTTCAGTGAGTTCTCCTGAAATCTTGTCCCAGTCCAGGCTTTTCACACGGGAGACTCTGTCGCTTTTATTTGTTTTGCTCATTTGCTGTCATTCTAGATCAATATTACAGAGCTAAACACATTAATGTTGTAATATCAATCTGGCATTTGCCATGTTAAGTTCGTATCCTTCATAACCACCGTTTCTGTCTCAGCACTCTAAACTGCATTCACAGCAAACCAACATGATGCTAGCAGCTAGCAGCTTATTTTAGCTAAGTTAAAGAGGAAGTTTCAGTGAAAAGGCCGAGTCCCCTTTGCCAGTTGGACTTGAACAACGAGGACTTGGAAAATTCTAACTCCAACAGGGCTTTATCACCCATAATGGAGAACCTGCCAGGCAGACTTTGCACCTACTTACCACTTCTTTGCAACACCCTGATCACACCTTCTCTTCCCCTAATATATACTACTTCCAAAATGCAACATAATTACATGGCACTACATTTGCATTTACACTGGAAATGATTGTAGGCACCTCTAGTTTGGAGTTGAATGGAACATATAATCAAGAGAAAATTTGCCTGAAAGGAAAAAGGTGATTCAATGTTGCACATGAACTATTTAAAATGTCAGTGTGTGGAACCAATGTTCCCTCTCATTTCTCATATGTCTGAGCAAACACACAAACCCCTTGGACCACTGTGAGCTACAGTATCACATTGCCAGTATATGTCCAAGTCCATCCAGTAATATCTGTTAGATTACTTTAAATGAAGTGCTTTAATCTCCTTACAATAAAAAAGACCCAAATCTGGTTCATGACTGGGTGAGAAAAATAGCTCGGGAGTTGGAGGCAGAGCAACACACTATGACACCATAATATTACAGTCATTTTACTCCTGGAAGTCCTATTAATTGCATTTCTATTTATGTTATAGACTCAGTAGGCCAGAGTTGTCTGATATCCTTCTATATAATGTCAGCTTGATTCAAGAGGTTTGTTATGTAAAACAATTGTGCGTGTGCGCTGCTCGGAGGGGACAGTGCGTGGATCATAGCACAAGACTAAAAGGATAACAAACTGTGAGGGTAATAAGACTTAAATACAAAGGGAACACTGGTTTTCAATCGTCTGTCCAAGGCTGAGGTGTAATGAGTATTTTGAGTGCTCTTCAAAGCTCCATGTTAGAGTGAGTGAGTGAGTGATATGAAGCCAGTGCTCTCCCCAAAATCTTTTAAAGGGATGGTAAATATGCCTCATAATGAAGGTACATTAAACCATCCTCATATGAGGTTGCAGAAAATGCAAGGATGGTTTAATGTACCTTCATTATTTCCAAAGGTACATGCGCCCTAAACATACGGTGTGTTTGGTGTAGAAGCCCATTCAACATCAATAATTTGAATTAATTCAGACACATCAACTCTTCTTGGCCTTTTCATCCATTGGACACAGCCTCATAGTCAGGATCATAGAAGATCAGAGTCAGATACTTTAGGGCTGAGCAGAGTTTAGTGAATTTATTTATTTGCTCCAAGAGCTGCGTCTTGAGGATTTAATTTTTTTTTTTTAAATCGTTGCAGGGTTTGTTTTGGGCCTTCTTCCGGGTTAGTGCCAGTAGTGTTCTGCCACAAAAAGCTTTTCCAAGTTTTCTGTGTCGTCCAAAGCGTTCGATGCGCGAACGCCCCAGACGCGCCGCGTCCAACACTCAAAGCGCAGGACTCGCGCCGCAAAAATGTTCAAAACACGTCGCAAAAACGCTGGACGCCCAAGACGCGCGTCCACATAGACTTTGAATGTAAACTGGACAAGTTTGACGCGGCGGTACTTGTTTATTTGAAGTAGTATTTTAATGATGGCGCTACCTAAAATATGGGATGAAGTTGGGTTTTAGGGATGGTTTATTTTCCTCCCATGTCAAATCGAATTTACCTGAAAGCGTGCATGTGCAAGGTCCAGTCTTGTACGGCTTAGGTTTGATGAAACAATAAACCGACCCAAGCGTGGTGTGTTTTGAAAGGTGACAAAGGCAAAGAGTTCTTTAAAAAAGGATCTATAATTGTGTTTCCTGATCAAAACAATCCTGCCTTGTTTCATTCACGCATCACATTCTGAACAGCTTAAACAACTGTTCAACTTTCTACATACAAAATTGAATTAGGGCAGAGTGATGTGGCCTATATATATAAAAAAAAGAAGATACCATGATATAAAAGAGTACATTTGCGAAAATATACTCGAAGATATAAATCTATACAATTTGTACAAACTTGTTTAACAACATTTAAGTAATAGTTACTGTATAAATTCTTGATTCCACTCCTTTTAAGGTTTATGTACAGTAACTCCGTGGATAACTCAGTTTTTGAAAGAAAATAAAATTCCCAAATGTTGAATCTTCTCATTTTTCATCTATATTAATGTCTTCAACTGACAGTAACTGCCTTTGGAGTTGAATAATGGCGCCACATCCTGAGGCTATTGTGAAAATAATAATATCACTTTTGTATATTTATACTGACAGAAAAGACGCTGAACATTCTGCTAATTCTCGGTTTCATTTGGGAAAGTAATTATATAGATATGAACCACAAAGACAACAGATCTGACCTTAACACTTAAACTCAGGTTTGAACTATAGGGTTTCTAGAACGTTGCGTCGCGGGAACGCAACCAACTGCCCCAAAGCAACTAACAATATGTAATGCACAATATGACATGGCCCAGCCCTAGAAACAAAGAACACTTGTTTCTGCCTCCTGCTCGTCTCTGTAAAGAAGTTATTGCCTTTGCCTGGAATGCTCCACAGTAAAATGCAATAAAAGCATTTAGTTTGCAATTATTCATGCATTTACGTTTTGTTTTTTTAAATGCTCAAAATATCTTGAACCCGTTAACTGTTATAATGACCCATCATGTTGATATTTTGCAGGCGCTTCACTCCCAACGATTTCCAGAATAGGGTTCAAACACTAATCCAAGAGTCAAGGATAAAGTCAAGGATAAAGTGAAGGCTCCAAAATATGGATTTTCTTTGTTTCCTGTTATAGAATACTTGAAGTTATAAAATGTGACTTATCCAGAGCATTTTCAAAAACGATTCCAAGCATGTCATCCACACTGCGTTTCTTTCCGCACACCCTCTATCCCATCACCCCGTGCAGTTTGCTATTGTTCTAGTGTAAATAAATGGCTTTTTCCAAGACAGGCTTGCAGAATTGATTTGCTTGCTCAAACAATTTGTACTTGCTCAGCACTGCTAAATGACTCTGCCATCATTGATCCACTGACACGCCGCGTCATCTCGGATTTACTTGATTTGGCTTCTCCCCTTCGTCTTTGTGAGTGTTTGCCCTCTGAGTGTTGACACCAAAACAGGTCACACTCTTACAAATGTTTGGATCACATTGAACAGCTTTGGGTTAGCCTCATCTGTTAGCTAAAACACAATGAACCATGAAGCGACTGGATGTATGATGGAAATGTGTGCTCAGGTAAAAACACTAAAGTGAAAAATAACGCTCCCAATAAGACACAATGTCATTTGAAAATACAGTCAGTAAATGCAGGCAGTAGTTGAGTTTGGACGAGTTAAACCACAGAACACTATGAAACAGGTTTTACACATTTTTCGAAGAGGAATTACATATCTACAATAATTGCTTGTTTGTGATTTGCTAAATTAGGATTCTTCTAGTTCATTAGTGAACGCTCACTCTTTTATTTGACAAAGCTTACGTGACATAAATGATTGCGTAGTACGTGGAAAACTTAATTATGTTTTTAATCTATGGCCCATGTACATGCATGTGTCTTTGTTTAGGCAGAGGGATAATGTGGCTGCAGGGCCATGTTGTAATTGGCCTTTCCTTTTTTTCATATTTTGTCTTTTTGGGAGATTAAAACATTATTTTTTAAATAAATACCTGAATTATTGTGCTTTAAACCTGCATTAGCCAATTTTCAAACTGCAAAAAGAGGAAGTAGAATAGGTATAGGTAATATAATCTATATTATATAGTTCATTTGACACAGCTTTGAATAAGCCACTATGTCTTTAGTGATCATTCATTTGAGGTAAGCATCACAATGCAAGGTTTGTTTTTGAGGTTATGATGAGAGAATTATTTAAATTTACTGCCATTTGGGCAAATTCAGCAGGAGGCCACCCACGGAGAAGTCAACATTGCACCTTTTTGCAATAATATTTTTTGATGAAAAGGTTTGAATTTGATAAAAACACTGGAGCCTGATTGTGTTGATAATGTATATTATACTTGACAAACACAAATCTCAATATGGTGCAAAATGGAGGGTTTGGGAGGATATTTTGAACAAAATCCAAGCAATTTCCTAGTGTATTTCTGAAGGCAAATTAACTAATACTTTGAGAAAATATGGTTATAGATTCATGATTTCTGCAAACTTCACTTGATAATCATAGGTTGGGATCAGCCCACTGTTACTTAACTCTGTTACTTAAACACTAATGTCCAATTTTATCACAAATACTAAAAAATATATAAAAAATAAGTCTACTACTACTAGCTTTCTTTACCATTTCATAGTCAAATATTTCGTCTTATATTTCCCCTTCCCCTCCATCACCTTGGTGCCTTTTACACTTGGGGCGGGGCCTGAACTATTAAAACAAAGTTGATTGTGTTATAAATGACTTACTACACCTGGGATATAAACTAGAGATACAAAGAGTATATATAAAAGCAGATGGAGGATTAACCTGTTGTCATACCATGCGATGCTTTTAGTGCATCGATGTCAAAACTGCTGCACATTAAGGTTGGCTTCATTAGAAGAAGACTGCAGCTTTCATCCATTATTGCTCTCATCAGATGATCACAGAGTTACTGCTTGTCAGTTTGACAGCAACTCTCAAAGGGAAACAATATTCTCATATTTGCTTTTTAATATTACCTTTCTTCCCACATCTCTCTGCTCAAACCCGAGAACATTGCCTGACAGATTAAGGCAAATTAAAGCAAAGTAAAATCCCTCTTCTGCCTGAAGAGTGGGTCCAGCTCCAGTCTCCTCGTGTCCGTCTGTCCGTCTGTGAGAGTCGGATCTCTCCTTCACTGGAACTCCTCCAGGTTTCTACGCTTTTTTCCCAAAGAGGTTTTTTTTTGTAGTTTTTCCTGGCCGAGAAGGAGAGTCTAAGGACAGAGGACCCTGGGACATCGTCCCTCGCCACCACAGACATTGTCTGACTTCATCGCCACCACAGACATTGTTGATTCATTTCTCCCTGTGGCCCTCAGAGGCAACTGTTGTTGTGATTTTGGGCCTTACAAAAATAAATTGATTTGATTTGATAAAAATTGTCCTATTTTTTAGCCAAATTATTCTGCAAGACTGATGAAACAGATGAGAGAATGAACACGCTCACTTCTATTACTATGACAAGGCCCTTGATCTTAATAAACTCATTTGATCATTTGGTTTTCGTTAATCCAGTAAAATAATATCATGACTTTATATTGGACATAAAAACGTTGTTCATATTATTGCTAAACTTCGTACCATTAATTATTTATTTACCTAACAATAAATTTAACTTTTGTTTATTTTCTTTGGATGTATTGCTTTGGAAATAGTTCTCTGCCTTAGCTAATGTCACAGCACTTGGAGATTCTATGAGCCCTAAACTCAGGACAAAAGCGAACACGAGTCACAGTCAGAATCTTTATTTCAATTATCTTTTATGCGACAAGGACAGTGGAACTTTTGAAAGCCCTGCATTATCAATCATTAGAATATATTAAGACTTGATGAGGAAAGAAATGAGGGATTTGAAGAAAAAGCTTTGAGATTAAAGGCTCCAGCTGCACCACAATCCAAACTATATTGTTGTAATGCTTTTGTAACACATTTGTAACTCTTTTGAGAGCGCCGACTCTAGTAAATCTATCATGAATTTGCTGATGTCACAACCTCCTTCAGAAGACGCCTTTCAGAACGCCACAACCAACAGAGCCAAAGCGCTCAACTGAAGAGGACTTACTAGAGGACTAACACTTGGAACATCCATCCATCCATTTTCTACCGCTTATTCCCTTTCGGGGTCGCGGGTGACTGGAGCCTATCCCAGTGACTTCGGGCCTTAGGCGGGGTACACTTGGAACATTTGAAGGTATTATATTTTAAACTACACATTACGGGAAAACTGATTGAAATCCGTCATGGCGTCGGACACCGTCAAGCCCGGCCCCGCCCCAGCCACAGCCATCACCATAAGCTCGGCTCCGTACACACAAGCTCTGTAGCATTGTCATGTGAACTGTTCATCCATATTTATCTCGAGCCCTCAGAGTGCGCTCGGACAGACGGCAAAATAAATATAATATATATGTGTTTATATCTATTCCATAACCACTCAAGGATTGTTCTGCAGCGCCTGAGGGCGAGTGCTCGGCTTCAGACAGAACACTGAGCTCCTAAGCGGATGTGTCTGCTCAACCTGTGTGAATAAAAGATGAGCTACAGAAGGACACTGCCACTCCGTCGTCACTGATGACCCCGTTTAGACCGGCCACAATAACATGTGCTGAAGCGTTCCAGCTGAGCACAGGACATCTTTACATGGGCTCTGCGCGGTGGACCAGAAAGCACTCAAACTTACCGTTTACCGTATGGCTCTGCGTTTAATTATTTATACTAGTTTTTGTTTTAAATGGCAATAATTACAAGTCTGTATTAGTTATGTCAGTGAAATATACCCTGAAAAACATAATAAATATGACGGATCAAGTATTTAGTCAAACTACACCTGGATTTGCCAAGCTGACATTCTTCAACTTCAACTTTATTATAATAATGGCTGAATGATTAAACGGGTATATGAAATTATGATCACAACTGTAAAATTGACTGCGAATACAAGAATCACACAAAGAACATGTTTTTAGGCATAGTATTAATGTAGAGCTTATGTTACGTAAATAATAAACTTTGGTGATTTGCTTATTATGAGCACTCACATTATGAATACTTAACGCCCACTTTCAGTCAAATTCAAATTAAAGCCAGTTCGTACAGGTCTTCAACACAAAAAGTGTCCATTTAAATATGCGCTAATAAGAAATGACCATATAATAAATCATTGCGCTCCATGTTGCTTAATTTGCAGTGTCAAATAATCCACAGACAAAGCTGCCCGCCTTCTCTCAGCCAGCATCACACACACCCACACATCACCCCACGTGTGCCTCACCTTTCACCCGACAGAGCAGCAGATCTGTACATACAAAAATGTGTGTACTCTAACAGCAGACTGACCGATAAAATTGAGGTAGCCTTCCCCTCCCAGGCCGTGCGTGAGCAGCCGGATCATCTTGTGCAGCTGGATGCCCCGGTCGATGATGGCGTTCATGGGGATGAGGGAGCTCATGCTGGTGTACATCTCTTTGTCCATGAGCCAGAAGGCCAGAGTCTTGTCCCCGACCAGCGCCTGAGCACAGGGGCACCAAACATTCAAGTTCAAACCAAGACTTGTGCCTGCTTCAGGACGTCATTGTTTTACTGGGAAGAATTCACAGATCATTTCCAAAGTCGTCACCACGGCAACGCGGCATGGGACGATACTGCCCTTCTGTGTCATAATGGCCAAAATATGTGCGATCATCATCAGCATTAAAATTGCAAACAGTTTAATGTAACGATTATAATTTGAATACGAGTTGTTTAACTAAATACCAAATGTAGTTTTTTTGTTGGCGATTATCACAATTATACAAAATGTAACAGTTATTGCTTTTTTTTATTGCGATAAACAATAAAACAAAAACTACATAATTTATTGTTCCATCCCTAATGGCAACATGCTATAAAAATGTCCAATCTTACCCTTTTCTTACCTTTTTTTCTAAAGAATGACTTGGTACTTACATGTGCCATAGAAGTCATTTTCTGAATGGTAAACTTATCTAGAGATGGAACAAGTTCTACTTAAGCCTTGTGCTTTTTAGTTTTCAGTACTTTTACAGATACATAATGTTTTATATTTATTAGGAATCAATAAGATAATCGTTATAATTGTCATAAGGAACCTAATTGATAAAAATAATAAAGTCCATGGTTAATACCCAATATCTTTCCTGCTAGGGCGGCAAAGAATCATTCCAACTAATTGCCAATTAAAAGAATCATTAACTATTTTATAAACAGTGATTTATTATCTGAACAACGCCTTTAAAGCGAATGTTGAAGACGCTTTAAAACAAAGAAAATAACATTATTAAAGAAAAAGGACAAACAAAAGTATAAACTATTAATGACGTTTGTTAATAATAAACTGGTTGTAAATAGGGATGAAACATAGTAATTGCTTAAAAAAAGAATCTCTCACATTTTGCGATCTAATTAACTAATTGCTGGAGTTAGTCGTTAGTTATAATTATTCCTTATGTGGCAGCCTTCAGCCCCTCCCCCTTGTACCTGGTCATGGCTCTCGGCGTAGGCTATGCACTTCTCTCCGTATCTCCGGTTGGTCAGCGTGTGCACAATATTACCCATGTCCCAATCTTCATCCTTCCTCTCCTTCAGGATCTGCGTGGACAGAGCAGCCGTTATTGAAAAAGCCCATGATAGATGCTCCGCTAACAGACTCATCTAGCTCTGGCCGACCGACTTTTTTCCTGCCGTTTCCACCTTTTCCCAGAGTTTCCCCTCTCAAATCAATCTGGTTTTTGACATCTTGATATCCCTGGAGTGAGTTATGTCCACCTTTGAATGGCGGTAATGGAGTTTTTGATAACTCGGGCGCGGCGCGTGGGAAGCGGGGCACCGGCGCTCCGCGAGACCCGAGATGGGCGAGGTCGCCGCCTCTCGTGGCGAACGCTTGGATTCCACAGTAAATCGGGGGAAGCGTGTAATGGATGCCCCCCGAAAGCATGTGCTCTTCCTGCCGCACAGTCGTTCTCACAGGTCATAAAGAGCAGGGGCCAGCGAGACGCGCCGCTACAGCCGCTACAGCCGCTACAGACGCCGCAGACGCCGATAGTGGATAAGGTGATGGGCTGTGACAGGGCAAAAGTTAAAAGAGTGGCGAGAGCAAAGGTGAAGCTCCTGTTGGCGAAAATTGAAGAGAAACGATCTTCTAACTTTAAAGGCCTGCGGAATTTATTTTCAAGCAGTTTATAGAGTGCTACTTATATTCTATCGAAGCTGTGAAAGAATACGTTGGATAAAATCTGCTTATTGAGAGGGCCGATATTCCACCTGCGTATGTTATATCTTGTTCTTAAGGCTTAAACTCTCAAATTTAAAACGCTTTAACCCCATTTACATTCAAAAGAGGTCTTGAGATGTTACACAGCGCTGACATTTGTGGAACAGTTTCAACCATTTGAACCAGCAAGCTTCCCGTTCGTGGGGCGATGCTTAACCCTTAGTCAAAAGCGGTGCTGTAATGTTGAAAGAAATCATAATTAGAAAGGAATAATGTATTAAAATGCAAACAGCCCTTTGCCCAGTCTATAAGAATGAGAATCAACACCTTTTTATCAGCTAAACCCCGGTATAAACAGATCAAGTCTACATTTAACTCAGAATATATATTTAATTTACCCTCACAACACAACATATTCATATTTACGGTACTTGTTCATGGACAATTCTACAAGTCAACCTAATATTATACCACCACTCATTTTAATATCAACATAAAATGGTTTGAGGCTTACAATAAAACTGCAAACAATGACCACGGTTGTCTTTTTGTTTCAGCTCTGCGTTTGAGTGGCATGTTTTAAGTCCTTCATCATCTTTAGTGTCCCGTGTACAAAAGCAGTGCTGCTCAGTGTGTTTTTCCTTCACCGAGTCAGACATCTAATACTAGTGTTCAAATATTAAAAACATGAATTATTACATGTTTTATCATTTAATAAACTAGAGGTGCATAGGATACTCTAATTTGAAACTTCTCCTGTAGTTTACTTATACAAGAACACATTTAACAACATGGCCAAAGTTGCACAGATTTGGGAATGTTAAAGGTCCCATATCATGCAAAAGCAACTTTTCATAGCTTACAGTGCTATTGGTGCCTACACATACACATTACACGTAACAAATCCTTCCAAGATTGTCAATGTTGGCGTGTGTAGGTGCTACTTCAATGACTGTTTAGGGTCTTTTACGTCTCTGTGGGAGAAAAATGTATTTGAAGAAACCGGCCTTAAAGTTACAATGTCCCAGAGAAGTCCCAGAGAGAGGATTGCATTAAATAATAAAACATCTGTATGTTCAGGTTGACCTTTTAGCATCGGCAGTCCCCTGGTAAAAAGCAGCTTACATAGCACATGGCAGACTGTTCAATATGAAACCCTAGACATAGCTCTGTGTGGTGCTGGGGGAGTCGGGGAGAGGGGCCCGGTGACAGGTGCAGCCTTGCTCCGTGGAATAGGCCCCGACAGCTGATTGACACGTCAGGAAAACCTTTATATTACTCCACACACGGCGCCGTAATCCTGGGAGTAAAGAGAGCAAACGTGCCCATCAATATGTGCGAGGTTTTCTGGCCTCTTCACCGGCGCCGTACGTCTCCTGTCTGCTCCACCGTGTCAGGCCAGTCGCACCGTCACACAACGCACACTTTTCACTCACTTTGTTCACTGATGATGAATGACATGTATGAATGACAATACAACGTCGCAATATTCACCTCACGTGTAAATTTAATTAGGGGCGGAACGGTTCACCTATTTATTTGATGAGTCGATATTTCTTACGTGCACAACACATGGAGTCGAACTCTTCTCCACGCTTCAAACTTCCTGTGTGTTTGTGAGAAGCGACGGTGACACGCGCACGCACACACACAAGCAGACACACACGCACGCGCACACACACACACACACACACACACGCACGCACACACACACAAGCAGACACGCACGCGCGCACACACACACGCGCAGACACGCACGCACACACACGCGCGCGCACACACACACGCGCGCGCACACACACAGACACGCACGCACAAGCAGACACACGCACACACACGCGCAGACACGCACACACACGTGCACGCACACACACAAGCAGACACGCGCGCACACACACAAGCAGACACGCACACACACACACACACACAGAAACACACAAGCAGAAACACACACACACACAAGCAGATACACACATGCAGATACACGCACGCAAGCAGACACACACACACAAGCACGCAAGCAGACACACACACACAAGCACGCAAGCAGGCACACACATGCAGACACACACAAGCAGACACACGCACTCAAGCAGACACACACACACAAGCACGCAAGCAGGCACACACATGCAGACACACACAAGCAGACACACGCACGCAAGCAAGCAGACACACACAAGCACGCAAGCAGACACACACACGCAGACACACACACACAAGCACGCAAGCAGACACACACATGCAGACACACAAGCAGACACACGCACGCAAGCAGACACACACACTAGCAGAGACACACACACTAGCAGACACACACACTAGCAGACACACACACTAGCAGACATACACACTAGCAGACACACACACTAGCAGACACACACACTAGCAGAGACACACACACTAGCAGACACACACACTAGCAGACACACACACTAGCAGACACACACACTAGCAGACACACACACTAGCAGACACACACACTAGCAGAGACACACACTAGCAGACACACACACTAGCAGACATACACACTAGCAGACACACACACTAGCAGACACACACACTAGCAGAGACACACACACTAGCAGACACACACACTAGCAGACATACACACTAGCAGACACACACACTAGCAGACACACACACTAGCAGACACACACACTAGCAGACACACACACTAGCAGACACACACACTAGCAGACACACACACTAGCAGACACACACACTAGCAGACACACACACTAGTAGACACACACACTAGCAGACACACACACTAGCAGACACACGCTATGTATCTGGGCCTCAGAACTCCTGCCATGGACACAATAAACAGATACCGGCTCCACCACGAGCGGCACGCACCGCCACGAGCCGCACGCGGCTCCGCTTCTCCTCCGCTGCACCGGCGTTTCCACGCCCGAACACCGGCTCCGCGCTCCCGCACCCGCCGCCCCGGAGGTCTGTACCTGGGCGAAGGTGTGGCCCCAGCCCGCCACAGGAGCAGACACGGAGAGCGGGGCACCGGCTCCACCCGGAGAAAAGCAGCCCCATACAACCAAGGTACAGCCCCGTTTCTCTGCTTTCCCCGCTCCACAGACGGGGGCGATCTGGTCACAAAACTGGACTCAAATGCGCCTTGATTGGGCTAGAGCAACGCCGGCGTCTGGTATGTGGACTGCCGCTTCTGTCCCAACGTCTTTGTTTTGTTAGTCGTTTCCATTGTTTTGTTTTGTTCCCGCGTCTCTGTGTTGTCTTCTGTCTACATCCCTGTTCCTTCACTTCATCGGACATTACTGCACCGTCCATCACTCATCTCCTCCCTCACTCCTGGACTATCTACTGCCCTAGCCGCCAGCTAACAGCTGGCTTAACACCTGCTGAGGTCCGTCATGGTATCGCGGGGCCTCCCTGCCGTGCAGACAAGGTCTGGGGCAACCAACGCCACTCACTCCACCAGCTTCAACACCCGGTCCACTGCTGCTTTTTCACAACTCTCTGCCCACCAGCTTCTAGTTAACCAGCCTCTAGCCACCGCCAACATTCTAACTGGATTACTCTCATCTGCTGCTACGTTCCATCTCCTCCTCGGACTATCACTCCCGCGCCTCCAGGCCACCGCTCCACCAACTTCTCGCCTACTCGCCTACACCGCTGCTGACCTTCACCTCCTCAACCATAACCACCGTCTCCCAGCTGCTGCTGCCTCTGCAGCTAGCTCAGCTGGGATCCTTCGCCGGCCCCGCTACATCCACAGGGGCTCTGGTCTCTCCCATAACCAACACTCCAACGACGTCTCACCTATCCCCTCACTCTGGACTAGTTTTCGCCCCCCCGTCACCCCCACCTGCCGCACTGCCAACCTCAGCAACCTCCGCCCACCCACCCCTGCGCCCCCATCCATCTCCGCGCCCCCATCCATCTCCCTTGCACTGCTGAACTGCCGCTCCCTCTCCAACAAATCACCTGTTATATCTGAACTGCTACTGGACAATAACATTGACCTGCTTCTCCTCTGTGAAACATGGCAACAGCCCCTGGACTTCTATGCTCTCAACCAAGCCACTCCCTCCAACTACACTTACACTGCCAAACCCCGCCTCTCCGGGCGTGGGGGAGGTCTTGCTGTTATTCATAAAAAATCTACATCCATCACTGAACTGAACCTCAACCTTCCATCCATCTCATCATTTGAATACCTCGCCTTCTCCCTCCCCAACTCTATCACCGCTATCCTGATCTATCGTCCCCCAAAGCCCCACCCCTCTTTCCTCACTGAATTGTCTGAACTCCTCACCATCGCATCCTCTCTCTCTGCCCGCCTCCTACTCACTGGTGACTTCAACATCCACATTGACTGCCCCAACGCCCCACTGACATCCGACTTCCTCTCTCTCCTGGACTGCTTCCATCTCACCCAACATATTGACTTCCCCACCCATACCAAAGGCCACACTCTGGACTTAGTCTGTTCCTCTCTCCTACCCATATCTAAGCCCCACCCCCTCCCCTTCCCACCCTCTGCATCCTTTTCTCCGCCCCCCTACCCTCGCCCCACAACCCCAAAAAACGCACCATCACCTACCGCAATATCAAGTCAGTCAACCCCCTCACGCTCTCCCAGCTCATATCCTCTGCTTTCCCCCCTGACTCCCCCCCCTCTTCCCCCGACGACTATGCTGTCATGCTCAACACCACCCTCTCCGACTCCCTTGACTCCGTAGCCCCTGGAAAACCTCCTCCGTCTAATACATCAACCCCGCCCCCTGGTACACCCCTGAACTCCGCACCATGAAGCAGACTGGCCGCCAACTCGAACGACTCCTCAAAAGAACCCGCCTCACCGTCCACGCCGAAGCTTTCAAATTACACATCTCCTCCTACCGTGACGCTCTCCAAGCCGCCAAATCTGCTCACCTCTCCACCCTCATCAACAGCTCCCACCGGAGCCCTCGCACCCTGTTCTCCACCGTCAACAAGCTGCTCCAGCCACCGGACATCACTCCACCCTCCTCCCCTGACCTCTGCAACTCTTTCCTCCTTGCCTTCAATGACAAAATTTCCAAAATCAACAGCTTCATGACTGCCGTCTCCATTAACTCCATCACCACCCCCACCCCTGCCCCCCCTCTCCCTGACCACCCACCCTTCCCTCCCCTCACCACCTTCTCCTCTGTTAACTCCTCTCATATCATAGACCTCATCACCGCTTCCAAAACCACCACCTGCTCTCTCGACCCCCTCCCAACGACTCTAACCAAGGCCTGCCTCCCTGCTCTCATCCCCCATCTCACCACCCTCTTCAACCAGTCTTTATCCCTCGGCCATGTTCCTTCCATCTACAAACTGGCCTCCAACACCCCCATCCTCAAAAAACCCACCCTAGACTCCGCCAACCTCTCCAACTACCGCCCCATCTCCAACCTGCCGTTCCTCTCAAAAACGCTGGAACGCATCGTCGCCGCCCAACTTCACACCCACCTCCAGTCAAACAACCTCTATGAACCCCTCCAATCTGGCTTCCGCCCACTTCACAGCACTGAAACAGCCCTGGTCAAAGTACTCAACGATCTCCTCACCTCTGCAGACTCCGGGGCCCTCAACATCCTGTTACTACTAGACCTCAGCGCAGCCTTTGACACTATAAACCATTCCATCCTCCTACAAAGGCTGCGCCAACTGGGTGTTGAGGGCTCTGCACTTGACTGGCTCACATCCTACCTCACCAACAGGCAAGAGTTCATTTCCCTCTCCGGTCACTCATCCACCCTCTCCCCAGTAACGCAGGGGTCCCCCAGGGCTCAGTCCTCGGCCCCCTCCTCTTCATCTGCTACATCTTCCCCCTTGGTCACATCCTCCGCCAACTCAACCTGGACTTTCACTGCTACGCTGACGACACCCAGATATACCTCACCACCAAATCCACCCAAAACCCTCCCCTCAGCCACATCGAAACCTGCATCTCTACAATAAAATCATGGCTCACTCTCAACTTCCTCAAACTGAACAATGACAAAACAGAGCTCCTCCTCATTGGCACCAAATCCACTCTCAATAAAACTGGTCCCTTTTCACTCAGCATCGACACCTCGACCATCACCCCCTCTACCCTGGTACGCAATCTCGGTGTCATCATGGACCCCACCCTCTCCTTCACTCCCCATGTCAGCCACATCGTCAAGACCTCATACTTCCACCTCCGCCGCATCGCCAAAATCCGACACTGCCTCACCCTCCCCGCTGCTGAATCCCTCATCCATGCCTTCATCTCCTCCCGCCTTGACTACTGCAACTCCCTCCTCACTGGCATCTCCTCCCATTCCCTCCATAGACTCCAAATGGTCCAAAACTCCGCTGCCCGCCTCCTCACCCACACCCGGTCCCGTGATCACATCACTCCCGTTCTCCGCTCTCTCCACTGGCTCCCCATCAAGCAGCGCATAAACTTTAAAATACTCCTCCTCACCTTCAAAGCTCTTCACCACCTTGCCCCCCCCTACCTGTCTGACCTCATCCCCCACCGCCCCACCCGAGCTCTCCGATCCTCCTCCTCTCTCACCCTGGCTGCACCAACATCCCGACTCAAAACTTTTGGCGACAGAGCATTCTCCCGAACAGCACCCCGACTCTGGAACTCCCTCCCCCAACATGTCCGCCACTCTCCCTCACTCACAACATTCAAATCCCGCCTAAAAACATACCTCTTCACCCAAGCTTATGACCTCCCCTACCCCTAGCCTCCTCTACCCCATTGCCTACTCTACCCCCTGTTACATCCCCATCTTTTTCTCTCTACTTCTTCTGTCTTGTTCATTTTATCTGTATATTAATGTGTATTGTACGTGTTGTCCCCCCTGTCTGTAAATACCCCCCCCCCCCTTTTTTTATATATGTTCAGCATCTTTGGGTCACTGAAAAGCGCTATATAAATAAAGGTTATTTTTAATTATTAATAATAATTATTTTTATTTTTATCATCATTATCATCATTATCATCATTATCATCATTATCATCATTATCATTATTATCATTATTATCATCATTATCATCATTATCATTATTATCATTATTATCATTATTATCATCATTATCATCATTATCATTATTATTATTATTATACTTCTGTAATGTACTATTGGCAGCAGGAAAGAAATTGATGACACAAACCTGACCAACGACCAAGGACTGGACTGACATGACAGACATCAGGCAAATGAAAAAACAACAACATTTGGACAGACTTTGGACTAAATAGGACTTTTGTTTTTTTACTTAATTGTGCCGTGATTTGTTGGTATTTATGTTTTGTTGATGTCTACTTACATTTGATTTAAACTTTTCTGTTATGCTATGTTCCATCTGTTTATAGAAAAATATAAAAGAAAAAAGATATAAAAGAAAAAAGAAAAGAAACTTAATTAAAAAAATTGTGGTGAATGGAATTATAAGCCAAAGTACATTTCCTTAACACATCGTAACACGACTCTGCAAAACATTTTAATGATAAACTTTAGCACTTTCCAATGACCCGCAGCCCATCGGCGGGATAAGATAAAGAATGAACAGCCTTGTCATGCCAGAGCATCTCCTCTTAATCACGTCATTGAGATATGTAAGAGACATTTCATGGTCAATACAAATTAGATCTGTGCGAAAATGAACTGAATGTACCCGTTTTGAAAGGAGATGAATCATTAATATGCCTGTGACCTTCTGCAAAATGAATCATAAACCCTGTTTCGAACGTGAAACACAAACAGAACGGAGTCTGGAAATATGTTAATGAAGCTTTTACTCCAGGACTCATGAAAAACCTAATATATGTACAGAATACTTGAATTGATCATTTTGCGCCTCTTTAAATGAAGGTTTTAAGTAATATTTTATGAGATGGATCGGTCTTTTTTTGAGTTTTGTTAACAGCGTGCCCAAAAACTGTTTATTGGACACACCTTAATCTAATTAGTTCAAAAGTTCACAAAGTAAAGTACATATGTATTTGAAAGGAGTCTTAGAAATCATTGTTAACGTAGTGAGATTGAAATAATCTATGACAATCTGATAACATTTCTTTGTAGCTGTCAAAGTAGTAAAAAAAATAATCTTTGTCTCATAAAGCATTATTATATATAAATTAAAAAAGGCTTACGAGGCTGAGCAAAATAATATGTCCGTTTGCCGTAACCCGACCGACCCGGTATATAACTAGCAGACTGGGAAGAAAAAAAAAAAAGAAAAAAAAAAATCAGCATTTTGTTGAAAAAACGTCAAAATCTTTTATTTTTCAATTATTTCGCCGACTCACCTACCGGTCTTTCCAAAACTGCCGTGTCGAATGTTTTTATCACGCTGGTAAATCTATCTTTCATCCCAAAGGACTGATAACGCACTGCACAACACATGTGCGACTTCATATTCAGTCCTCCACATGCGTCTGTAACAAAACAGAACGCGCTTAAGTGTCGTTATATTGCTTTATACAAGTTGGTTTGCCTCTGTCGGCGCCACTGAAGTGTCCATCCATCCATCCATCCATCCAGTGGATGGATGGATGGATGGATGGCGTACAAAAGGTTGATTGAAATATCTTAAAATTGTGAGATTTTGTCTCACGATCGGGTTGAAGCCTGACCCCTGGACTGTTGAAGCCTGACCCCTGGACTGTTGAAGCCTGACCCCTGGACTGTTGAAGCCTGACCCCTGGACTGTAGAAGCCTGACCCCTGGACTGTAGAAGCCTGACCCCTGGACTGTTGAAGCCTGACCCCTGGACTGTTGAAGCCTGACCCCTGCCCCTGGACTGTTGAAGCCTGACCCCTGGACTGTTGATGCCTGAACCCTGGAGGTCACTCAGAGGCAAAAAATGGCAAAATTTGGATCTTTTATTTTGCCTTCAAAGTAAAAAAAATAAGAATTTGCCTACCGTTCGACCCACTTGAAAAATGTTCACTCGGGTTACAGCAAACAGACAATTTATTTGGGGCAGCCTAATATGCATCTATTTTTAATCACAGGCATCTAAAACAGACAAGAAATCGGTACATTTTAACAAATTCCTGATGATTTGTGAAAATATCGTCTGAATATCGTTATCGAGAATGCATGAGAATATTTAGCTCTCATCAAGAGATTGCTCAGTCTCAGTTTTCCCCACCTAACTACGTAAGAGAGCAACAAACTAGACTTAAAAACATGTTAGAAATCAAACCAAAACTGGCATAAAGCTTAATATTCTGAGCTCAAATCTTTACAGTATTTGTGTGCCAGCTGCCTTTGCTTTCAAGTAAGACCCGACACTTTACACTTTCCTCATGAACCATTACAATTCTGTCCGACCAGGGAGCAATTAACGTGGGAGTGTGCCTGTCGGAGCGAGGGCCGCGTGACTGACATCTCCCCAACCGGACCCCGCTGCAGAGCTGTTCTTCCCGCCGACCGCCACTCCCGCTCCCGCCCCCCAGACACTTCATTTCATCACTGATAATGAGGCGCACAAATCTTACTTTACAAGCCCGCTGTCGCCGACCAGAGCGGCCCGATTAATTAGGCCGGGACAGAAGTAAAATATGTATGTGTGAAAAGAGGAGAGGGAAAACTGCGCGGCGGTGCTACGTGAGGTCACTGGGCTGGCGGTTCGACATGCTTGGACGGGCTGGTGGTGGTTGTAGCCGTGGTTGCGGGTGAGGAAAGGATCAAGTGTCGAGTTTGTGTCTTGGAGTTAGTCAAGTTTCGAAGTGGTGGCAAATAACAATCAATCGACTACTTGTGACTCGTCAATTATAAAAATAAATAAAATCACAGTATATTTATCATCGTTATTTGGACTATACAGACACGAAAAGAACATTATTATATCAAAATGTCAAAAAAGTGATTTCAGACTTTCCTCAATAAGTTTAAACGTTATTATTCTTTATCTAGACACCTTCAGTCAGCATCTTCCAACATTTATTTGGTTATTAATGGTCTCAATGTACAAAAGAAATAAAAAATGGGTTGACTGGTAATTAAACAATAACCAAGGGTCTGCCACTGTTTTTGTGGAGATGTTATTGCCTTGAATATTCCACAGTCAAGTATTAAAGGACAAACATTCTGCATTATTTGTATTGTTATTAGCCTTGAAACATGCTCTCGAGAACCTTCTACAACTACTGAAAGCTTTACCTTACTTTACACTATTACAGTACATTACCTTAGACTCAGGATTTGTGAAAGCCACTGGAGTGCTGCTCGGTGCTCACAAAACTGGGTCAGTGTTTCAGAGGCTCTGAGGGGAAAGGACTTACTAAACAGGATTCATCAACTCAAAAGCGTCCATCAAAATGTTTGGTATGTTCCTTTAAACTTATCTACCTTCATGGAAACAAGCGTGTCAGGTTACAGGTGAGCTCTGTGGAAAGGTGACCATGTTCAAAGTAAGAATGCTGTGGAGGCCATGGAGAAAAGCTGGCGGCCACCTCTCCGCAAGAAAAGTTACACAGTACATCTATAAATAACAAAAGTATAATTTAACAGCATGACTAGCTACAAAGGCAGTTCAAAGTTTGTGTTCTCCATCATCCCAGACGCTTCATTAAAGTGACAAGTTTATACCGCTGCACTTTGCCAGTTACTTTCCTACAGTCTGGATTAGTCATTGTAAGGCTCAATTATCTCGCACGAGGCGTTAGGTGTTTGCGTTACCATGGCGACCCGCTCTCTTCCGCTGCAGAGGTGAACGCTCGGAGCAGGTGTGGAACTTCCATCACTCCGAAGATCAAACCAAACGCCTCGTGTTTTTGGAAAAGGAATGAACTCCCCGCCCGCACAAATGTCTCGCCCGCTAGCTTGGTGCACGTCCATGTTTGTGCTGTAATAAGAACAAATAAAGAACTCCACCATGTTTTAATAAACCTTATGCCACACTAGAGAGCGGCCCGAGAGTATAATTAATAACGCCAGACGGGATGAAAGGGAAATGCTTCCGTTAAAAGGAGCCAAGCACGGCGCAGGGGATGTCGAACCGTGTGGGCGCCCTTCTAAAGATGGCCGCCAACGCGCTGAGGAAACAAGCTGCGGCCCCTCGTGACTTGCCAGGAGCCAGTTTTATGTGATCTTATTGCACTTTAAAATACTATGTCATCAGAATGTTCAAAATTCTTGAGGCAAAGTGAAGTAGACCATAAAACAATTTCAACAATTAACTGACATCAGATTATATACTTATCTTTGCTTTTCTATTACAAAAGGATAATATATAATTTGTTGTTGTTGCTTTTAATGGCGGCTGGCAGCCAACTGCAAAGGTGCATTTACCGCCATCTACGTTATTCTTTAGACTTTATTCTTTAGACTTTAGAACTCTCAGTTGTACACCATTTGTGACTGACCATACGTAAAACCGTGTAAAAGTCGGCACAGACGAAACCGTGCAAAACAGGGTTTTAGCATTTAATTTTTTTTTTAAACTGGCCCGACCGCCACGCGATGTTGCAGAGACATGTCAGCCAAGACAGTCCTACAACATCCAGAGACTTTAGGTACTCAGGGCGGATCTCATCCACCCCCGGAGCCACTGAGGAGTTTACGAACAACCTCAGTAACTTCAGCTTGGGTGATGGACGAGATTAAGGGAATAAGGAGGTCCTCAAAGTATTCCTTCCACCGTCCGACGACATCCCCAGTGGAGGTCAGCAGGTCTCCACCTTCCGTCTTGATGAAGCACTGCTTCCCCCTCCTGAGGCGCCGGACCCAGAATTTCTTTAGGGCCAACCCCGGGTTTTTGCCTCTGCGACAGCACAAGCTGGGGCTCGCTTGGCCTGCCGATACTTGTCAATGACCTCAGGAGACCTACAAGCCAGAGTGGCCTGATAGGCCTCCTTCTTCAGTCTGACGACATCCATTACTTCCGGTGTCCACCACCGGGTTCGGGGGTTGCCGCCACGACAGGCACCGGAGATCTTGCAACCACAGCTCCGAGCAGCCGCATCAACAATGGAGGCGGAGAACATGGTCCACTCGGACTCAATGTCCCCAGCCTCCCCCGGGACATGGGAGAAGCTCTCCTGAAGGTGCGAGTTGAATACCCTACTGACAGAGGGCTCCACTAGACGTTCCCAACAGACCCTCACAATGCGCTTGGGTCTGCCAAGTCTGTCAGGCTTCCTCCTCCGCCAGCGGATCCAACTCACCACCAGGTGGCGATCGGTTGACAACTCTGCCCCTTTCTTCACCCGAGTGTCCAAGACACACTGGAGGTCTGATGACGCGACAACAAATTCGATCATTGACCTCCGGCCTAGGGTGTCCTGGTGCCACATGCACTGATGGACACGCTTGTGCTTGAACATGGTGTTCGTTATGGATCTCTGTTCAATTCAATTAAAATTTTGAATAAACAAATTATGTAAAGTAGTAAATGGCTTTAACTGTACATTTTGTTTTTCATTTGTCCAAACCACCTTCATATGTGCGATTTTCAGTGGTTAATCCCAGTTTCATCTTTGAAATTGTATCAAGTTCCACTTCACTTCTGCTTTTTTCTTTACAAACTTTAAAGGTCTATAGTGAAAGACTTTCCATGATCATTTCTATGGCTGTGATATGTCAGTGCCAATTCAGGCCAAAGCGTAGTCTGTGCATCTGATCGAATTTTTAAGTTATGTAAAATCATGCAGAATGAAGGATGAAGACACGTCTCAATGCTCAGGGGCGGTGCCAGGGGAGGCAAAGCAGCCCCCTCCAACCGCCTCTGCGTATGACCTAATGGGTCAAGAGGTCACACAGAGTGGGCGTCCTTCTAAGGATGCTTAATGCAGTTATTTGCCTTCAGCCTTATTGCATGTTTTTAAGATAATCATCTTGATCTAAAGAATTTACACCATGGAGGACAGAAAAGAGTTTTGGAGTACTTTCTTGAAAGCTGGGGTACCTGACTTTTGTCAGTTTTCCCCAAAGAGTATTGTAAACACTGAGATTTGTGACAAAATGAGGCTGATGCTCGCTGTCTGCAAGTAATAATGAAGTATGTAATTTCTCGTCAAGCTGGAAGTAAAAGCCAAAAGCAGCGCTCCAATCGGCTTCGCTTGGGTGGTCCACCCCAGTTTCACTTCAGTCTAATAAAAAGCTCTTCTAATACTGTGCACGCGCTTCAAATGATTGCATACAATAACTATGTTTGTATTTATCTAATATAATGTAATTGAAGAAAAATCAACCCAACATAGAAAAAAAGAAGAAAAAACAACACTCAGTCTCTTGTGCCGGCTGAGATTTTCATTCAATTAAAATAAAAACATGCGGGGAGCTAGACACCGAAAATGGAGGACAATTGGCTGGAAGGTCGTTGGAGTTGAGAGGAGCCGTGGGAAATTCTCCCTCTAAACCGATTCAATTACATCTCAATCTGTGGAGGCTGCGGGGCTGGGCGCTTGTTAGATTAGCAGGGCTTGGGTAACACCATCCATTAGGAGTGACGGCAGTTTGTGGCCATAATCAGAGGGAATCATAGCGACTGGAGCCTTATCTAGGGCCTCCAATTAGGATATCTTAATTTTGCACAGCCTGTTGGACCTGAGCGGTGTGTTCAGCCTGTAAATGAGTCCTCTCAGTCAGTCAGGCCGAGGACAAAGCCCAGCGTGAGGCCGCTCCGAGGGAGGCATCCGTGCATGTCCGACTATAAATAAACACATCTATTAGCGCTTTGCTTCTCCTGCCTCTGTTACTGCAGTTATGTCTTTGAGAAAACACAACTTTATTTAGCCATCTGCTAAATACACAAAGAAACAACCTTTTTTTTACATATTAATGGGAGCATAGGTGCATCTAGTGGTCAAACAACGGGGTGAAGATGCAAAAAAAAGAAGCAATAACCGTAGAAGATTTAAAAAGTAAATTAAATATTGTACAGTATATATCTGGAAAAGAAGCTAAACATAAATAATGCTAAATGTTTACACCATTTCTTTCCAATAACACAACAAAGCCATCCTTTTGAGCTTGAAGTTAGCAATGTCAATGAAATCGAGAAGCCATTTTTGTGTTGTCAGCTACTTAAAAATTATGAATTGATAAACTAATAGGGCAGGGATGATACACTTTTGTCACGAAGCGATACATATCCCTGATACAATATATGTTGTGATTTCGATATACTGTGATACATGATATATTACGTATTGCAATGCTTTACCTACAAAAACAGTATTAGAAACTGCAATATATTTCCTGAAATATTAAAATTTCCGAGAGTGATTAACGGTAAATCAGTCTAGAATGTTTCATTTTTAATTCATCTGCACCAAAGCTGATATTAACAATACTGATGCAAACACAAGTACAAGTTAAAAGTTTCACAAGTTTTACACAATTCTTACAATATGCTTTTTTTAACCGGTGAGTTTACTTTGCACATTGATAACCTTTTAGCCCCGTTTCAACTAAGTGTTTGCAAAACACTCCCTGACTCCGGTCATTAACTCTGGTCTGTCCAATAGGTCAGGGGTCCCCAACCACCGGGCCGGGGACCGGTACCGGTCCGCAAGGCGTTTGCTACCGGGCCGTACAAAATAATCCATCAGTGACAGCATCTTCTCTGACGTAACTTTGGCCTGTTCCTCATGACACTAATAAGCTTATCTGTGGATATATCATGAAACGCCTTATAGGAAATTGCCAATGAAATCCATTAAATATAATGTACAAGTATATTATATCTCTGCTCTTGTCCTGCGTGAGAACATCACTGATACGTGCATTATACATGATACGTCATCGCGGATGCATCGCATCAAACGCGCTGCCCGAAAGTAGAACCACAAGCCAGCGAAAATGAGTTAAAAACAAAATACTTTGGAGAGCATTTTTGCAAAGGGGAAAAGGCAAAGTGAGGAGCAGACGAGGAGCAGACGAGGAGCCAGTGGGGATTTTGGAGGACACGTCTCCTGTGCCAGAATTCTGCAACTGCGACGCGATCACCTGTTTTTACTTTTACAAGAGTTTGAGCGCTACTTCCCGCGCCGTGACGGCAACAAGACAAAACTACGGAGCAGACGGGACTTAAACACACTGCGGGTGTCATTGTCTCCCATCACTCCTGATGGGACCATCTCATGCACAGAAACACTCGCATGGCCCCCACTGATTCAGCGTGTGGCGAGTTGTAATTTTTATGCACTTATTTTTGCCATATCATATTTATCTGATGAGCTTCCACCAGTCAGAAGAACAGTGAGAACACATGTAACTGTACGTTATGTTACTCCAATTCGGATCTGTTGGTATGGCACACTTATTAATGTACAAACGCGTCTTTTCCGAGCTGAATCGAATGGAAGCCTAAGCCCCGCCCACTTCCGAGCAAGTTAACCTGACCGCGACAAACTGGCACACCGGTCCGAGAAAATAAAACCTACATTATTCCGGTCCGTGGTGCAAAAAGGTTGGGGACCCCTGCACTAGTGTGTCCTCTGTTGTCGACTTGGCCGTCTCTGACCACTACTGTGTGCTTTTTAATACCACTGGGTTAATTGAGCGGGAGACGTCTGTGAACTCTGTGGAAGACAGTCAGAGTCCGCCCCATTCTCTCCCGGGTCAACACGGAGACACTGATGTATGCTTTTATCACCAGTCCTATAAAACTGCAATGCCCTGAAAAGAGTATTTCAGGTTAATAATTACTACAGAATTCAGAAGCACCTGTCTGGGCTAACACCTCGGGGGCGGGGCCAAATCACACCAGTTTTAAAATCTCTGCATTGGTTCCTTGTGTGTTTTATGATCGCTTTTAAAGGTTCTTTTACAGTTTTTAAATGTCTTAATGGTCTTGGTTCTTCTCATCTTTCAGAACTACTTTTCCCACACTCCGCTCCTCCGGCAGCAGGATCCTAATCATTCCCAAAGTCAGGATACACACGCACGGCGAAGCGTCATACCAGTTTTACGGCCCTCATTTATGGAACGCCCGTTGGAGGAGCTCAGGGCCCCAGAGAATGTTTAGGTTTTTAAGGGCAGGCTCAAGACCCACCTTTTAAGCGTTGGCATTGATTAATTAAAATGAATAGTGGAGCGGATAGAAGAAATGTCATAGTGTCTTCAGGCGAAACACTTGACCCACACTGCCTCGTATGGATCAGGTGTGTGTGTGCATGGTGGTGGTCGGGGGGGCCGATGGCCCAGATTGGCAGCCTATTATCATAATTATTATATTTATTCTATCTATTTGTTCTATCCAATTATTTTAAGCTTTAAATGTATTGATGACCTTTATTCTATTTCCACCCAAAGTTTTATTGAGAATATTTCAAAGTTCTTAGCTTCTACCTATCCATTTTGTTAGTACTTATTTTAATAATTGTATCCATTTTAGGATCTCCAGTGTTTTTCCTCTGAGGGGCCCCTCTTTTCCGGTTTAAAACCTTTGGTGTAAAACAAATACACCACATTTCTCAACTTATGAGCAGTATGTCATTTGTAGCAGCATAGAACTATGGAGATTAATCATATTGTATACAATGGAATGTTGTTGTTTTTTTAAACTTATGTAATGTTATTAAGAGTTATATGAAAAACATTTCACGTTGCCAAATATAAAAAAGAGCCAGGTTTTTGCACGCGAGGCGTCTTCTCGGGTCGATGCTGGCAAATGTTTTTCTGGTCTTATGTTCAGAGACTAAATATGTATTTAAGCATCACAGGGACTTACAAGGTAAAACATGTTTAGTTTTGGGATTTAATGTCTGAGAATTCAATCATTTTTAAAGTTTCTGCACAATCAGAACAAGATGTGGGCCTCAGCATGCTCCTAGTCACCTCTTCATCCCCATAAGACAACCAACCATTTAGTATTTCATCAATTAAAACATCATTAAAAAAACATACTGTATATAAAAACATGTACTGTAAACAAATGTACTGTATACTAATGTTTGCAAATGACGGAATGCCAGTCTACTGTCCTAGTCTTGTTCTCTGTGAAGCTCTTTCTAATTCACACTAATCTAAGCCAGACTGGTGCAAAAGTCCACTTCCCTGCCTTCTCTCTCATCCCCCATTTCATGCTTACCTTTCCTGTCCAATAAAGCCTTCGGGCCAAAAAAAAAGAAAAGGAAAAAGTACTTGCACACGGATACAGCACTGGCGGCAGTATTCTGCACAAAGTGAAGCAGCAGCACTCTCAGGAGGCGGCTGCAGGATAATCCAGTGAAAGATGCACCCGTCCCAGTAGTTTGAGAGGAAGGTCAGATCGAGGACTATCTCACGGCCTCCTCTGTACACCAGAGTCATAGACATGATTAACACAGTCCAGCCGAGAGAAGGTCACACTCTGACTGACTTCTGCAGCCACAACATGAAAGGACCAGGTCTGCTGAATATGAACACATGGATGAGGAAGTGTCAGCACTAGGGATGCAGACCTAAACCCACGTTCAGGTTCAGGTCAAGATTCCAATCCAGAGGTTTAGGTTCAGGTCCGGACCTAATGAGTCCAGACCTGAACCCATACCATATTTGCATAATGTTATAACAACGTAACACAAGCTACTTGGCGAAATTAAGTTGAAGACACTTGAACAAGGACGACGATCAAACACAAGGCTTAACTGCAGACTGAAATAAACTCAACTTCTCTGGTTTATTCACTGTTTTTCACTTTAAACTTACAAATCACAAGCTACGAGCTAGCTGCTAAACTATAGCTTAACAGTTAACACACGTTCATGTGTTTCACTTGAGGAACAGTGACACTTGAGTCAGTCTCGGTCAAGGGTCAAAGCAGCGGTTTCATCTGATACTATGTTTTGCCTTTAGACACATTTCCATCTTTAATGTAAAATAACAGAGTTACAAAAACTAGCATAAAAGTCAACTAGAACCAATATAAAGCAATCAACTTAGCAGTATCAAAAGTAGAATATATAATAATCAAGATAATACATTACATTAGCAGCATTAAACACCAGACCATATTTAACAACTGTAGAATACAAATACAAAATACTATTACAAAATATAAACTGCAATTAATGAATGCAGCAATTTAGCAATATTACTTTGACTTGACTTAGTATTTACTTAATGCCAAATACATCACACCACAACATAACACTTAAGTTATTTCATTCATATTTACACCCAGACCAATGACCCAGACAAGACCACGCTGACCCCGCCCCTTTAACACACGGCCACACCCGCAGCACATTAACCATCACAACATCGCACGTGGCGGCCACAGCTAAAACCTAGTCAAATAAAGCCAGCGATCTTACCGGCTGTCACTTCAATGTTCACATGTGGATACACTCCTGTCTCACTGCAAATGATTTCATTCTTAGTTTAGTGGCATTATGAGCTGAACACCACAATGATTGATTAAAGCTTTTTAGGTACTTAATATTGAACTATAAACTGTGTTAATATTTTTGTTCAGTGTACATTATAGTGTTATTTATGAAATGAACATAAGAAAAATTTGTCAATAATACCAGTAATCCATCCCACCTCACAGGTGTGGCATATCAAGATAAGATGGCGTGAATATTGCACAAGTGTGCCTTGGACTGGCCGCATTAAAAGGCCAATATTCGGTTTTGCTTTATTGGGAGGGGCGTGGCTGGACATTGGCAGGACCTGGAACATACTGTCATTTATGGCAATCAGAGCACCCCAAACAGGCTCAATGGGTGAAATTTCCGGTGAGTTTGCCAGCCATGAAAGAATTGGGATGTTTTCAGCAGAATTGTGGAAGGAGCCTTGTATTACGGGGCCATACATTATCATGCTGCAACATGATGATGGGTGTGGATGAATGACACAACAACGGAAAGGGGAGTTACAATATTTATCTCGAGTCGAATAGCTTTTGAACATGAAGATAAAGATGGCAGATTCTTATTTGAAAAGGAGTTTACTCTTACTCCAAATGTTTACGCTCCAGGGAGCAATGTCACTTTCTATACGAATGTTAAAGACCTAAAAGAAGTAAA
The DNA here is from genome assembly GCF_026437365.1 of Eucyclogobius newberryi. NCBI lineage: Eukaryota > Metazoa > Chordata > Actinopteri > Gobiiformes > Gobiidae > Eucyclogobius > Eucyclogobius newberryi. The sequence continues at coordinate 5,517,188 of NW_027315724.1, forward strand.
ACGATTGTGATCGCCTTGGCCAAAAAGAACCAAAGCCAGAAAAAAGGACAAACTGAAAACTGTTGGAGGCTTACCACGCCAAGAAAACGAACCCTCGAGTGAGGAAGGAATTTAAAGAGACAAGATAACTATTTGACCTCACAGGAATACTTTTCCTTTTATTTACCAAACAAAGATTTTATGAGTGGATATACATTTTTAATATTATTAGCTTTGAACCTTAGAAAACAACAAAGCAGAATAATGTAATTCTAACCATATAAGACCAAACACAATCTTCACCTTCAAAATGTCTCTAACATTTCAGGAAAGTCCTGGAAAGTGATGGGTTCACCTCAGAGTTGTATAAAGCTTTAAAAGAAACACTTACCCGTTTGCTTTTAACAACTTTTAACTGGGCACATAAAAAGCTCAGATTCCTCCGTCTTGGAAAGAAGCCATCATATCTCTAATACTTAAAGGAGAAGATGGACTGGACTGTGCCTCATATAGACCCAGCTCCATCCTGAATGTGGACTATCGTGTACACACCTCAATTATGTCCAAAAGAATGGAACATTTACTCCCAAATTTAGTTCACAATCATCAGACAGGATTTATTAACAAACTACAAACCCAGGACAACAGAAGACGATCTTTACACATAATGACTCAAATACAAAAACAAGAAAGCAAAAGTAATAGTCGGACAAAAAGCCGCCACTTTATTCACACGTAATGAACCCTGCGGTTTATCCAAGGATGCAGCTTATTTACGGCCTCTAGCGGTGCTCTTATCATGGAAAACACACAAAGAAATAGATATGATGATCTGGCAGTCAAAGTAAATGGAGCTGCTGCACGTTAGCGTCCATGTATTGATTGGGAGATGTTAAAGTCGACAGGGTGAAGAATTGACTCAACACAAAAAAAGACGACAAAAGCTTTCAGCGATAACAAAAGTAGACACGAACTTGAAAAAAAAATCTTGAAGACTGCCCTTGCTTAAGGGCACAATGGCAGCCTGCGGTTCAGTCACATGACTTATAGTTCCAGTGTACAGCTACTCCAGGCAACAGTAAGAGTTTTCAGTGTGGGAACTTGCCAAAAACTGTGATAAAATGTGAATATATGAGTATATTTCTGTGATGTATTTTATCTGCATAATAGTGATATTTTATCTGCATCATTAGTCTGAGAGAAGAACGGGTGTGTGACAAACTGCATTTGTGAAGGGGTCGTAAAGATGGGCCAAAGAATGTTGCCCCGGGGGGGCATCTCTACGGAAAAATACCAAGTGCCTTGATGTGAGGCTGACCAATGAGAACTGTGACCCGCCTATTCCAGAATATCTAATAAGATCAACCAGCATGGGAAAAAACGGGGTGAGACGCGGGGGTGAGACGCAGGAGGGTCAGCCAGGCTCCTTACAACGGCTTGGCTGACACAGCCCAGCGTTTTCTCCCATGCATGCCATACAAATGTCTGATATTTCTGTGTCGTTTCATATTCTAAGTTGAATTGTGTTCTCAATGTGTTAAGGAATAGCATCGGTGTGTCTCCTCCCAAGGACATTTTCTGATTCCATGACAAAAACACCTGTGGAAACCCATGGATACCAATTTTGTTTGCATGATGAGAAATCAGGACCGTTGCCATGGTGATGAACAGTTTAAATAGTCTATGCTTTTAATGGAAAATGTTCTCAAAATGTTGCATATAACAAGATGCTAAAACTCCTGATTGCTGTAGGCATGACAAATGGGCAGAATGACAAAAAGAAAAACAAAATTTTGTTGCAGAAACTTCTGAAAATTAATTTAATGCGGTAATAAATTCTGCAAGCCAAGTCGACATAGTGCCACTGAAATCAAGTCAGCAACTCTCACAAACTTGGGCCTAATTGTAAGAAGTTGGCATAAAGTAAAATCATAATAAGAATGACATTTCAATTAAAACTGAATTTTGGCTCAATTTGAGCCAGTTATGAATTGGAAACTTGACTTACAGTGAGCTGGCGTACATAACAATGCAGGCACAATTTTGCCCTGAAAGAAAAGTAATACACGGTGTGAATATACAATATTTTATATAAACATAAACTTATTCATTTTGTACATTTAGACTTTTTAAATACATGATAAAATTAGATTAAATATGGGGGGAATTACGGGGGGTAATACTTGGATGGGGGGGACTGCATGTGGGGGGGACTGGTAATACTTGGATGGGGGGGACTGCATGTGGGGGGACTGGTAATACTTGGATGAGAGGACTGGTTAATACCTTCGGTTCGGACTTGTGAACCCTATTCCCAACCCTAACCTAACCCTAACCCCTTCGGACTTGTGAACCTTCGGACTTGTGAACCTTCGGACTTGTGAACCTTCGGACTTGTGAACCTTCGGACTTGTGAACCTTCGGACTTGTAGTGACCGCTGAAACAAATAGAACAGAACAGAATAGGACTGTTGTCGTGTCCTTGGACAAAACACTTCACCCAAATTGCCAAGTATGAATCTGGTGTGTGTAAATGTTTGGTGGGGGTGGGAGAGGGCACACTGCCCCAGGGCTGCTGTGGCTACATTAGTAGCTTACTACCACAGTAGTTGTGGTACCACAACGCTTTTTTTTTTTGCCATTTTGAGTTAATAATGCAGCACCTTTCTTATAAAAGGTCTTTTTCTATGTGTTTTAGAGTCTTTATAGTCCAGATAACAATTGCAAGGATCAAAATACATTATCGTTTATTGTCGACTAGTCACAATTAGTCAATACATAGTTGCAGTTGATACATCGTTGCAGCTTAGAGGACACGTAATATGCAAAGATTAGCTTTCAACCATGTTATTACATTGTTTCTCCATTGTCCTCAACAAAAAACATTTAGTGGTTGCACTCCAAAAATTACTGGCATGAGTTCTGCAAAAAAAGTTCACCTAATTGTATTCCCAAGAACCTGTCACACTCCCACTGTGATACCTGAAGCTCATCCCCCCGACTGACCTTCACTCCCAGACTCTCTGGACTCTCTGGACTCTTCTGCGCCCGTCTGCTGAGGCTGCACACTGACAGTGGAGGGACAAGCGCTCTTATTTACACACACACACACTTTGAAGTAGACACCAAAGAGGCCAGCGGAATTGTGATTTATGTTGTAATCCCGACGGAAAACTTTGAAAAGCCTGCATCAAAACACTAGGCTCGACCAAGGCAGCGAAATAGCCACATCATATGGGCACTCCAGACTTTCACGTCAGATGGCGGCGCTGATATGAACAATGTTTTCCCATTGAGGGCCATTAAGTCCTCAGTGGCAGTGGCAGTTTTGGCTGTAGAGGCCGGATAAAGCATGCTTCAGCGGTTGTTATGGAAGAGCGTGGAGCATTTGGAGCCCAGTGGAGTTTGAAGCATCAGGCCTGGTAGTGTGCTGAGCAGTGGTGACACATTTGCCAGTAATCATTAGCGACACAAGTGGTACTTTACCTATGGAGAGCTCATCAAAAGTTTTGTTGAAACACTTATAAACATGTAAACCAAAAACTTTTATGCACAAATGCAATACGTGAATAGTTTAGGTTGTTTGAGGTTGATGGGGAAGCACATCTAATCATCATAGTGATCTTGAATGAGGGTTATAGTATACATATAAAACTATGAAATAAAAATCATATCAAGTATCAAAATACAAGTTTAATGCCGACTTTATGCAACAATAACCAAAATATTTGTATTGTCAAAAGGCTTATAATAATGTCGTGGGGTGTCACAAAATAGAGCCCGAAATAAAATAAAAAACAGCATTTGCCCTGATTCATATCTTAATATTTAACAAACTGATTTGTTAGAAAATTAAACAATTAAATCACCATTGATGAATAACCAGGATAACCAACATTTAAACGCTTTTTTTAAAAGCAGAGGGAACAACATAGACCATGATTCTTGGCTCCATTTCAGTGCAGACAACATGAAGACATAACGGTTATTAAAATGATTCGCACCAAAGGCTTGTCTGGGAATTTAAAAGAAAATTGTAAGTTTAGTTACTTTAATAGAACCCTGTGTGTACGCTCCATTCCTGATATAAAGATTATTGTAAAACTGTTCAGGAACAGACCCACTTAGTCCTATTTATTTAAATCCAGCATCAATTCTAGGGCTGCACAATATAACGCAACGGTATCAATATTGCAATTTTAGCTAAAGCAATTAGTTATCACAAAAAACTAAATATGTATTAGAATAGACCCAAGGGTCACCAGCTCACACAGTACAGTTTATCATGAAAATGTTAAAAAAGGCTGATTTTAGTCTAAATTACAACTGCACTAAGGCATGGACATAATGATTTACTCTAACTGAAATGATTGTTAAAAAGTATTCAAATATTGCAAATTATATAGATATTGCGGTATAGCCACTTCACATAACACAATCACTTCTAATTTTGTGCCAGCCTAATCAATACCTGTCCAAATGTGTATCTAGTATTGATTGGATAAGTGTGTATGGATGTTTTTGTTGAATCAGAACAGAAGACTTGAGGTCAAAAAGTGAAAAATTGCCACTCAAAGTTACCTGCAATGCCGACTTTATCACAATCAAAAGTTACTGAAGGGCATTTAAGTTTTAACGATACACTTTCATCACTCTGAAGACGTTCCTAATACAACAGCTCTGTACTATAATGGAAAATGGTATGTATTGGTAAAAACTTTCAGATGGAGGTCACTGTATAGATAATCTCTTCTCGCATAACGAACGTCAAATCTCTCCGAAACATTAGCGTCTGAAGGAGGAATCAAAGTGAAATGTAAAAGGTGACTGTTTGCCTATTCAAAAGCGCCACTTTAGAAAATAACGTCTTAAAAGTATTTTCCGTCTGGATCGGCGACGAGACGACCTCCGCGTTAACATTATCAAAGCTCATGGTTCCGCCTCTCTGCTGTCTGAAAGCATGCTCCCTTCAAAGACTGTTGGTAATTACAGATCCAACACAAAAAACACAGTGGCATAAAGGAGTGCGCGCCAAACGCCTTTCCCCCCCACTAACAATTATGTCCTTCCATGGTTTTTCTCAGATGTGCATTTGAAGGGGTGAAGAATGCCCTCGCCGTTTCGCACAGCAGGTAGGATTAAGGAGGCAAAAGAAACTAAATTAGATGGGTGAAAAAAGTAACAAAGAAATGTTGCATTGGATAAAAGCGTTGAAGGTGAAACGGAGCAGAATTCTTCACACATGAGGAAACTTGAGGCTGCTTTCCATAACAAGCAAAGAAATCCGACAAATTCATGCGGAGACGAGGGAATCTCTGCCCGGCATCGGGATTGGAATGGGAGAAGTGCACAGTGACAAGGCAAGAGTTGATCAAATGAGATAATTCCAGCCGTTCACAGGATTTCCCACTTTAGTCTAAAAACATATTCAAATTAATTCTTACAAAAATAGACTTAAGCATTAGGATTGTTATAATTGCTATTACTGTATGACAAATGTGTACTATTCAGTTCAATGAGGGATCTACAAGTCGCGTTGCAAAAATATTTGAGTTTTGTTATACCAACCTGGGTACCAAAAATAAATTAAAAACACCTTCACGGAAAGAAAAAATAAACAACCATTTTAATATCTGCTGAGCCATTTCCCTCCCGTTTACATTGTTTTACTTGTATACTATGTATCGTTCCAGTAGTAGTTTTATTATAGCTTGAGTATGATCTGTGCTGTGTTTTTATTGTGGATATTTATTGGAGCTGCAGCAACTGAATCATTTCCCTTTAGGATCAAATCAAGTATTCGGATTCTGATTCCTGAAGTTGGAAAGGCGTAGTCAGACTTGGCCTAACCCCCTGAACTATGCCATAGTTGTATCTTTAGACTGCACTACTGCATATCTGATTTATAAATAACTGCTATTTCTTTGGTAGGAAAACAGTAAAAACAATAGAACTACTCCACCTGCACGCTTCAAACTTTGTTCAAAAATAAATAAATACTCCTCCCGTTATGACTCCGTACATCACTCCATCTTTCTCCACTCCTGGACAACACAGGTGTCAGATCTCAGCGTCATTCTAGCACTAAACAACTTTTTTACACTTGAAAGCGCTTTTCTTAAAAGGCTCCCACAACCTTAGTGCTGGGCTCAGCTGTTCGAGCGCACCACTAGAGTTTAGCGCTTCCCCGACCGCGCTCTGGTCTTTTATCCGCGTTGAAAGCGAAAAAAAGAAGAGAACACTGGGGCTGCCTTTCCCGTTCTTCTGTGTGCAGTTCACGCTGGAGTTTGAGAGCATTTGAAGACCCCAGTGTGCAGCCCGGGCCCTCGTATAAAAGCCCAAGGAGAGTGCGGTGCAGCAGGACTAAAATGGTCTTACCTGGATCCACTTGTCGGGGATCGCCATGGCCAGGCGGTAATCAAAGCCCAGCCCCCCCTCCTCCACGCTGCGGCACAGGGCGGGCATCCCCGACACGTCCTGCGGCGCACAAGACGGAGCACGTTTTACAATACACACCAGGAGATAGTCTAGAGCAGGCATGTCCAAACTAGGGCCCGGGGGCCAAATGCGGCCCTCAAACCAATTATTGTTGGCCCTCCAGCTTCCTGCTATGTCGGCCCAAACAACAAAAATAACTTTTTACTGTGAAATTGGGAAAATTCAGGAATATTGATGTTATACCAACCTAATATTAATATTCTAGTTCTAGTTTGAATGATTCACTTTGTCATTCAACAAATTCGTTTGTGGCCCTTTGCCCCGTTTAAGTGTCAAAATGCAGCCCTTGGTGAAAAAAAAGTTTGGACACCCCTGGTCTAGAGTAAACAGAAAAAGACCCACAGTTCACAATTTTGGCCTCCCAAATGTTTATTTCTTTTATAATATTTTTGGGAAAACATCTTCTCGAGCGCTGTAAATCACCAGCACACAGTAAACACATTTCCCACTTTTAAGTTTTAGAGAAGTCAGCAGTGATTGACAGTTTCGTGTGTTTCAAACAGGGCCAGCCCAAGCCTTCAGGGGGCCCCAAGCGCAAAAAAATTTGGGGGCCCCTCACCACGTCATCAGAATCAGTTTTATTGCCATTGTCAGTAAACAATTCACATATGGGAACTTTCTTCAACGCAAACAAAGCGCACCAAAACGCGAGGGGTATTCCGCTGACATCACCTCTACTCCCTGAACAAATAACACACGTCCCAGATATGTTTTTGGGTGTATTTGTGGGCGTTAAAGGTCTACAGCCACATTAGCACATTAGCAGTTTAAATTAATGAACAGGGGGGTCTGGGGGCCCTCCCCCAGAGATTTTCAGACCTTTTTTGGGTCTTCTGGTGCATTTTAATGTGGTCCAGCCGGCTAAAGTAAGAGTAAAATGTTGAGGTTGTAATGCTATAAAATGATGATGTGATGAAACTGTGCCAGGAGAAAATGATTAAAGCCAGTTATTAATACATTAGTGTACTTAATTACTCAATACAATATTGGCTATGAAAATAATTATGATCAAATTGATTCATTTTAACTGAAAATGTAAAATTAATAGTTATCCTTACTAATTTATCTTTTACTGCTCCCAACTGTTCCTTCTTGCTAAAGTGACAAAACAAGTTATATTAAATTAAACAAATGGCATAAGCATTGCTTGATTAACAATTAACACTGATAAAACAGTGCAAACATGTTATTCCCAGAGAATGAACAGAACTAGAAGTGAAGGTCCAAATCTAGCTATAGTGAAGAGACTGCGTTTCTGCAGCTTTGCCACATTTATATAAACATATATAGTATTATTCTATAACAGACGTAATCATAATATGTCTGGTTATTTTTCACTATCAATTTATTATAATTTATAACAAATAGTCTAATGATGCTTTTTAAATAAATTGAAATGTTTTATTGCTCTATTAAAAGTGAATTAGAATATAAATGTTTGTTCTGATCTGAACATCACACACTGGACATGAAACAATGCTGCGATGTGATTGGCTGATGGACCTTACACGCATAAACCTTTACGTTCCTCTTATTCCACGTTAAGAAGTCAAAGTAAAACAGACATCACGAGTCACGATTGATCTCACACATGGTGATGTGAGAGAGAGGGACGCAAACTCAAACCCGCTCATCTCTGACTGAGGCTGCACAGGGGCCTGGGACAGGGGCCCGGGACAGGGGCCCGGGACAGGGGCCGCACACTGTTCACTCCAAAGTCTCACGTCAGAGGGTCTGGACGAGACGGCGCTCGTCCGGACCGGATCTCCGCCTCTTAGTGACCCGGGGCATAGAGGCCCCTCACCGGCCTCACCTGCAGCTCACACTCCCGGGCTGGTGTAAATGTGAAGCTTATTCTCTTTCATTCACACATATTATTGTGCGCGGGGCAGAGCTCTCGTCGCCTCCAGCCTGAGCAAACTAACGTGACAGAATCGTGTTGTTTCAAACAGCAGCATTAACCGTCTATTTGTAAGAGAAGTTCAATACCTGGAGAGTGTTGTTGAGTTTGCAGTTTCTTTACATCGTCAAGAAGTTTCTTCTTTCGTTTTTCGGCATCGGGGGGATATATTCCTCTGGACATGAGGACCACATTCTGTTGTGTTTATGTTTTGCTCTCGTTCTGCTCGCGCACAATGAAGTTGACCAATCAGCGCAGGTTTGGTGTCTTGGTTGCCAGATTGTCATTACAAATAAATGCGGTTTGTGCGTTATATGTTACCGCTGTGTGCGCTGCCGCGCCAGCAGCGCTACTACACTAGTGGCGCACGCTGCGCTTGCACTTCGCATAAGAGGGGTTGCCAGATTGGGGGCCCTATTAACGCCTCGGGGCCCTACGCGGCTGCTTAGTTCGCTTATAGGCTGGGCCGGCCCTGGTTCCAAAGAATGACGGACGATAGAAAGCGCTGCTGCGTTGTTGTCACGCAGTCCCAGCATGCACCAGCAAACTCCACTCTGGCAGGTGAATTAACACGGAGACTAACCGCCTCGGCCGAAATGAACAGACTTAATGGGAGTGTCAGAGGTTGTGTAGTTGTCCAAATGATCGAGGGCGGAGGAAAGACGGAGCATTTGACTGTTTTTACCAAGCTCCAGATCCAAAGCAGCAAAGTGTATTTCTGCATTGGTTTTTATTTGGTGAATGATTTGAACATCGACTCATAACGGTTCAAAAACGTCATTAAGGTGGTGTATTGGCAATTAGTCTATTCATTTGACTAAGGGAGTTTGAACAGAAACGATCCAAACACCTAGCATATGGACTGGTTATGCATGTGGATTATGCTTCAGAATAGATCACATTACTTTCACGGTCAACATTAGAAAACATTTCATATACAGGGCTTTATAAAGTATATTTGTTACTAACATCTCCTGGGATGATGATTGAAGGTATAGAGTGAATCAGATGTCCACATATTGCAGATTTAGGGCGCGATCTAAGCTCTTTAAATGAACACTCGTCCCAGATAAGGGTCTCTAATGCTTCATCTGATTAGTTCTTAAGATGTTTTGTTATTTACAGCTTTATTCGATGACAAAGATAAACTGCAAATGCAAAACTGCAAATCTTATTGGTGAAGAGTTGTGATCTGAGATGGCCTGTCTGAGCAGTGAGTGTTGTAAATGTGACCATTTTGATGCTACGTTTCTTTAGTTCACTTCAGTTAGCTCTTAGCTCGTGAAATGCTAACATAACATAGTAAACATTGCCCGTGTTCTCTTATTGGCTCCAAAGAGATTATGGCTTTATCTGTGTTTACTGGACTGACAAAAATACATACCAGGCAAAGCAATAACGATAATAAAAGGCAAGCATTAGAAAAGCTACACAGTGTAATTTTAAGTTAATTTACTTTACTAAAGGAAACCCAACTTTGTGTACACCAAAAGCACAGAGGATTGTGATGCCACAGTTTAAAGATTCACCTGGGGCTCTCTCCTGTAGACGGGCTGAACAGAACGACAGCTCATTTCCTCTGTCATGAGCACCAATTACACCTGTGAGTCGTAAGTAAGTCATGTTTCACTAATGGGAGCTGTGGCCCCTGTCTGCTGTGAACATGCCTGCCTCACCCTGCCCATTTTCTTCATCAACACAAACAAGCGTTTACCGTTTAGCATTCCTTATTCAACCACAACATTGGTTTTGTCCTGAAACTAACGGTGTCATAGGGCTACACCATACAATGCAATTTGAGCCGGCCAATTATCAGACTGCAAAGGTTGCAATTATTTAGATTATAGAATGTCCTCTGCAAAGTACAAAATATATATTTTTTTATATCTTGTTCCTGTAGTTTAGACTCCTACAAAGATGGGATTCTTGTATTACTGTAGATTACTGAAGTTCAGATTTAGGACTTCAAATGTTGAAGGTTATTGATTGGAGGCTTCTAGATATTTACAATCCAAGGGTATTCTTATCATTTTTTCACATTTGGATTTAATAATTCCGCTGCACTTGTTACAAAAGGTCTTTTTGCATGTGTCTGTTTAGTCCATAGTATTACGATTATACAAAATATAACTAGCCACAACTTGCAGCTCTACTACAGTAAGGCACTACACTTATAATATGTTGCCACACCAAGTTACAGGCCAGATCTGTGGAGAGCCAAACCTGCTTTTAGTAAGAATGCATTGTTTTTCAAGGTATTTTTAGCAACAAGATGCCTGTAATTGAATAAATGAACGATAGATACAAGACGAGCACGTTGCAAACCCCCCACAGAATAGTTGTGAACTTAATGGGTCAATGGTTTACTGCAATACAAGCTCTTACCTCTGCCACAGTGATGCAGTGTGGGTAAAGTGTGTGCACAATGTGGTTAGCCAGCATTAGGTAAACCAGAGAGTCTTCATCCACCTGTAGGCCAAAGTACTCGCTGTAGTCTCCGGAGAAGCCCGAGCCTGAGGAGTAAACAGCCACAATTTCAACTCCTAATCCTCCGCTCATCCTCTTTGAGTGCTCCTCTTTCACTTGGTATATATTTATATATTTTTGGGCTTTTCTGAGTAGTCCCAAGAGCAGAGCAGAGCATAGCGCTGTTGGTGGTAGCTAACCTGAACCATAACATTTGTGAGAGGTTTATTTTCAATTTTGTACTGAGGGCGAACTGCAAAAACACACTGAAGCCTGATGTGTGAAGAATAAACGTAAGTGTTTGACTCCAATAAAGTAAAGAAAAAAAACATTCACTCAAAAGGAGCAGACTGTCGAGATAACTTATGTTACATTTAGTGTGATTTGTTTTAAATGATCCTGAACCAAATGTTTTTGAACATCTGTGCAAACATTCATAAAAAAGTGATCAGATTGTTGTCAGCCGTTTATTCAGACAAGAAAGACTTAAACTAAGCTAATAAAATGGATTCTTCTGGCTAGCAAGATTTTGGGTACTGAATGTTTTGACCAGAACGATAAAGCTTAACATATACTGTATAATGTATACTACAACTGAATACATAACATTGCATGTGAGAGGTGGGCTAAAATTAAATGTATCCATTTAAATTGTTTTACATTTTGCGTCAGTTATAACATTCACTGCTTAATGATAATATAAATGGCTTGTCGAAGCCAGACTGCACTCATTATTCATTCAGTCCACACAGTAGTGGTGAGCCATTTCTGTAGCCACAGCTGCCCTGGAATATTTCAATTCAATTTATTTTTGTATCGCCCAAAATCACAACAGCAGTTGCCTTGAAGGGCGACAGTGAAAAACAGATTCAAAAATACACAATTCATTTTCTCAAAAAAAATACTTACTAGGGAAAGAAATAAACATGTCCGGAACCTGTTGTTGTAGTAGTAGGGAGGAGGAGGAGGAGGAGGTGGTGGTGGTGGTGGTGGTAGTACAGATACAGTGTTTATCTGGTAGTCTACAAGTGTTTACATGCTTTTCTTCTTTTAGATGTCAGCAGCCATCCAAATATTGGCAGTTGTACATTTTTCTATGCATTACAATAGCAGCTCTTTCACTTTGTCTGTGCTTCAGGGAGCAGAGTTCCTTACTCGTCACCACAGACACTGCTAAAATGACAAATGTTGGCAATGTGGGTAGATTGTGTTGCATAAAGACACAACGTAGAACTTGGTCCAAGAGGTCTGTCCTCAGAGCATTCTTCCACCAACCCAAAAATCAAACCTCTGTGCCACTGTTACCCCAATAATGATGACGTGGAAACTTTTATTGATTTGACATTTGTGATGAATCCAATCGTAGGTCCTGATTCTTGAATCGTTACAGCCCTAATTCTTTCTATTTTATGTGAGCTTTTACAGACTTTTTAAATACATTATCAACCAAATGAAGGTTGAAATATGGTGAGTGAAGGCTTCTAGATAGAGAAGATCTACAATGTGTGTTAGTGCTACAATACATTGCGATTCTTATATGTGACGATATGCATTGTTCTCGAGCGGTCTCAAATTTGAGAGCTACGCACTGAGAAACAAGACTAAAATGGCAGCGCAGTCTTGTCCTGACAGTCTGCTGAGCGCACCTTGTATCCGCGCTGCATCTGTGCCAATATCCCCCAGACAAATGAGAGCATCCACTTACTATCTCCTCTCAAACATGCTTGTTTTCGAGCAGCAAGCACGACACTGTCAGAAACTATTTGCTGTGCTTCAAACCTGCTCTGTGTTTGTGTGAGAGGGAAGCTTTGAGCGAGTGGGGCCGGGCGCCGCACACACACGTCCACTGAGGGACTGAGCGCTGCACCTGGTCAGAGCGTGTGCACAAATAAAAGGTGGTTTACAGCGTAGTGCTTTTCCAACAAGTAAATCTGACTAATAATTTCATCAACTGCTGTAAAGACACAGAAACACTTTTTATTTGTATGCAATAAAGAAGCTCAGGTGGAATATGATAAGCACAGGCTAAATGTAATCAAGCAGACTTAACCTAAGACGGAGATTTGAGTACAAAATAAGAGCGACTTTATTAAGCTCTCTATGAAATAAAAACAAATATAATAAACTAAATTAGCCAACAGCTGTAAAATTTACATATTTACAATAATAATTAGAAGAAAAAAATAATTATTTATTATGTCACCAAAGTGGGAATAATGAGATGATGGGTCCTGAATCGTTACACAACAATAATTGTGTTGTTTCTCCACACAATGATCATACCACACAAATGTTACCACTACTAATGAGGTGGAGGTGCTTCTTACCGATCCCGTGATGGTGGTAGAGCATCGAGGTGACTCCATCAAACCTGAAGCCGTCAAAGCAGTACTCTTCCATCCACCAGCGCAGATTAGACAGGAGGAAACGCTGCACCTCCCAGCTGCAAACACAAACACACACACACACACACACACACACACAGAAACACACACACACAGGACGACAAGGTCAGAACAACAACAAGCTGTGCATTATTCACACATCTCATCACGTACTTCGGGCCTTGGGAGATTAATTTTCAACGCCACAGGACATCCGCACACAGTACTCTCCCCAAACCCCATTATGATCCAGGCAGGAGTGACAGGAGATGACATTTTCATTAACTGTTCCACGCAAGGGTCACGAGTTGTGCTTCCATGTGATATTACATATTAGGCGAAAATTGAAATTTGGAAATGTCACAAAGAGAGAAAAAAGAAAAGAAATGAGATACTCTTTCATTAAAAAAAGAAAAATGACTCCAATCGCCCTAACTTGAGATGGCACAGGAGACATAATGTGCTTCATGATGGAGTGAGATGGAGAAGAATCGTCTGGTAAAGGAATATCAACCAATTAGAAAAAGCTTCAGTTGTAGTCATCTGGACTCAGTTTGAAAAAATAGACGTTTCGACTCTCATCCAAGAGTCATTGTCAATAACAGAATTTAGGTCGAGAACTCCGATATTAATACTGTTCTGTGGTAAGACCCGCCCATTGGGAGGAGCCTTCCTGAAGTAGAAAGAGTTGTTTGTTTCAACAGAAACTCCCCCTTGTATCTACCGAGCCTATTCAGAATCTTAATGGGCTATTAGAAACCTCTTTGTCTTTGTGAGACCCTGGCTCAACCACCCTGAGTACCTGATTAGCATCTGAATGTCCTCTACCTTTCCAGGGGTTCAGTAACCCATTATAAATAACAGGAAGATTAAACCTAAGCCCTCCATTTCTGTTTAAAGAAGGTCTTTCTTTTTTAACAAAAATAGCTTCCTTGACTCCTCTTTCAAACCATCTTTTCTCCTGCTTAAAACCTTCACCTCACCGTCTTCAAACGAGTGATTAGAGGCTTCAAGATGGAGATGCACGGCGCTCTGAGGTCCTGAACTAGTATTTCTTCTGTGCTGATAAAGCCTCTTGTGTAGAGGCTGTTTTGTCTCACCTATGTAACGTTCTTTACAGCTTTCTTCACTGCATTGGATCGAATAAACTACATTGCTCTGTTTTTGAGTCGGCAACTTGTCCTTAGGGTGAACCAGTTGTCTTAAAGTGTTTCCTGGTTTAAAATAAACAGGGACTTCGTGTTGTCTAAAAATTCTCTGCAGTTTTTCCGAGAGGCCAGACACATAAGGGATAGAGACACCCTTCCTTCTCTGTTCAGAAGACGAATGAGGGATTACACCGACAAATATCAACCAAGGTAGACTTACATGACACATGTTATGCTAAATAGATTTTTTAAAGCTTTTAACCCCATTGTTGCCTCATCAAAAACATAGCTGGAGTTATATTTAGCTTCATTCACTCTTGTTTGATGAATCTTGTTTAGTAAGGCCTCTGCGTCTGAGCCTCAAAAAGCAATAGCTTTAGATTTTTCCACATCATAGGTAGAGACTTTCAGTGTTAGTTTTAAGTCCATAAATCACCAGATTCAGCCAAATCATCAATCATTACAACTGCATGCTTGCATTAGCATGTCTGCGGAACGCTAGGTTTGTGTATCTACCCTATGTACTTCCCTCTGCAGCCAGGCGATGGAGCTCTAACTAAATTCCTGACCTGGGAAACAGTCGACCTGTGTGCATAATACAAGTAATGCATAATATGTGTTCTTCATTGGATATGGGAATCAAAGCAGTCAACCATTACTCTTAAAAATAGGCCAAAATGTACTAACTAAACTGGACATTAAATGCTACAAACTTCAAATCCTTTCCATTTCCCATCAGCCCACATGCAGGACCACACTGTGTCTCTGGACCGATAGGATTCCAGGCTTCACTCGGGTAAACAAACACTATGCATGGGAATTGACTTCTCTTCCCTCAGGAGTAGATAAATCTTAAGGCTTAAGACTGGCTTTCTTCTTCAGCAACAGTTTCTGATGCACAAACAAGTGGCCATATATCCTTACATACACAACTAATGGTGACTGAATGTTATTCCAGCAGCTATGGGCCTTGGACGGGTGGGGGGGACTGAACCCCAAAATGCTAGTTAGTCGTTTGGCAGTTAAAAAGTCGTATATTTAACATTTATATTAAATATATTTAACATTTATATTAATATTAGTGAAGGTCTATTCCAAGGTACTGGAGAGGAGAATCCGACCGATAGTCGAACCTCGGATTCAGGAGGAGCAGAGTGGTTTTCGTCCCGGTCGTGGAACACTGGACCAGCTCTATACCCTCCATCGGGTGCTCGAGGGTTCATGGGAGTTTGCCCAACCAGTCCACATGTGCTTTGTGGATCTGGAGAAGGCTTTTGACCGTGTCCCTCGGGGTGTCCTTTGGGGGGTGCTCCGGGAGTACGGGGTCCGGGGCCCTTTGCTCAGGGCTGTCCGGTCCCTGTATGACCGGAGCAGGAGCTGTGTTCGCATTGCCGGCAGTAAGTCAGACCTGTTCCCAGTGCATGTTGGACTCCGCCAGGGCTGCCCTGTGTCACCGGTTCTGTTCATAATTTTTATGGACAGAATTTCTAGGCGCAGTCAGGGGTCGGAGGGTGTCCGGTTTGGGGACCACAGGATCTCATCTCTGCTGTTTGCAGACGATGTTGTCCTGATGGCTCCATCAAACCCGGACCTGCAACATGCACTGGGACGGTTTGCAGCCGAGTGTGAAGCGGCTGGGATGAGAATCAGCACCTCCAAATCCGAGGCCATGGTTCTCGACCGGAAAAAGGTGGCTTGCCCTCTCCAGGTGGGTGGGGTGTCCTTGCCCCAAGTGGAGGAGTTCAAGTATCTCGGGGTCTTGTTCACGAGTGAGGGAAGGATGGAGCGTGAGATCGACAGGCGGATCGGTGCAGCGGCTGCAGTGATGCAGTCGCTGCATCGGACCGTTGTGGTAAAGAGGGAGCTGAGCCGAAAGGCAAAGCTCTCTATTTACCGGTCGGTCTACGTTCCTACCCTCACCTATGGTCATGAGCTTTGGGTAGTGACCGAAAGAACAAGATCGCGGATACAAGCGGTCGAAATGAGTTTCCTCCGCCGGGTGGCTGGGCGCTCCCTTAGAGATAAGGTGAGGAGCTCGGCCACACGGGGGGAGCTCGGAGTAGAGCCGCTGCTCCTCCACGTCGAGAGGAGCCAGCTGAGGTGGCTCGGGCATCTGTTCCGGATGCCTCCTGGGCGCCTCCCTCGGGAGGTGTTTCAGGCATGTCCCACCGGGAAGAGGCCCCGGGGAAGACCCAGGACACGCTGGAGAGACTATGTCTCTCGGCTGGCCTGGGAACGCCTCGGGATCCCCCCGGAGGAGTTAGAGGAAGTGTCTGGGGAGAAGGAAGTCTGGGAGTCCCTGCTCAGACTGCTGCCCCCGCGACCCGGCCCCGGATAAAGCGGCAGAAGATGGATGGATGGATGGATGGATTAATATTAGTGCTGAGGATTAGGCTCTGATAGAATTACTTGCTAATGATTTGTTTTGCAAACTGGACATGGAAGGTCTAAGTAATTAATTCTCAAAATGTACAATGTAGCCTACTTACCATCACAGAAAGCTTTCAATGTACAACCAGGACTAGAGCAGGTCTAATCAAGGGCTCAACCAGCTCTAAATAGTGACTCACCCAGATATAAATGACGACTAAATCTGCACTCACACATGGTGTTGGATGTACCCCAGTTTAGGGTGCGTTCTAACCGGTGGTCCTTATTGAGCCCATTTTAGTCCTAACATGGATTTGAATTGGTCCTATTCTTATTTTGTTAGTTAAGGTTTATTAAGGGTTTAGTCCTGGTTCAGTGTCAATTTTGATTTTGCTGGATGTGCAAGTGTGAATGCACTCTTAGTTGTCATGTAAACTCAGTCTGGTCTAGTCCAGGTCTAGTTATGGCCTAGTCTTTAGTTTTGGGTTGAGCCCCAATTTTTATCTTAAAAGTTGAATGAACGATTTTTTGGCCCACATCTGAGTCTTATTTCCTCGTGGCGTGGACTGCCGATTAGTCCTGCCACGTATCAATCATAAAACGCACCTATCGCTCACTTGCAGCTGCGTGCGGCTCGTCCCTCGTTTCCGCGTGTCTAAGCGCATTGATCTATCATAATATAGTTCCCTCAGTGTACGGGACAAAATGAAGACGGAGAAAGAACTGACTCAGAAGAAGACGGAAATCTACGGGAGACGAGAGATGCGATGCGATCCGTCGCGCTAATAAACAAACGCACATGTGTGTTGTATCAGTCCGCACGGGGGAGTGGCATGAGCACGGGGGAGTGGCATGAGCACAGGGGAGTGGCATGTGCACTTCCGCCTGCGTTCTCAAATCGACAAAAAAAATCGTCCATTGCGCCTTTAAGTATAGTGTGTGTGCAAGTGTGAACACAGCCTTATGAACGTGACTAAACAAAGCTTAAAAAAAACAGTCCCTTAAAGAGTCTCACACCTCCAATACACTGACTCCAGTGCTGTTTGGGACGGGCGCGGGTTACATGCAGATTGCCTGTTACACCAGCACATGAGCAAAACTAGGGCTTCTTGCAGATTGGTTCTGCAGCCGCTGGAGTCTGTATGTGAGGCTCACACTTAAATAGTAAAGATGGTTACATTTATATGCGCTCACACACCAGATGTTTGCAAACACTGGGAGCAAGGCGGGTTAAGTGTCTTGCCCAAGGACACAATGGCAGTATTCACCTGCAATCGCACTGCCATCCTGTGGGTCAAAGAAATGCCGACCTTCGGATCAGAAGACTGAGCTACTAGGGCTGGGTATTGCCTAGTACCTCACGATACAATACGTATCCCGATACAAGCTCCGCGATACAATACGAAACTCGATATAGGGTCCATGATACAGTACAGATCACTATACAGCGAACTGGATACAATACACATCCTAATTCATGAGATCCCTTAAAACCGGTGTTAAAAGTTGAAAACAAAATGCATTAGAATTTCATGTTCACACTGTCCTCAATATCAGGACACAACTGTCCCATGATGAAGTCACATGTTCAGCTCCTCAGCCTTGTTTCAGCTGTCTGTAGGTTCAAAACTGTGACTGCAAGTTCTAATGACTATGTTGTTTTTAGTGTATCACTATACACATCTCTGTATCGATACATGTATTGCCAAGAAGTCCATCACGATATATCACAAGATATATTGAGCACAGCCCTATGAGCCACTGCCGTAGACACTTGAACATAGACCACAAAGAAACTGGAACTAAACCAGGACAAAACCTGGAACTCGGGGCTCGGTCAGGGATAAACCAGGACCAGAAAATGACCCAAACCAACTCTATATCAGGACTGAACAGGGCTAAAAGTCTGAACTAAAGCAGGATTATATGACGTCCAAAACGAGACATTTTTAGGTAAGACACTCATTAAAACCTTACCTCCAGAAATGCACAAAAGAGAGGAAGAAAGGATTTTGAGAACCACCTGAAGGAGTCCACACACCACAGTTTGAGAAGCAGTGGTCTAAAAAGCCAGGCAGAGTGCAGGAAACACCTTACGCCTTTTAATTTCCACGTTACTATGGATACGTGGATTCAGATGCAGGATTTGGTTATCTCCATGTGGGGTGCATCATGAGAGGAGAAACAAGAGTGTACACATGGGCGTCATGCAGGAGCACAGCGGACCACACCACCGGCTACATTCACTCTGATTAAACAGTGACAAACAGCTCTGGGCACAATTAGATCCTCATGCAAGATCAAATTGTTGCTTTACATTAGTTAGCAATTATCGTTCATTAATAGGTTTTACAGTAACAAACACAAGTTAAGTTGGATGGGTTAAAGAGAATATATATATATATATATATATATACAGAAATGCTGAACAGCCAGTGTTGAGTAAACATTATATAACAAGCAATTTCTTGAATGCGAGAAATTGTCAGGATTTAAGTCCATTTTTCCCGTTTAAAGGTGTAAGTTTTATGTTTAGCTCATATTTCTTTGTACTTGAATAGGACAGGTTGCTTTAAGTAAGTTCAAGTGCACAATCTGATTGCCTGTAACAATAAGCAGGGGAAGAGTCAAGTGCCTGTCATTTAGTTTGAGTTCTGATCTGATCATTTCAGAGCTTGCACTGCACTTAAACTCATGTTGCTATTAACATATAACTGTTTAATATTGAAAGACTTAAAGGTTAAAGAAATTTGTCCAATCATGGTTATTTATTTAGTTTAGTGCGCACAAGTAAAAATAAATCTGTCCCTCCCAGAGTCCTATCAGTCCCCAAGTGTTTTCAACACAGAAAACACACATTTTATACCAAACCAGGAGGTGTGAATGCCACGTCTACAGTAAAGAAACCAGTTAACACCAGTAGTCATTTGAGTGCCTGGTCTTGCCCCAAATCAAGTTTGGACACTCACACAAGTTTTATATCCCACTCTGTGTAAGTCCTGGCCACCGGGCGGGACCCCCTGATATAGGGAGTGTTTGGTTTCACTTGAGACTGCTCTTCATTGTTTTCTAACAGCCCTGTAATGGACCATCTACATCCTATAGTAAACTGACTTTGGCCCCCTCCTCACACCTGCTCAGCATCAGAATGCCCCAGGCATCTACCGCTCCAGGGTTTCAAAACACTATTATATACGACCTGTCTTCAATTGAGTGGTTTGTGGCTTAAAGTTGAAGATGCACGGCGCTCTGAGGTCCTGAATTAGAGTGCCTTCTGTGCTGATAAAGCTGTGCAGTGCTTGTGCAGTGGCTATTTAGTCTCAATATGTACCGCTCTTTTCAACTTTCACTGTACTGGGTAGAATACACTACATTGCTCTGTTTTTGAGTCGACATCTTGTCTTTAGCACATAAAGCTATAGTTTATATTTGAATTGTACCTTAGAGCCCAAGCAGAGAATCCAGAGTGTTCACTGTGATCATTATAGCTGTCAACCCCCCTTCTACACTTCATTATGGACATCATGAACAATGACAGCTCAAGTGAATGGCATGGATTATCTACAGTAGTTACCATGGCACCTCCTGCTAAGAGGAACAGAATAGACATGAGTGAACCATTTTCTTTTAGTTTGATGTGCTGGAAGCACATAATCATTTCTGTATACCTGGAAAAGAACAACACCGCAAATACAAAGAAACTGGAACTGTAATGTATGTGAAGAAATCTGCATGCAAAACCAAACTGATTAACAAGATTTTAGATATTATTCAACTCATCCACAATTGTATTTTTGTATGAAAAGTCAAATGGGCAGGAATTAGCTCTGAGGTTAACAAGTAAAAAGAGGTGCTGAACGAGGCCCCATCATGGGAGGATAAGCACCTACATAGAATGCACCACCAGAACATGCTGCACTTGCAAAAGTGTTTGTACTCCTGGAAGTTTTACACACTTTGTCACGTCACGACCACAATCTAAATTAAATCACTGTTGTGAAGTGGAAATTTAAAAAAGTGTGCAAAAGTATTGCTGGGAGAGTAAATGTTTTAAGAGAATGTTGGAGAGCTAAAAGCATCATGAAATCCAAGGAACACAGGACAGGTCAGGGAGCAAGTTGTGGAGAGCACTGTTCAATCCATCATTGGGAAATGGAAAGAGTGTGGCACAACAACAAACCTACCAAGACATAGCCCTCCATCAAATCTTACAAGGCAAACAAGGAGAGCACAGATGTAGTCAAGAGGCCCATGGTAACTCTGGAGGAGCTGCAGAGGTCCACAGCGCAGACTGTCCACAGGATAACTATTAGTCCTGCACAACATTAATCTGGCATTTGAGGGGCAAGAAGAAAGCCATTGTTGAAAAACAGCCATAAGAAGTCCTGTTTGCAGTTTGCCAGAACCCGTGTGGGGGACACAGCAAACTGGTCTGAATTGTACTTTATGGCCAAAAAGCAACACACATGACTCTCAACACACCATCCCACTGTCGAACACGGTGAACACAGTGAAACCGATGTGGCTGAAACAAACCAAAAAATCCTACCAATGGCAAGAGTGGGCCGGACTGAAGGACAGCACAGGCCCTCATCATGGCAGCACAGGCACAGGCCCTGAGCACCAGAGCTATAGAGGCCCAGATCCACTACGACCCAAGGTGTAGGCTGTGCAAAGAAGCCCCTGAGACCATCCAGCACATAACTGCAGGGTTTAAGATGCTGGCAGTGAAAGCACACATGGAGCACCATAACCAGGAGACTGGCATAGTGTACAGGAGCATTTGAGCGGAGTATGGACTGAAAACCCCAAGGTCAAAGTGGGAAACTCCTCCAAAGGTGGTGGAGAATGACCGAGCCAAGGTCCTGTGGGACTTCCAGATACAGACTGACAGAACGGTAATAAACAGCAGGAAAGCTGCTGTGGATGACAATACCAAGCAGTGTTGGGTAGCACTACTTTTCAAATTAACTTGATATGTTCCCTCGTTACTGCCCTGGAAAACAAATGTGTTGCGTTACTGCGCTACGTGCAAGTAATACGTTAGAGTACTGTTCCCTTACCAATAATTAACATTATTGTATAACCTATATTGTTGGCAGACAATCCCGTTGCGTTGCTTAATACAGTAATATATTCATTAAAATATCAAATGAACCAGCAGAATAAATGCGTTTTATCTCTTTTGTTGACAGATTACCACAGTACAATGCCATACAATAAGCACGCGTCGGCCTCAAACAATGAAAAACATGCTCAAACAACATTAGTGGATTGGCAAGAGGAGCGACGCACAACAACAGAGCATGCTTGTTTTAACACTGTCATTTATTTATATCAAACTCACCACATTACTGTTGCGCTACATTTACTCCTCAGCAACAAAATAGTGGTTATAATGAAGGAAAGGGAGTTTATCAAAACGTGCACCTGAAAATGTATTTGTCTTTGCGTGAGGACAAGACTCCCCGTCATAGTTGCTAGTTGCTAGTTGCGTTTTACTTGCTCCACTCTGCGTCTGGGGAAAAAACCTGGCTTTGGGATTGAAGTGAGGAGATGAGATCCAACCAAAACTAACGTGCTACTGATTTGAAAAAGTAACTTTACATTACATGGGTGCACAAAACTAACACGTTAAATTCCTTGTTACGCTAAAAAAAAAAAAAAAAAAGTAATTAGAGTACTCTAATGCAATACCAGCTAACGAGTTACCCACAACTCTGGTGATGGCCACGTCAGAAAAAAGGAACACGAGAAACTGCAGAAATACCAAGGGTTCAGAAAAGTGTGGAAGGTGAAGGCCAAAGTGGTGCCCTGCTACAGCAGATCCCTGGAAAAAACAGACCTCTCGGAAAATGCAGCGCTAGAACTGCGAAGCTCCCAGGCCTCTGGTAGAGCTTAGACAAAGGGATGAGACCACATGTGGAGAGAAAGAAAGAAATTCAATTGTTTATTCATTTAGGTTTAAACATTTTCGTGACAGATTTAATATATTTTTGTGTATTTTGTATTAACATGTAAGTCCTGGAGTCATGAATAAATGTTTTGAATAATTGCAAGAACAGCAATGTGGACGGATATAGGGGGTAGGTGAAAACAGAGCATTTCTGAGAACAAAACCCTTGAATGCAGGTCAAACAAGATTACTCAAATATGCACGAATCAATCCAAATAAACAAACGATGAGGGAACATCGTTATAACATGGTTAAAAGCTCATCAAAGTTGACTTTATATAGAATGTGCCCTTTAAAGTACAAGAGCATACTTGAAAACAAAACATGTCAAAAACTCACACTGTTTATGCATTTATAGTTCATTGCAAGTGTGTTCAAAGTAATACATTCATAGAGCATTAAAATACGTTAATCATATACAATCTCTTGTAATTGCATGCCACTGCTTTTAGGAAGATCTGAGAGTTTCTCCCCCAGTGTTTAGCCCAGTTAATATGGCGTTTTGTTGAATGCATCTTAAAGTGAAGTGAACACATTCCCCTTTGAAGCGCCCCTCTTGAAACCAGCTCGGCAGCGAAGCCAAGAATATGCGCCATAGTCTGCATCATTAAAGTGGACAGGGTGAACCTGTTAGCAAAAAGCATCTCTCATACATCCAAGAGCTATAGCACTACATCATCATTCTTTTGAAGTTGCTTTTAGGCGACCTGGGGAATGCGTTTCGGTCTTCTAAGTTGTGTTTTTAGCATTCGTTACCTCTCGTGGGAGCTGCAGATGTGCAGTAGTGCTGATAAATGCGCCGCTATGTAAATCTGATATTCTCATTGGAGTTGTTTTGTTTGTTGAGTGAATTTAACATTTTCAGCTAAAACACTTTGGGAAAGTTTAATGTCAAACAAAATCATAATCTGTCATGTCACCATTGGGGGAAAAGCCTTCTTCATTTGACCAGATTTGAATGCCACTGGGTCAAACAGGAACTGATTATATCACAAAAATAGCACATGAACGAGATTCCGATTAATTTTTAATCACTATATTGTTCAGTGTCTCTGTTTGGCAAGTGTGATTTTAGAACTACTGTGCACTTTGTTTTTGTTGTTCAAGGATTAATTGTGAAACCAGAAAATTAATTAACAATAAAAGTTGTGGAGTATCATTTTGTTTACGTTTAGAGTTTAATTTGATCAACGGGTAAGTCCTTTGCTGCTTTCATTCAACCAATGTCTCTGTATTCAGGTCAAACATCAATTTGAATGAAGTTATTTAAGATAAGATAAGATAAGCCTTTATTTGTCCACACAATGGGGAAATTTTGGTGTTGCAACGAAAGTAGGTACAGAAGAAAAGAATAGATAATGTATAGTTTTAAAAAAACACTCTTAATAGAAAAACTCTTATAAACAAAACTCTTCTTAATAAGGAACAGAGAGAAAAAATAATACAATAAAGTAAAAATAAGCTAACATAAGACAAAATAATTATAATAGTGGTGAAGTATTCTCTTATTTACAGCAGTTATATGCACATGAATATGATTTGTAATTATTGACCATTTCCACATCCTCAACACAAATGACACTAACACCATGTGCAACATGTGAAACAGTAGAGCTGGGTTGAAATAATCGATTTTCTGATTTTTAATCGATTCGCATATTAATGACCGATTATCGATTCATACGTCCAAAGATCGATTTTTATTTTTTATTTTTTTTAAATTAAAATTCTTTTCTACATTTCCCTCAGTGAACTTCAATCTACCTTCAAGAAAGATAATTCAGGACTCCTGGATTCTCTTTCTTGAAGGTAGCTTGACCCTTAACCTTTCATCAGTCTTCCATCAGTAACTACCAATACTTGTAAGATTTACTGTTTAATATTGATATAATACTAGTTTTAATATGTTGCTTCTCTACACAGTCATGAAGTGAAGGAAACGGTTCAAATACATTTTTCATTTTTAATAACATTAACCCCCGGATCGAATCGAAATCGGATCGATTGGAAATCAGATGAAAATCGGAGCGAATCGGATGGAATCTGAGAAATCGGAAAAAAATCGATTTTGAAACGTAAAAATCGATTCTTGAAATTTGAATCGAAACCCAGCTCTATGAAACAGCATATCTAAAATCAATTGCCATGTCTTTGGTTTTTTGAAACGATTAGATCAAGATAATTGTTCTCACACCATTGAATAAATTGTGCCAGGGCGGGGTCATCGTTAGCAGATCAGATCCTGAAAGTAAAGACAGTCTTTTCGCCTCTGAGAATCTGCACCTGTCACGTACAGTATAAAAAGAAGATGTGACAGGGCACAACCCTGAAGAGACCCAAGGTTAGAGCTGGAGGAAGGAGACGTTTGTCTATGAACAAAAACATGCTCGCCTGGTCAGTGAAAGAAATAAAATAGAAATGAGCTGGTCTGGAAGACTCAAGTCAGTAGCCAGTCTTTGGATCAATATTCAATTCAATCCAGGTTTTCCCACCAGCAGTGGCATCAAAAGGAGACAGTGGAAAACAGATTAAACAATGTTCATAAGAAATTAGCAAAAAGTGGGGCTGCATTTTATTAAAATGAGAGGAAAAGTCTGAATAAAAGCCTCACCTGGGCCAAAGCTATTAATGTGCTACAAGAATAAAAAAATATATAAATACTCACACACACTCGCACACTCTCATACTCCCTTTTAAAAGCTAAATGTAAGGCTTTAAGTGTGTACCTGTAATGGGAGTGATCAGGTGTGAACTCACTCAATTCATTGATTTGAGAAAAGGCATCACCATCCAGGTCTTCCACAGAGAAGGAATCTGACCAAGATCAACACATTTTTAAAACACTACTAAGACAACACTGAGCTGGGTGTGGCAGTTTGCTCCAGGACCCTTAACCTTCCCTGCCTTTACTTTCTTAAATAAGGGATTTTCCAAACATCAGCACTTTCAAAATGAGAGAAAATGCACTTGACCACTCCAGATTAGACAGTCACAGATTATTGCAGCATTAAACTGTCAATTGCTCAGAGAATGCAAATGTTGCTGTTATGTAATTTCAGAAAGAAGTTTTTTCTTTCTTCAAACCTGTTTAAAAAAAAAGCATTTGTAATGAGACGGTGTAGATAAATTGTTAAATGTGGACGAATGGTGCAAACCTGTACATGAACAAGGGATGAAAAGAAATAGAATAATAAAGTTAGAAACACAAAACATTGCACAAGCAAGCAGGGCCTATAATGTAACATGTTTCATCTATTATGGGCATAGCATTTCTTATCAAACGCAGACATGAAGAAAAACACTATGCTCTGACTAAGACGTGCTACGCTGTCGACAAACATTCCGGAGATCAGCCCCCTCCCGGTGCTCCCGGTGCCGCCGGAGCTACTGTTATGTCTGGGTAAACAAAGGAGATTGACATGGCTGGAGCCCACCACTTGGCTGGTCTCACTCTGTCAAGTTGATGACATTGAACCTGTGGCAGCCTTTCACTTCAGGGAAAAATCAACAACAACAAAACAACAAAGACTTCTACACACACACACATCATCTCTGCCCAACTAAGGCTCAGAGCAGGAGCGTGACGCATATCTCACAGTGCGGGGGTATGAATTAAAAATGTAACCCGCAGCTTAACACTTATTGTAATGTCGTTCCCCATCACAGAGAGGCACTTTTTGTTGGATTGGGTTTCGTCATGTCAGAAAGTTGGTGAAGCAGTGAGGACGTCCAACATTCATGCTCCAATAGAACTTAAATAAAAGCCCAAAGTTGAGAAAAAACCTCCAAAAACTGTTAGGCTTCACTAGACAGACTTGTACTACGACTGAACGCACCAACATAACTTCAATTAGTTTCGAATAGAGCACAACTTTGAAGTGACAAGTAAAACGTGTAAAAATGTGATTAATGTGGTGAAAAGTGTTTGCTCGTTTGCAGTTTAACAAACACAAAATATTGATTAATTTGATATTTCTGCACTTTTGTGATTACTTTTTACAGACATTTCACATTTGGATGATGATTAAAAACAAAACCAATGTTTCCCATATTTCTGTTGGGATGACATAACATTGTCTTACTACGAGATACTCCAAAAGATATATTATTTTTTGTAAATATCCCCCACCCCTACAGAAAAGAAAAGCTTTGTTGTCTTAAAACAGTTGAAAGAAATGCCCCACATCTTCTGGCACATGAAGCTATGAAGACACTCTTCAGCTGTGACTAGACTTTGTGGTGCTGCTTGCCGATTGGTTCTCGGTTAAAATAAAAGGCATACAATTGGTGCAGGGGCAGGGCGTGCAACCTGAAAAGTTGACAAAATAAAAGTTGTGATTTATGAGAAAATGTGCTAGAAACTTGAGTGGCAATAAAGAGCATTTTTTAATAGAAAAATATAGTCTACTCGAGAGTTGAATTGTGTGTCCCTCGATGGCGACTTATGTTTGTATTAACAAAAGCAGAGACGCTCTCGGCCCACGGCCTTGAAGTATCTACCAAACTGATAGCAGTAAGTTCACCTTCACTCAGACTGAGATATCTGACAAGAATCTTTTATGGGTTATTAACTTTACGGTTTTAAGCACACAAAGTGCATCTCTCAGTGGATTCACTGCAGGACATGTGTTTCTCCCCCGTGCACCACAGGCTGTGCACATTTAAGAGTTTCAGTGCACATTTAAGAGTTTTGAGCAGTGCACATTTAAGAGTTTCAGTGCACATTTAAGAGTTTTGAGCAGTGCACATTTAAGAGTTTTGAGCCGTGCACATTTAAGAGTTTTGAGCGGTGCACATTTAAGAGTTTTGAGCCGTGCACATTTAAGAGTTTTGAGCGGTGCACATTTAAGAGTTTTGAGCCGTGCACATTTAAGAGTTTTGAGCCGTGCACATTTAAGAGTTTTGAGCCGTGCATATTTAAGAGTTTTGAGCAGTGCACATTTAAGAGTTTTGAGCAGTGCACATTTAAGAGTTTTGAGCCGTGCACATTTAAGAGTTTTGAGCCGTGCACATTTAAGAGTTTTGAGCCGTGCACATTTAAGAGTTTTGAGCAGTGCACATTTAAGAGTTTTGAGCAGTGCACATTTAAGAGTTTTGAGCCGTGCACATTTAAGAGTTTTGAGCCGTGCACATTTAAGAGTTTTGAGCCGTGCACATTTAAGAGTTTTGAGCCGTGCACATTTAAGAGTTTTGAGCCGTGCACATTTAAGAGTTTTGAGCCGTGCATATTTAAGAGTTTTGAGCCGTGCACATTTAAGAGTTTTGAGCAGTGCACATTTAAGAGTTTTGAGCCGTGCACATTTAAGAGTTTTGAGCCGTGCACATTTAAGAGTTTTGAGCAGTGCACATTTAAGAGTTTTGAGCCGTGCACATTTAAGAGTTTTGAGCCGTGCATATTTAAGAGTTTTGAGCCGTGCACATTTAAAAGTTTTGAGCCGTGCATATTTAAGAGTTTTGAGCCGTGCACATTTAAGAGTTTTGAGCAGTGCACATTTAAGAGTTTTGAGCAGTGCACATTTAAGAGTTTTGAGCCGTGCATATTTAAGAGTTTCAGTGCACATTTAAGAGTTTTGAGCAGTGCACATTTAAGAGTTTTGAGCCGTGCACATTTAAGAGTTTTGAGCCGTGCATATTTAAGAGTTTTGAGCAGTGCACATTTAAGAGTTTTGAGCCGTGCACATTTAAGAGTTTTGAGCCGTGCACATTTAAGAGTTTTGAGCAGTGCACATTTAAGAGTTTTGAGCCGTGCACATTTAAGAGTTTTGAGCAGTGCACATTTAAGAGTTTTGAGCCGTGCATATTTAAGAGTTTTCAGCCGTGCATATTTAAGAGTTTTGAGCCGTGCAAATTTAAGAGTTTTGAGCCGTGCATATTTAAGAGTTTTGAGCCGTGCACATTTAAGAGTTTTGAGTAGTGCATATTTAAGAGTTTTGAGCAGTGCACATTTAAGAGTTTTGAGCAGTGCACATTTAAGAGTTTTGAGCCGTGCATATTTAAGAGTTTTGAGCCGTGCATATTTAAGAGTTTTGAGCCGTGCACATTTAAGAGTTTTGAGCCGTGCATATTTAAGAGTTTTGAGCCGTGCACATTTAAGAGTTTTGAGCCGTGCATATTTAAGAGTTTTGAGCCGTGCATATTTAAGAGTTTTGAGCCGTGCATATTTAAGAGTTTTGAGCCGTGCACATTTAAGAGTTTTGAGCCGTGCATATTTAAGAGTTTTGAGCCGTGCACATTTAAGAGTTTTGAGCCGTGCACATTTAAGAGTTTTGAGCCGTGCACATTTAAGAGTTTTGAGCAGTGCACATTTAAGAGTTTTGAGCCGTGCATATTTAAGAGTTTTGAGCCGTGCATATTTAAGAGTTTTGAGCCGTGCATATTTAAGAGTTTTGAGCCGTGCAAATTTAAGAGTTTTGAGCCGTGCATATTTAAGAGTTTTGAGCCGTGCACATTTAAGAGTTTTGAGTAGTGCATATTTAAGAGTTTTGAGCCGTGCATATTTAAGAGTTTTGAGCCGTGCATATTTAAGAGTTTTGAGCCGTGCATATTTAAGAGTTTTGAGCCGTGCACATTTAAGAGTTTTGAGCCGTGCATATTTAAGAGTTTTGAGCCGTGCACATTTTGAGCAGTGCACATTTAAGAGTTTTGAGCCGTGCATATTTAAGAGTTTTGAGCAGTGCACATTTAAGAGTTTTGAGCCGTGCACATTTAAGAGTTTTGAGCCGTGCACATTTAAGAGTTTTGAGCAGTGCACATTTAAGAGTTTTGAGCCGTGCACATTTAAGAGTTTTGAGCCGTGCACATTTAAGAGTTTTGAGCCGTGCACATTTAAGAGTTTTGAGCCGTGCACATTTAAGAGTTTTGAGCCGTGCATATTTAAGAGTTTGGAGCAGTGCACATTTAAGAGTTTTGAGCCGTGCACATTTTGAGCCGTGCACATTTAAGAGTTTTGAGCCGTGCATATTTAAGAGTTTTGAGCCGTGCATATTTAAGAGTTTTGAGCCGTGCATATTTAAGAGTTTTGAGCCGTGCATATTTAAGAGTTTTGAGCCGTGCACATTTAAGAGTTTTGAGCAGTGCACATTTAAGAGTTTTGAGCCGTGCACATTTAAGAGTTTTGAGCAGTGCACATTTAAGAGTTTTGAGCCGTGCACATTTTGAGCCGTGCACATTTAAGAGTTTTGAGCCGTGCATATTTAAGAGTTTTGAGCCGTGCACATTTAAGAGTTTTGAGCCGTGCACATTTAAGAGTTTTGAGCAGTGCACATTTAAGAGTTTTGAGCAGTGCACATTTAAGAGTTTTGAGCAGTGCACATTTAAGAGTTTTGAGCAGTGCACATTTAAGAGTTTTGAGCAGTGCACATTTAAGAGTTTTGAGCAGTACTTTTACACTTTTAGATTATTAATTTCCTTCTAAGAGCGATACCGGCTCTGAGACTTTGAGCGAGGGAAGAGGCAGAGTTAAGCATTCTGCTGCTGCTGGAGACGAGCTGCTGCTGATTCTGTTTCTAAAATTAAAATGTAAAAAAATTGTGTGTAAAGAATGAAAACAAAAAAAATAAGAAAACTCAAGTATCGATTCAAAACAATTCTCATTATGATATCATTATACAACTTAGAATGTATTTATTGACATTATAAATTGATCTGCACAGCCCAGCGATGCAAAGAGACACCTTCACAGTATTTAAATCCAAAGAAATGTCAATTGTACCATTTCCTTCCCAAATAAATACAATGCATTAAAATAGTTATTGTTTTGACAAGTGTTAGCAACTGTTTGCACCATCCACAATTTTTACAGCTTATATAAAGCTTGTTGTTGGCACTTGTGTGTTTAAGAGACAGGCCAAGAGACTTAAGAGGAGATTTATGGATGTATGGATGAAAAATGCCTCTTTGTTGCTATGGTTTATGGGTCTAGTCTTTGTCCGTTTCGACACACTCATAAACGAGAAATAGTAGCAAGGTAAAATCAATGGTGTTTTAAGGCCAACAAAACTCCTACACTGAAAAACAGAAAGACTACAGATAAGATCTTTAAGTTACTGTATGACGAGTAAGCCAGAGTATGCTTACCAATAGTTAAGTTAATAATTTTTCAGTTTTCAAAATAAAAACACAAGAAACGCTGGAAGACCAGAGAGGACACAAATAATAAATTACAGAAAGATGAAGAAAAAAGAAAAGAAGCCTAATTTGGTCTAAAATCTGTCAAATTTGTCTAAATTGTTGAATTGGCGAAAAAATCCATCACAAATAATGGATGGCACAAATCATTTATTGGGTCCATAGCAGGAGTTTTGACGCCCAAATACATACTGTATATTCTGGACTATAAGTTGCATCTTTTTTAATAGTTTGGCCGGGGTGCGACTTATGTGATATTATTCGTTATTTTCGCAATGGCAACTGCATTTAACATGTTAATTATTTTCACACTGACAACCACAAGAGGGCGCTCTTGGCTCTAAGCGACACAGAAGAAGAATCAGCACTTCCTCTACCTCCGGAGTTTGTGGAGTTGTTTGGAAGTGACACCGAGGAAGAAGAATTCAGTGGATTGAGTGATTTGGGGTAAAACTGATGCTTTGGTAAACTTGTTAGCATGTTCTTTATGCTATAGTTATCTGAATAACTGTTAATATGCTACATTAACATACCAGACACTTACAACAGTTCATTGTCTGTGCGAATATTTACACCTAGTCACAAGTTTGGATTTTATCAAATGCGATTTATAGAATTTTTTTTAATTCTCTATTATGCATTTTTTGGCTGATTTATCGGAAAATACAGTACTTGAGTCAAATGATGATGTCAAAAATAGTCTGGACTGAAATTAACAAGTCATTACAATGTTTTGGAGCAACAGGGCAGGGACAAACAAAAACCTTGATTATGAGCCAACCAGTTTAAACTTTTAAGATTTTTGTTTAGAATGTATGTTTGGATCTATGTTGTAAGCATAGATTTCCCTCCATATGACTCAGCAGTTTGTCATCTGCCACTAAGGCCTGTACAGGAACCTACAACATTACAATCAATATTTTTCTATTGCTTCATACTCCTGGTCACATCAGCAGAGCAGTGCTTTGATATGAGCTGAAACAAAACATTCAGATTTCAGGTTGGGGATTGAAATTGGGAGAGTCAGGAATAGATAATCTGGGAAAAACATGAATTTTAATAGTTTCAATCATTTGAGTTAAATTTAAATATGGAATAAGATGACATTTTTCCAAGTTATTTTTCATGAAGGAAAAGTTTTTTTCTCTAATATTGTTGACAAATCTTTATGGAGAATATGAATAAATCAGCAATATTTGAGGGATTCAGTTTGACATTTAAATGGGAAGGCCTATCTAAAAGTCATGGGGTTCACCAGTAAGAATGAATAATCCAGACAATGGACCAATATTAAGAGTGCGTCACATTAGGTATGGACATTTCTAGGGGTGCCCCCATGTATTGGCCCTGTTATCAGTAGCGGGGCTCTCTTTCAAAAATAGGCAAAGTCGAATTTCAAGTGCTCGGGTGGATTTATTGTGCCAAAATCCAAAGTGCAAAAATAGTGAAAAACAGTGCAAAAATATTTACAGTGAGGAAGAATGTCCAAAACCCCCAAAAATACATATATTTACAGCGGTCAAACGTGGAGTTCAACTTTAACTCGCGTCTTCTTTAACTTTCTCAGACTCACTGCGCCCCCGTTGCCTGCCCCGTTGCCTGCCCCGTAGACGGTGACAGACTCACCCCCCAGCCCCCTTTATTCCTCACTTGCCCCTCCCACTGAGCAAAATATTTGGATAATTAAATCTCACAATAAATTTACAATGAATTGTTGTGGCATCTTCCTACAACGTAAGAAATCATTAATTACATATGAATGTATCAGTCAGCGATGTTACGCCTTGGTAATGAAGGAGTTAACGCTGCAGGCACTTTGCAGAAACAGGAAGAAAAGAAAACAACAGGCGGGACAGTGTTAGCGTGAACTGGGAATGAGAGAGAAGGTGTGACATGCAGCAAATTGTCAGAGCCGGGATTTGAACTTCGCTGCACAGAGCGTGGCATATGTGCTGCTGCCTTGACCACTCTACCACCGGTCACCATGGCCAGGGATCAGTGCCCTCTGGTAGACCAACAATCTGCAGATTGCCTCTGTGATTGTGATCAACCAAGTTCAACAGATGAACTGTCAAGACGTGAACCTGGCTCATTATTTCCGCCATGTTAGCCTCCCGTGTCTTTCGGCGGCTGTGGCTTGGTTATCTAGTTCATTAGTCTTGAAATTAAGTTTGCGCACACCAGTGAGAGCAGCATCAATATTAGCATCAACTGTCTGTGTAACGTTATCAGTTATCTCCCCCAGAGCTGCCAAAATCACTGGGTCTGTCCCGCTCCTGGTCTCCTCTGGAGCGGCACATGGATCAAGAGTGTCCGGCAGACGAGGAAGCAGGGGTCAGCTCTGCGGTGGGATCCATTAGCTTAGCTGTAGCATCGCTAGCCTGGCTCTCCGTGACCGTGTTCTTGTTCTGTTTCTTACACACTTCCAAGACAAAAGTGTCCAAGCTCATTATATATCTGTTCCCACGCAGAAATGTCAAATCTACCTAAGTGAACTTGTAATATACAATATATTTCAATCAGATTCAAGCAAAAAAGCTTTTCCAAAGCTTTTCTGCACCAGCCCGAAAAGTATTTTCAGCTTCAACCCATTTTGAGACGATCCCCAAGTTCATTAGATAGGTGACTGGAATCAAATATTTTTGTTTAAGCTCGTCAACGGCATCTTTGGTCTTATCACACACAAAAATCCAGGAGTTCCATTGGCAATAAAATAAACAAACCAAAACCAGAAAAACGTTTAAACGAAAATTCTATATTCTTCCCGCCTCGAACTAAAAGCTGATATTGTGATAAAATGTGAATATATGAGTATATTTATGTCATGTATTTTATCTGCATAATAGTGATATTTTATCTGCATCATTAGTCTAAGAAAAGAACGGGTGTGTGACAAACTGCATTTGTGAAGGGGTCGTAAAGATGGGCCAAAGGATGTTTACCCGAGGGGGGGTGACAGCCCAGAGGAGTTTGGGTAATGTTTACCCAAGGCTTTATCTCTATGGAAAAATACCAAGTGCCTTGATGTGAGGCTGACCAATGAGAAATGTGACCCGCCTATTCCAGAATATCTAATAAAATCAACCAGCATGGGAAAAAACGGGGTGAGACGCAGGAGGGTCAGCCAGGCTCCTTACAACAGCCTGGCTGACACAGCCCAGCGTTTTCTCCCAAGCCTGCCATACAAATGTCTGATATTTCTGTGTCGTTTCATATTCTAAGTTGAATTGTGTTCTCAATGTGTTACGGAATAGCATCTGGTGTATGTCTGATTCCATGACAGATATTGAGGTAAACCATGATACATTCTTGCTTTTCTTTTTTAACTTCCTTATTTTCAACTGCAATAAAGCCAGTCTCTAAATCACACCATTAACAAACCTCTTGAGTTCTACCTTTTCAATAATGCAAGAGGGGGAAATACTGAGTCCAGGTAGTTGGACTAAAGAAAAAAAAGTCATTTAACTGCTTTTTCTAAGGGTTTGACTGGGCCAGTGCTGCCTGAGAAGAGTGTGGATCCATGCAGGCGTCCCTCCAGGGAGGGACAAAGGAGGGTGGTTGGATGGTCACACAAAGATTAGATAAACAGATTAGGCCAAACTGATAAAAAGCCCAGAGAGGAGACTACTCTCCCAGGAAGTACATAATCGGTGACAAAAAAACCATACTACCTAATTAAGATGCACAACGCCATGAAAACATTAGAGACTACCTCAATAATGTGCACTTATTTCTCATAAGGCAAGAGTTTTTTAATAAGTTGTTTCGCGAGCCCGCTAACGTCAAAAAACAGAGATCCGAAAATAAATTAATGTTTTTTTTTTGCGGCTTTTCCGCAGTTATTTTGGCCAGAACCTCAAAAATAAATATATTCTGCAACAGCAACTCCGACACCAAGTTAGATCTCTTGTGTCTGAACGCCAGAGAGCTTTAAAACTCTCTGACGGCTTCCTATATCGACCATAGATCCATGAGATCGACTGGTAGATTAACTTAAAGGATGTGGGGTGGGCGTGGCTTTGGCTCCCATTCATTGAACTTGTCGTGTTCGAACAAGGAAATGAAGAATACGCGTCTTGACCAATTATATCAGAATCATTTTGTCGTTGCCATTTAAGTCCTCCTCATGTGGACATGTCCAGCTCGTCTGTGGAGTCACACGTTCTCATCTGAAGGCATTGTAAGGCCGCTACTTGTACCGGTGAGTTGATCCGAGCTGCGTGTCCATGACTCGAGCGTGTGAAACATTCCTACGCCACAGCGTTAGATCAAATCACTGTGGCCAAATTTAAGCTCAATAAGACATTTTCATTCATTGCACACTCTGTGTTCCTGTCAAGACTCAATAAAGTTTATCAAACCGACTTGTCAGTCTAGGACTACTTTCTGTCTGATCACTATGGGTTCACCTTCCATTAAACTGTTAGTTTATGACATTGTAACGGCAGCGCTCCATCTCTGAAACCTATGGAAGTGTTTACTTTAAAAACAAAGTACAATGGATCTAAGTGTGTTAAACATGAATACAGGGCATCATAGTACTCCACATTAAAGGTGAAGTTCATTCATTCACCAGGCTTAGGGTTAAGGTTAAAGGTCATTCACCAGGCTTAGGGTTAAGGCAATTACTTTTTGTACTCTACTTTATTGTGCAGTTGGCCAAGATTTGATCAAAAATACTGTGAACAGGCTGCACACCAGTGGTGCATCTATTATCTTACATCATTGACATTTAGCTGGAGCCATCGTTTTGAAGGCAATTTTGTACCGCTCAGTATAATAAGGGTTATTTTCAATTTCTTGCATTGATAACTATAATTATGTAGATAATGTAGAGAGGCGGTTATATTCTAAGAATCCAAGAAATGTATTTAGAATAAAATTTCATTTTTTAAATTCAACTCCTACTTCTGGACGGTAGAGATGTGATTTGATAACGTGAAATTTTTATTCCGTCCTCCCCTCTTAAAAAATGCCAAGGAAACAAATTAAAAAACTCTCGCCTGACCAGTGTTATTTTTATGTTGTTCATTTCTATATTGTAACAATATTAAAGTTTGCAGACTCTTGGCCAGTACTACCTTTGAAAATAGATTTTTAGTCTCTGGGACTCTCCTGGTTAAAGGTTAAATAAAAAAAATATATAAACAATGAATCAGGGTAGTCCAAGTGGTCTTTGCTCGTAGTTAACTATGGGGATTTTAAATGTGCATTGTGTAGAAAACACAGCAGTTAGTTTGCAGTAGGAGATGGTTCAATAGCTCGTCATAGTTATTCAACCTTGACACACACAGGAAAAGAACTGATCATTTCAATAGCAGTAATTTTGCTAAAGTCTCTCTATAGTAGAATATGACACTTCTATAGGCACGGTGTGATGAAACTGACATATATATAAGCAGACACTGCTCCTGACAGAACGGCATACTGTATGAAAATATATATTCATATACACTTAACTGTACATGTAGCTTCTTCAATTGCAGGTTTATTTTTTTCATTTCTACCTTTGTTTTATTCTATTGAGAGCACACAGTAGTTAATTTCGTGTGACATTTCCACCCTTGCTTCTAATAGTTGGAATATGCCCGCTTGTAGGCTTAGATAAAGTCATCCATCACCAAGCTTGCTAAAAGAAGCTAAAACAAGTCCATTTACATTTTTTAATTCAGCACAAGATGTTCCTTATCACAGCTCATTTCCTGCTGCAGCCTAACATGATGTTAGCCTAGTATGCGTTTTACAGATACCAGCGAGGGCCGCTTTGCATACAGGGTCAAGGCGGCGCGTCCCTGTGGCAGCCACAGATTTAGGGCTGTGTTTTTACTCCGACGCAGGTGAGCCACAGATAAGAGCAAATACATTTCAGACTCTGACAGCTCATTCCACAACAAGTGGGATGCTCCAGCAACGCCCGCAGACAGCCTGATTGATGGTGCCTGCGCCGGACCAAAAAGGACAAATAAGGTCCTCATTTAACGCTTTTCAAACTTTTCTCCTCAGACATTAAGGTGCCGTGGACAGAAATGACACCTGGAATTAATTTACATTTGATATAAACAGTGCCATTTCAATATATTTGTGCTAATGCAATAACCAGAAAGTTGTATTAAACATATCAAGTACACAGGCGGCAACAAGCTTATCCTCGTTTCCAAGTATTTGATCGCATAACTGGTTGTTGGTTCTCTGGTTATGGGAGCTGCCGGTCTACACTGTGTGGTCACTAATGCTAGAGTGCACATGCATAGACATTATCATTAATGCATTTATTATTACATTACAGTAAGCGGAGTTGAATAATTAAAATGAGGCATTGAGTCGCAGAAAAGTGAAATAATTGCAAAAAAAAAGCGATAAACTGGAAGCGGTTTACTCTAGCTTTAGATCCGTCTTCACAGCACTTCTGGGTGACGTCAGTTGTAGCAGACCTCTGGACCTGGAGCCACGCCCAGAGCGTGGAAATGCACTCTAACGTTCTAAACTCGAACCGTGCAGAAGAGGTCCAAAGAGAACTGGTCAAGGTTATTTTCGGAAGCATCGGGGTCAGTTTGTTGTCCAAACTGACAAATAAAAAATTATCCTGAAATAAAATTTTAACTACCGGTAATAGGACTTTTTGCTTTCTGTCCCTAAAACTAATTTTAACACATTTTTAGTTAATCAAACCATCCATCACAAAGACTCCAGCCAATCGTTTGTACTCCAAACGGTTCAGGGACAACTTCAGTTTTAATTGGGCTCATTTTAGTCAACCGTTTCAGGGAAAAAAGGCCCTAAGCGTAAGTTTTTTTGTTTTATTTTTTTTAAAATTACAAATATGGTCTCCTTAACTCCCCTTTCAAACCAACTCTTCTCCTGCTTAGAATCTTCACCTCACGGTCTTCAAAAGAGTGGTTTGTGGCTTTAAGATGAAGATGCACAGCGCTCTGGGGTCCTGAATTTGCATGCCTTTTGTGTTGATGAAGCCTCTTGTGCAGTGACCGTTTAGTCTTACCTATGTAGTGCTTTTAACTACACGGCTCTGTTTTGCCTTTAAAGTGTTGCCAGGTTTAAACTAAACCTTCAAAAAAAAAACAAGAAAAAAAAACATTGTCATTATTCAAACTGTCCATAAGGGGTAAATGCTCCATTTCATCTTGGTTCCGTTTCCGTTTTGTCCTGTTTTTTGGCTCTTTTCACTTTGTTAAGAGCCCAAGCCGGGCAACCACAGGCTGAGAGAGCATGCCGGACAGGTTTTTCCTCCTTCCTCTTGCCCTCTGAGTTTGGGGACACTTCTTGGGCTCCTGATCACCCACAGCTTGTGTAGT
Organism: Eucyclogobius newberryi; assembly: GCF_026437365.1. Classification (NCBI taxonomy): domain Eukaryota; kingdom Metazoa; phylum Chordata; class Actinopteri; order Gobiiformes; family Gobiidae; genus Eucyclogobius; species Eucyclogobius newberryi. The sequence continues at coordinate 5,555,326 of NW_027315724.1, forward strand.
ATTTGATGGTTAGAGTCAAAGAACAGGTATAGATCCGTGCGTGATGGTTTGTGCTTGCGTTCTAAGCAAAGTTAAAAGATCAAAAAGTAGGACAAAAAGAACAAAAGGGAAACAATACCAAGAAAGAATGGAGTCTATCGCTTATGTCTCTGGACTGTCTGAAAAACTACAAAGGATTTTTAGACAGCACAAAATCCCTGTTTATTTACTTGGCAACACTTTAAAACAAAAACTGGTTCACCCGAAAGACAAGATGCCACACAAACACAGAGCAATGTAGTGTATTCAATCCAATGCAGTGGGGAAAGTTGTAAAGATTGTAACATAGGCGAGACTAAACAACCACTGCACAAGAGGCACAGCACAGAAACACGCAAATTCAGGTCCCCAGAGCGACGTGCATCTTCATCTTTAAGCCACAAACCACTCTATCGAAGACAGTGAGGTGAAGATTGTAAGCAGGGAGAAAATATGGTTTGAAAGAGACTCCCTCTTTAAACAGAAATGGAGGGGTTTAAGGTTCAATTTACTCATAATCGACAGCAGCATTTGGAGGCCATGGGGCGACATCAGCCCTGGTCATTCAGATGCTAATCAGGTACTCATCAGTGATGATGGAACTGCAACCAGCTACTAACACTAGGCACTGGGATTATTTTCAGGGGAAACAAGTAGATAAACAGGACAGGCAATTATTAGAAGCAGCTCAGAGTAGATCCACAGTTTGAGAATTACTTTTTTTTTTTTCAAAAACATTGTGCAGATGACTACAACTGAATCTTTTTCTACAATGGAAAACTCCTGGACGAATTATTACATACACAGAATTATTGTAAATGATATATTGTCATTCCGGCACTGATGAATTAACTCATCCTATTGTTCCTCTTAAATACTAGATCCTGGCTGCAAAGTCTCTCCCCAGCAGCTCGTGGGTCCAGCAGCAGCAGCAGCAGCAGCAGCACTAACCTCCAGGCTGATGAGCCCATTAAGTGAAGCTCAGTGGAGAGGAAAACAGCCTTCCCTGCACCCACACATGATGGACCCGGAGAGGAGACCCATGGGTGCTAAATACAGAGTGACTTCATCTGGACTAAATGGGCAGTTTAACTTCCAGCTTATTAACTGATCAAACAGCAGTGTGGTTCTAAGAGTCAAGGAGAGGTTAGGCTGCAGTGCAAACTACATTTGATCTAAAAATGTATGGATATTTACATCAAAAAAGTAAAACACCTTTGCAAAAACATGTTTTTTCCATTGGCTTGCTGAAGACAGATTCCTATCAAGCAAAATGGCCGCATGGTGCTCCGCCCCGCTCACCCAGCAGGGGGTGCAGGGGGTGGCGTGTTGCAGTCGTTGCAGCCCACTCATCTTCCACTCCTGTCCAATCCAGACGCCTCGCTGATCACTCCCACACAGAAATATGTGGTTTAAAAATACAGGATGCTGCGTTACGTGTCTGGCTCCAGCAAAACCTTAAGAAAGGCTCGAACTCAAGGTTTGTGCACGATTCTATCAGGACCCAAAAGGCTCATAGACCTCGCAGCGGTTTGAGTCAAAGTGGGTTCCACGATATCTTCAACAGTGTTGCCTAATTATACTTTTTTCATGTGATTATACATCCACCTGACGTTGGTCAGGGCACTCTTCGTCAGACCAGCCAGTCCCTCCGACATTCTGTTCCAATGGAACATGGATCTATGTAATGTAAACTGGACAAGACATGTATTTTTGTGACATGAACTGCCCATGTTTGGCTGACAGACCCCCAGCTTCCACAAAGGTTGGATTTGGAAGGGATTCCTCTTCGTTTTCACAACATGAACTTTTAACTTTTGTTTGAAATGCTCAAAGTCTAAGACAGCTTTGTAAGATTTACCCATCTGAATCTGCTCTAGCCGCCATCGCGCTGATTCTTTAGGACTGATTACGCATATTACATTTTGATTTTCATTTTACAAGCATTTGCACCTGTTGATAATTATATCTACAGCTACTACAACTGGAAAAAAGCCAAATGGACCTGGAAATGTATTTTTTTCTACATGGCAGCACCATGATCAAATATGACGATATATAAAATGTACCATTTGGTTACCGCTTATAATAAGACATTAAAAGTATAGTATAGCAAATATTAGCCCTATTCAAAAAAAGTGTTGATTAATTGCAATTTCATACCATATTTCTGCATTCACCCTCTTGGTGTGCCCTCACTGCTGGATGGGGGGTTTTATTTACAAAACAGGTGAGTGAAATGATGAAATCCTGCATGATGAAACATTGGTATCATATAATAAGCCAATTAAAGTGTGGCTAATGTCATTTTTTTCTGCCTCTCTATGTGCTATGGTCTAACATTTTACATCCCATTCATTTACGTTTAGGCACAGAAATAATCATTAATATTGCAGCATGTGTACATCATTAATAAAATTGAATTGAGTATAAAGAGAATAAAGTAAGCATGTCAAAGTCAGCAGAACAGTGGCAGAGAACGCCTGGGAGCGCGAGGACCAGTTAAAACAAGCGTTCAAAAGGCTGGCTGTGGGCCTCTTTTTAATATCTTAAGAATTCACACAAAGATTGATGAAAAATGGATGCAAATGATCCTGGGAGAGGTGGAGTGTAGAGGGGATTATCCAGCCATGCCACATCAAGCTTCTCACAGCTCTCTCATCTGAGGACCCCGCCGTGCGCAAAGACTTGGCTCCAGCTTTTAACCCCTCATTTAAACGCACTGCTTCGGTCACTAGCTCAAGGTGACTTTAGGACGTTGCATGAAGGAGATGATGGCGCCGATCAAATGAAGAGGGTACACTTTGAGCTTGTTCCATGAAGTGCCAGACATGGGCTTGCAGTGTGTTGTTGGCTTCATTTAAATATACAGCAAACAGCCTTTCATGATTCAAGGCTCCGCGCTGAGATAAGGTTCAAGCCAACCATAGATTACTTTTCCCTTCCGCCGATATGGAAGAATGTATCTATTTCAACATCAGTGCGGGTTCAAGCTGAAGGCGCTCTACAAGGACTTGCAGAGAACCACTTGAAACATAAAAACTCCAAAGTGCTGCTTGGCCATGACATTAATACGCACTGCTCTACACTATTTCCAGTAGAGTCGAAGCAGAGGAACAGAAAAAATGTGGACACTAACCATTAAAATGCAGTATATTTGGACGACTAAAAGGAAAGGGTAGAATGTGCGCGTGTGCATGCCAGTGAGTCACTATAAGAACCAACAACACAAAAACAATGGGCAACATAGAAGGTGTAGGTGATGGACAAAAAAAATTGTGTGTTTTTGGATTATACAGATGGCAATATTATGGTAATCCAAAAGAAATTTCATTATAGACATATCTCAATCAAGTACACATTTAGTTGATAGAAGCACTTATTAGTCAGTGTCATTACAAATAATTGCTCTATTGCAAGACGACTTGGCCTCATTTCAAACTCTTTGCAGCAGTCAACATGTAGCATCCTAATGAGTTTACAAATGCTCGTCTCACTCCCTGAGGCCAGAGCAGTTTTGCTGTCACCGTAAAGGTAATAGCACACTTCCTGTTTCGCCAAGAACAAAACACGCCAATTAGAAACAGCAAAGGCTGTGGTTTCATTTTACCCAAATAGAGGATTTAACAAAATATCTGTACTGGAAAAAAAACACAGGGTCCAAATTTGTTGAGTTTGTTTAACAGTTACAATATTCATGGGCCCGATGTGACGTCACACACTCTACTTGCTACTGCCATCTTGAGGACGAAAGCCGAATTTGCACTGTAAAAGTCTGAAAAACAAAGGATTCTTCTTCTGTAACATCCCAAAGTTACTGTGGGCAGTAGGGACCAATAGACTTACAGAAATCACTGCAGACTTTGTTTCAGGTAGTTAGCAGATGGCTAATGCTAGTTTATACTTTATTGCATGGCTAGGCTAATAAACTTTAGCTTACATGCACACCGTTTTAACAAGCCTAATTTCCAACTGCCTGGGTGTCATATTCTAGGATCAAAAAGAGGTAAATGTCTGCATTTTGAGGCAAGTTGTCGCTGCTTTTAAGTGTGAACAGCGACTCGCCGCTGTAGATAAGGATCAAAACCCATAACCTCCGTCTTCTTGACGTATCAACGCTTTTCATTTTCAGTTCTAAGCGCCATTTTTGATGATGGCGGTGACACAAACACATGACTAAAACCCATAGAAAGGTGATGCAGATCCAGTGGCACAATGTGTTGATATTGATGAGAAAGCATCAGGATGAATCAAACAACAAGCCAATGATGGCTTCACACAAAGGCAGAATAAGAAATACAGAAAAGAAAAATCTGGTTTAACAATTTAAAAAGCTTGAGTCTGATATTTGCATGGAGGCTGTGTGAAAGCAAAACTAAACCCATGCAAATTGGCAAACCTTGAAAGATTTCTAGTAATTTATGATAGCTCAAACTGAGCCCAGAAGGCTTTCATTACAAATTATTTCTGAAATGTTAGGATGACTAAACCTTTTAATATTGCAAGTCAGATTTTAATATTCAATATTGTTGCACTACAGAGCGCCATTAAAATTCAGAAGCAACCTATATTAGCAAATTGTCTCCACGTCTGCAGAGTCTTTATACATTTTCTGAGTAAAAGTGTGCCATGATAAAGATGAAGGGAGAAACTGGCAGGCCGACTGGAAATCTCTGTGCTCGGGTGGTTCTGTATCCATCAGATCCTGTCAAGTTAATAAGAACATCAGTGTATGGTTGGGAGGCAGATAGCAGCTTCTTGATTAAAAAACAAGTTGTATCCCACACTGGGAGCTTTGTGCCTTCATTTCCTTTTAAAGTGCACAACTAAACAGACCTGTGCAGAGCGACAGAGAAAGCGACAAATGAAGTGGAGACGCAACGGTAGGTCTCCTCTGGGCTCCTGCTAATGCCTCCCAGTTGTGGCATATGTTGGCAGTGTGTCTAATGAGAGCCTCTGATACGTGGCGTTCAAGAAGAATTAAAGTGGACCTGTGTTCACTTAATAGGGCTTCATGCCTGACACTTGCAGGATAATGGTGGAAACTGCAGAACATGGCCACAGCTCTACATGTCCAAAGAAGAGGCCTAATAGATCTGTAAAATGAGCTGGGTTGTTTTAGCATCCAAATAAAGTTTAGTAGAAAAAAAAAAAAAATAGTTTCCTTTTCTACTGCTAAAACTATGAACGTAATGTAGATCAATACTTTATATTTTGTTGTTTGTACGCTGCCTGCTATAATAGAAGGGAGTGTCTGCAGAGCCGCGGCGCGCGGCTGAAAAAGCCATGTTATTTTTGTGCCGGCCAAGCGCCACGGCTCCTGAAACTGCGCCGCTATTTGACAGCGTTTTAGCACCGTTTTAGACCGCGCCGGGTTAAGGTTAAGGTTTTTGGTCTTTTTTTTATACGCCAGATCTTGGAGTGAAATGAGGATAAGAGATACTCAAAACTTTTGGCGACAGAGCATTCTCCCGAACAGCACCCCGACTCTGGAACTCCCTCCCCCAACCTGTCCGCCATTCTCCCTCACTCACAACATTCAAATCCCGCCTAAAAACATACCTCTTCACCCAAGCCTATGACCTCCCCTACCCCTAGCCTCCTCTACCCCATTGCCTACTCTTCTACCCCCTGTTACATCCCCATCTTTTTCTCTCTACTTCTTCTGTCTTGTTCATTTTATCTGTATATTAATGTGTATTGTACGTGTTGTCCCCCCTGTCTGTAAATACCCCCCCCCCTTTTTTATATATGTTCAGCGTCTTTGGGTCACTGAAAAGCGCTATATAAATAAAAGTCATCATCATCATCATCATCATCATCATCATCATCATCATCATCATCATCATCATCATCATCATCATCATCATCATCATCATCATCATCATCATCATCATCATCATCATCATCATCATCATCATCATCATCATCATCATCATCATCATCATCATTATGAGAGAAGGGAGGACATGCAGCAAACTGTCCAGGATTCGAGTCAGGATTCAAATTCACGACGCTGTGGCTAGCTAAGTATTTATAAATTGCACATTTTGCCAATATTTATCCATTAAGCAGTCCTCTTTACCCAGGATAGTGACAATAAAATGTTTATACTGATGAATTGGGCAACAACAAGTGTGATTTCATAATGCCACTGTATAGTACAGGTTGTTTTTAATAACATGCATCATAATGTATAACTGACATTTTCTCCGTGTGTGACGAGGCAATTTAAATCCATAAATCATTCTGTGAATTTCTGCTGTCTAATCACAATCAGTACAACTGCGCGCTGAGAGCAGTGAGAGTAGTTTCTTAAACAGTATGTCATTGCCTCTGCAGCCAGTAGATGGTGCCAAAACTCAGCTGGTCCCATTTTGTTTGTCATAAACTATTGTTTCATTCTAAAACATGAGGTGAAACTAAAGGTACTCAAGAGCATGTTTAAAGCCCCCAATAGCCTCACTACTTATGGGAAACACTGTAAGCCTAAATATTCTTTCGATAGAAGGTATAGTAGTAGTATAAAACTACTAGCAGGGAGACTGTTGTTTTGGCCTTGGTTGTTCTATTTATTCTATACAATATATAAGCCGATTAATAAAACTCAAGGGTAAATCTAGTTTGGTATTAATATTGCAAAATAGCAGTTTCTCCCGTCATAATATAATTCCATTTTATATCACCATAAACAAAAACACACAGAGCTACTAGAGGTAAAAGATGTATGGTTTCCCATTACTAAACTGTACTGAAAAGTGTTCAAGCTTCCACTGTGAACCGCCCAGTCAATTCAGCAGCACTCTGCAGATTTGTGAAATGTCCATTATGCAAACGGATAAACTAAATGTTCTTTATGTAAATGCATCATAACCGTTACAATGTCATTTAAAATCTGCATAGAGAATTCATTTACAAAAATGAATACAACAATTTACCTGTAATTACGGTTTGTACAGCTGTGTTTTGGAAAAGCCAAATCAATTTTAGTGCAATAGAACTATAAATACATCCCTCCTTGATCAAATCCTCCCAGAATTTTACAGTACTAGTTTTGCTAGTGTGGAGCACTGGAGAAATACACTTTTAACCGTACTCAATATTGAGGTTACTAAATCATATAAATAAATGGATTGGCATTCCTGACTGAACTTTTAAGTAGAATCAGACCTACCTTTCTCTTAAGCTTATTCATTATGTTTTGTCCTCCAAAGTGATGCTCCCTCCCCAACACAACAGCATAAAACAAGAGATTGGCCACAATGATAGAACAAAGTCAGAAGTCTCCTGTTCTTCTGATCCAGTCCAAAATGACATCACTTCCTCCTTCAGTGCAGCCGGCCAGCGTAGTCTTGCTTGTGTGCCTAACTTGCAGAACAGCTTTTCCAATCTACTCCAGAGATTAATGCTCGTCACAAAATAGATATACTATTTTGGGAAACTAAGTCCACATTAAGGGTCATTATGATGAGGAATGTTCACAATAGCATGACTGCAGAGCTCTTTTTATATCGCACTGCTCTCTTTCTTTGGAACTAGATCAAGTCAAATGTCTCTTATCTTTCTACGCTTAGAACTTTGCGGAGACAGTCATTAGGCCTTTACGACATAAATCAACAGTTTTAGTGCATTTAGTCAGACAACAACCTCTCCTTCACTTACACTCTTTCATGTTTCCCCTCACATTTTTGTAATTAGCTAAAAATATGAGCCCGACTAACGCCTGCCAACTCGGTGACATCAAACCGTAAGTCAAAAGTGAATTAAAATTCTGCAAGGTGTCAACCCCGCTGTAAAGGTAAAATCAAGTGCATTTGCGGGGACTTCACTTCCCATTAAGAGCACGGGCCACGCTTGAGGAATATCAGATGAACGGCAAACTGAAAGCCATTGTGGAGCGAGATGGAACGCGCCGGGTTTGTGATTGTGAGTTCAGATTTGCCGAAAGTCGTGCTGTGTCGAAGGGGTTGAGCGGGGGGGGAAATGAAACAAAGTTGCGTTTTTCATCGACTTCTTCTATTCACATTATTCTAATACATTCCACTTCCAGTACGATCCCTTATCCAGCAGTCATCCATCAAACACACCATCGTAAGTCAACATTATATGCAGCGGGGACTCATGCAGGTTGTATAATTGATAAAGGCTCCGCAGTAAGTCTGGTGTAGCAGTGTAGTGCAGATTTACAACGTTCCACTCAAATCTATAAACTCTCTAGTACAAAAAGAAAAAATAGATATAATAATGCCATGCGCTAATCTAGATTTTGTCAGTCCAAATACTCTGCCTTAAGGTTCAGGAATCGAGTGATTATGAAAACGAAAAAATCATTTGTAGCTTTAAGGAAGTAGAAGTTGGAGAGAGTAAAAATAGAAAATAAAAAAAATGAGAATGTGAATGAAAATCTTTCTGTCACTTTATCATTCAGAATGTGACATTTCATGAAGCTGGTCAGAGACTGGAGGAATGGTGAGCTGAATCTGAAGAAAATCTGAATTATTAAAGGTGAAAATGAAGGATTTTACTTCTGTTAGGTGTCAGCAATCGCAAATAATCATTAGTTCACGTTTCTTCTCACAATAATCGTAACACGGCATATCTGATATTAGAACATCCTTATTGTGTCACTTTTCAGCTGTTATATTGAATGGTATTACACATATCCATCTCCATAGACACAAGCACCGGGTCCAGTAACAAGTAGAAGATTATTAGATTAATTGATAATCGTGATAATTCAGGTCACAATATAATTGTAAAAAACAAAAAAATTATAAATCATGACAATTATAGAAGGAAAATTAAGTATTTTTTGTTCCCAAAAACTAGAGCTAAATGTAAAGAACGTTTTTTTCCGTCTGTTTTTGTCACATTTAACTTGATTTTGTCTTTCAGAAAGTTAAATTTTGTAAAGCCGGTCACAAACTTGAAGAATAGTAACATGGAAAAAAGAGAGATTTCACTGTTTAGTCACAGTCGCAGTAATTGTGAGTAATGGTTAAATTGTGATATTGTTTCTCACAATAATCCTAAAACCGATAGTAACAAGTCAGATCTGTGAAGAGGCAACAACCTCTCACAGGAAAGTAAGCACCTTTAATGTTAACTGAACATGTACCCTGCCCTTACAGTGAAAGGTCACAGGTCACAGGACGATACCCTGGACACAGGTCAGTGATACAGTGTTGGAGATGAAGTTTAGAGCATACTGTATTTTCTAAAAACATTTCTACTATTGCCTCGAGTCTGTTGGTGAAATGTGTCAGTAACGTCTACGGAAAGAAGCAAGCTGGGTTGGATATTGAAGTCAGTGTGATCGACTGTAGGAGGTAAACTGAAGAATTTCCTCCGAATCGAACCTTGAGCAAGATTTAAGAGACCTGCATTTTAAGAGTCTTTCTCACTGAGGCGTGAAGAATGAAAAGAATTTAAGTCAGAGGCATATAGTTAGTTATATTCAAGTTTGTGACGGGGACAAATGAGATGGAGAGGCAGACACTATATAATTCGTCAGTGTCAGAACAAATGACTGAAGTTTTCTAACTGGAAAAATAAAGCTCTTTAAATTCAACATGACAGGAAATAAAGTAATTCTACCGAGAGGAAAATCAATTTTTATGTCAAACCAAACAAGACTTTTGATTGTGGATCACAAATAAATAGACATAAATAAATAAATACAATAATTACTTGAAATATATCCATTTGTTTGTCAAGATTTAAAAATGTTCAAACAATATTCAACCAAACTATCTTCTACCAGGAGTTTGTTGTTCAAGTACAGTTATTTCAGTAAATAATAAAATAGTTTTTGGCCAGTAGGCTTTATAAGACAGGGCAGTGTAGTGTGAAAAGGGGAGGAGACTGGGGAAGGACATGCAGCAATTTCACAGCAAAGTACTAATTAGTATGAACAACAGTACTCTTGCCAATGTGAGTAAGTCTTGCATGTGGAAAAACTACATACATTTTTCTCTTACATGAGTAAATTCTTGGACCACTACTTTGTAACTCTACCAGAGTAATATTATTTTGAAGTATTTACCTTGAAGTAAAGTAATAATTTGACTACGCTCTTGGTTAAATAGGTTATGTTTGTGTCAGTGTTCCGTACCTGGAGTAGTTGAAGAGGCGACTGTCCCACAGGGCGTGTTCTCCTCGGGGCGGAGCGTGGAAGAAGCAGGAGTCGGAGCCGTCGAAGTGGTTGAGTCCGTCCTCGGTGTTCTTGGAGGCGTGACTGTGCACCACGTCCAGGAGCACCATGATGCCCAGGGAGTGAGCCACGTCGATCAGCTCCTTCAGCTCCTCTGGGGTCCCAAAGCGGCTGCACACAAAGCACAAGGGCCACAGAGTTCAGCGCAGAGCTGGAGGGGATCGGGGCTCCGGGCTCGGGCTGGCATGGTCATAAAGAACTGTGTGTGTGTGTGTGTGTGCTGTTGTAATTAATAAACATTTAATATTGTAATGCATTAATAAACCTTTCAGGGTTATGCATATTGGACACACTAACCCACTGCACATTCTTGCTCTGTCTGCTTGTGTCTGCTTCTCCCCCAAGGGTCAAGGGTCACATCTCACGACCATTTTAGGATGTCCTGGAAGGTAAAGACTGGTACGGCTGGTGCCAGAGAAGATCCACCTTCTTATGAATATTCATATTCTTTGTCCTGTGTGTGAGAGACCCCCAGACTAGGGGCAGAACAGTCTGGGAGAACTTGAGGGACGGGCGTGTTTTAATCTTTTAGTTTTGTAATTGTAGGGAATAAATTATTTTATTTTAACGACCATCTTGGCTTGTTATTCTCAGTATATTAGAACCTAACAGTGCGTTAGTCCCAAAACAGACACAGAAAATGAAAAGGGAAACGCTTTAAAACAAGGTTCCTTTGTGAACCATTTATAGTCAAAGTTCCTGGTTTGTGAATGATCTATAAATGTCAATAAACCTTTTTCTGATTCTGATTCTATAAAAGGCATTCATAAGCACTAGTTGTTAGTTTACAAGCACTTACTATGCATGTATGAGCATTTATAAGTTGGTTATTGAAAATGGTTCAATAAGCAGTTTATTATTGCATCTTGTACATGGTTTAGTAACACATTTTTTGTCAGTGGCTTTTTAACATTTATAAAAAAGGTATTATAGCAGTATTATAAAGTGCTTATTAATAAATAACTTGTGTTTATTAATACCTTATAAATTGTCAACCAAAGAACCTTATTTCAAGGCGTCGTCACAAAACTTTACAAAATTATAAATTAGAGGTGGGAAATGTATACAAAAACGTATAATATTGCTAATGTTTTTATGGAGATATGCAAAATTAGAATATTTAGTATGATTAAAAAAAATCAACAGTAAACAGACCTGATTAAAAATAAAATGAAACGTAATCTTCCAAACACAGGTTTTTAAGTGTCATTTCTGCAATTTTGTGGTTAAATTTTAGCCACTTTTGTGATACTTGAACTTCAGCAAATACATTTATAATAGTGATGGGCGGATCGATACCAAACATTGATTCTCATTCAAAATACTTCAGATAGAAAGAGTAAATAAAACCCTTTGTTTGTACATTTATGAAACATACAATTGACATCATTTGAAGACATCATTGATTTGAAAACCAAAAATCGACCTTTTCTAAACCGTTATCCTTTATTTTGGTAGCAAAGGCGAGTGGGGGGAATATGCGGGGGACATGGGCGCCGCCATGTTTGTTTGTGATTACGCTGCTGGGCGTTTCCGTCCCAGAATGCAAAGCAGGTCGAATTTAATATGACATCGACACCATGATATTGAACGGCGTGAGCGGTGGCAAAGATAGTGACGCCGCCAATGACAAACCGATTGTTAAAAATAAATACCAGTTCAATACTACATCTGGTCTGTTTAATACAGAAACATACTGAGGAGCGAAAAGTGGGACGGATATGTGTCCTACAAGTCATGTGACTCACATTTCAGTGTTTTCGTTTGTTTTTTTTGTTCTTTTCTCTTAATTCTGATAAAATTGGAAATCTCCCTCTTAGGGGAGCAATCTCCTGCTTTTTTATGCGTTATCTGCCACTGGGATAGTAAATAAGTTGGGAAGTATGATGAAATACCTAGTTTACATTTTCATGAAATGTGTTACATCAGTTGGATCAAGCTGAGGTGGAGCAAAAATAGGAAAAGCTTTGACGCACCAACTGTAAAACAAACATCGCACTATCAATCCAATACCCATATCCATGTTTGTCATGGTATTCATATTCAAAAATGACTGGTATTGCCCAAAGGGAAAGAGTGTCAGGAGCGTCTGCCAGTGTGGTCCAATAGATTTGGTTTTCCATCTGGCGGATCACTAAGCACGGACAAAATGTATGATTCATGTCAGAAAAATTGTTACATTGAATGAATAGAAATGTTTGTTCCTGTTGTGTGAGGCACTTTGAATTGTGCTCTTTAATAAACTTACCTTGTCTATTTGTGACTAGACTTTGTAACCAATATCTGACCAGAACATCCTTAGTTCCTAAAGTAGATTTAGACCATTTTTTTATTATAAGACCTTGAATTCTTTCTGCCTCATCCTGCACCTACGTTTTTATTTATTGTATAGTGTCTGTTCCATGTTATATACGTGCAAAAATAGATTAATAAATGTGTCATTTCAGAAGGTAGGCTCTAGGTCTTCGATACAAAAGAGAAATGCTATTTCTTTTTTATTTACTTTTTTACAAAATCGAAGTCATTCTGAAATCACAGCGAGTTTAACAGTATCTGCTGCCCGCTTCAGAACCGTCTCTAATTCTTTAACTTTATTAGCAGCTCTCTTTCCAACAGAAAACAGAAGGCACATACAGTTTTGTCAGACCTTTTGCCAATCGTTATGGTCACCTTATGGTCAGTCATACTGCAAGTATATACAGTATATATATAAGTATATGCTGTTCTTGGTTGCCACAACAACCTCATCTCCATGTGATGTCCTGATAGAGTCTTTGTTCTGTACAAAACAATGGCTCCATTGTTCCTTTTATCGCACTTTACTAATATTAGACGCTTTGTGCCTTTTTGTAACGCGAATGTTTTTTCAATGAACGAAAACCTTTACTTAGTCTAGACTCTTTAATTCTGTTGCTGAGTGGCAATTATAGATAAATTAGCACTTACAGAAATAATGGATACGTGTGTAACTTGTGTGAGAAGGTAATTGGTACTGAAGTTCTTTGAGTGTCCAATGGAAGAAGAAAAGCTAAACCTAAAAATCATCTTTCGCTTTTTACGGTAAAGTTTCCAAAAGATGGAGGAAAGTGAAAAAATGGGGCGTCTGAAACCTTTTGTATAAAGAATCAACATGTATTAAAAGGACAACGTTTATTTATTCATTTTATCATGTATTTATTCACCTTTATTTAAGAACCCATAGAGATCGAGACCTCTTTTTCAAGGGTGACCTGGCCAGTCCATAGTGATGACTTAAACCCAGCATAAAAAGGTCACATGATGTCCGATTATGGTCCAGCACATGATCCTTGGAGTTATCAATATTCCCCTGCTCGCTGTATACAAGTACACAAGAGACACTGCGCATGCCGTCGATAATATCCCGACTGGCCCTCTATCTGTTTGTAGATCAGCTTTCCCTGGGCTCGGGGCCCGCGTGGCGGAGGCTACATTACCGGCTTCCCGCCATTCAATCACGCAGGTTTTAACGGACACTGGAGGGATCAATCATGGGTGAAATTACACTACATTACACTTTGCCTAGAGAAGAGCAAAAACGCCAAAGGAGAGGGGGATCTGCTCCGGAGATAAATAGTGCCACGAGTCCGGCTTTATCGAGCCCCGCTGCCGCTCTCAGGATTAACGCTCAACGCATTTGCAGAGATTAATGCCTGTGTCGTACGTCCTCACCTTCGTCTGAGGTGAAAGAGACTGGGGAAGTCGAGTCGGAAGTCACAGCGTGTTTTATTTGCGGTTTGCACTGTTGAAAAGAATTGTTCCGAGGGATGCATGAATTCATAAAACCTGTTTGTGAAATATTGGGTTACTCAGTGGTGTTTCATGAATATCGACTGTCAGAGGTATCGGGTGGGGCAGCTTTGGGTTCAGTCATCTATACGAAAGACACTTTTGATATTAATACTGGTTCAAATCTAGAAAAAAAATACACTAGAGCAAATTCATCTATTTGTGTATTAGGCAATTCAAATGGGTATAAACACATTTTACATTACATTATGCCTGTGCTTCAGTGTTTCAGTTACTTGAGTTAAAAATAGTAAGTGATGACTGAGATCAGTTTGATTTAAAATACAATACACTTTGTCATTAGTTCACACTAGGGATGTCACAATATTACGTTTTAGAGTTACAATAATTGTGAGGGGAAACGGTGTGATTTTAGTATTATTCACAATTATTGACAAAAAGGGAAAAAAAAACAATAATTTTTTTAATGCTTCAACTTAAATATTCACTGTATTTTATAATTTAAGGCAACAAAATGATGTACAGAATGTATACTGAGAACACCATTTTACAAACATTGGCAGACACAATGAAATGAAGTATTTTATTGCATGGGTGGAATGATGACATCGTTACTTTTGTTTAAACAAATCATATGCAGTATTATGTGTTCTTTTTTTACCTGGAGGCGGCAAAGAAACTGGTGATCTGGTATCCAAAGCTGGCGTAGTAGGCATGCTCCATAATGGCCATCAGCTGAATGCAGTTATAACCTGGACACACAAAGGACAAATACTAAATTGGAAAACAGAGTAAAAGGTTTGCAGTTTTGGGACAAATTCACCTTAAAGTCTGCAAGAAATATAATATAATATAGTGCACATATCCTGTGGGCATTACTCAAAGAAATGGGTATTGATTTATGACTTAGATTTCAGTAGTTTTACACAAAGATTCTTCCTGGAACAATTTACAACTGTGCACCATATCTGATGTCTAACAGAATGTAAATTAAACGCAAGAGAGGACATTTCACATGTTTTAGTTTGTCAAAAGAAATCCTAATGTAAACTTAATGCAGCAGAGGCTATTTTAGAAACCTAAAAGTGATATAAGACTTTGTATAGAAACTTGCAAGAATAAGTAGCTCAATTTGTATTACTCGTGTGTATTACTTGTTTTTTTTGTACTTGTTTTCATGTTTTATTCTTAAATGCTAATTAATTGCTGTGATAAAGTGTGAAGAGTCCATGTGTTTACTACAGTACATGTCAGCAGGAGGTGTGCGTCTCCCTGGTGAGCCTTTAACAGGATCATTACATCCACTTTCACATTCAGACGTCTCTTGTAGCTACCAACTAACTTTTGGTAACTTTAGTGCACCCACAATTTGGTGCGTGTGTGTTTCCCCATTTAACTGCTGTGCCCCCATAAGACACAGCCACTGCAAGTACTAATTAGTTCCTTGATATTAAGTGTTAGTGCTAGAAAAGCTCTATATTAATGTCATGTATTTCAAACTGTTGTAAGAATAAATACACATATACTATAAATCTATTTTGAATTGACTAAAGGGCCTGTACCAGATTTCTTTCCTAGTTGAGGAACATGTTTCCAGTACTAGGGCTGGGTATTGCCTAGTACCTCACGATAAAATACATTTGCTGATACTCGGTCTTGACACATGAATATCCTTTAAAACCAGTGATGAAAGTTTAGTAAATTGACGTTTTTCTTCAGTGTCCTTAATAGCAGCCTACAATTGTCATATCAATAATTCAGCACAGCAGATTCAGAGTTTTTTTAGTTTTTGAAAATTGAATAGAAAATCGAGATGAATCAATACGGGGGGAAATACAATATTCTTTTTTTGCCATCTCGCCCAGCTTTACAGTAGCATGTACAAGCTAGCTATATCTTGTTCAATTTTCCTTCTTTTTTCTTTCATTTGTTCTCTCTTGTATCTGCAAAACAGTGAGAGTAACGTGTGGGCATAGCATAAAACACAAGTGAATGACAGTTTTGACTCTTAGAAACAGTGCCGTGTCCCTCAAAGTTTCTCAAGTGCAGTTTTTAGTGCGTTTTACTCTTGGCAACAATATCTTCCTGTTGTTTGACCCGTGTCAGTCAGAGCGTCGAAGTGACAGCTCCAGACATTGGCTTTGACACGGATTCCTAAAGACTGAGATGTGGCTGTGAGGAGAGTTATCAAAGTCAGTAAGGTCAATGCACAGTCCAAGTGTCCTATAGCATCCCACCCAAAAACACCAAGCAAAACCCAACAGAAAGGTCATATTTTGCACGATTTATGAAGGTTATGTATCGGACCACATGTAAAGGTGATATATTCTGTAGTGACATGTCTGTAGGGTGCTCTGCTAGTCACAAGCTGCCACTCGTCTTATTGGTCAGTCCGTCTTGTTCTAGCCATGCAAAGAAATCTACATTGTAATCTATTGCTCCAAGAAATAACATTAGTTACACCGACAATATAGACTATAATATACAATTACAGTCTAAAATGCTGGGAACTTCAAAATAACCATGTGAACAACAACTGTGAAATTGAATTAAATATTATATTGCTGAATAGAAAAACATTGCAATTAAGGTTGAAGAACATTTATTCAAGTAGTTATTTGAGAGCATCGCAATAGATATTCTATTTCCCATTTACATATATATCATCTGGTGGTGCCATGTGTAATCACACGGTTTTGAACTCACAAAAATGCATACAAAAGTAGAAAGAGAAAGAAAATGTAATATTTTGCTTGCAAATTTCTGTAAGGGAGACGAACCGAAAGATTTTGGACGGATTTAATTACATTTTTAGTGGGTGCAAAAGGAAAATGTGTCAGATTAATTAATTTGCTCTGGGGGATTTTTAGTCCTCAGGCCTTCCGCTGAATAGGCCCAATTGATCATAGTTGGAAATAGAAGTTGTCGGTGTGATCCCTCATTCGTCCAGGCGTGTTCCATAGTAGAAAAAGCTTCAGTTGTAGTCATCTGGACTCAGTTAGAAAAAATAGACGTTTCGACTCTCATCCAAGAGTCATTGTCAATAAAAGAATTTAGATCGAGAACTCCGATATTAATACTGTTCTGTGGTAAGACTCGCCCATTGGGAGGAGCCTTCCTGAAGTAGCAAGAGTTGTTTGTTTCAACAGAAACTCCCCCTTGTATCTACCGAGCCTATTCAGAATCTTAATGGGCTATTAGAATCCTCTTTGTCCTTGTGAGACCCTGGCTCAACCACCCTGAGTACCTGATTAGCATCTAAATGTCCTTGTCCTGGTCCTCGACCTTTCCAGGGGTTCAGTATACCATAATAGATACCAGGGAGATAGAATCTTAGCCCTCCATTTCTGTTTAAAGAAGGTCTTTCTTTTTTAACAAAAATAGCTTCCTTGACTCCTCTTTCAAACCATCTTTTCTCCCTGCTTAAAACCTTCACCTCACCGTCTTCAAACGAGTGATTAGAGGCTTCAAGATGGAGATGCACGGCACTCTGAGGTCCTGAACTTGTATTTCTTCTGTGCTGATAAAGCCTCTTGTGTAGAGGCTGTTTCGTCTCACCTATGTAACGTTCTTTACAGCTTTCTTCACTGCATTGGATCGAATAAACTACATTGCTCTGTTTGAGTCGGCAACTTGTCCTTAGGATGTCTAAAGACATCTAAAGACAATGTCTAAAGAAGTTCCAGATTCAGTTGTAGTCATCTGGACAATGTTTTTTTAAATCTTTTTTTTTAGAAAAACAAGACTTGACTTGCCGATCTAGTCTGAGAACTCTGGGCTGAACTACGTGAGAATAACCGGTCCTGTTTATCTATTTGTTTGCACTGTTTTAAGTATCGAATCTTCTTAAAAAAGAGAATCTCTCTTTAAACAGAAAGGGAAGCTATCCTCAGGAGGCTTCGCCCTGTGGGCAGGGCTTACACAGTTGTGATGACTACAATTGAAACTTTTACTTTTATCCTTTAATTTTGTTCAACCATAAACTATGACTTAAGATAAACTTAAGGTGCAATCTCTTTTAAAAAACTATGTGGAAGTACCATAAACACAACGATGCCAACATTACAAAAGAACAGTATTTCATGTCAGAGCAGCTCAGATGACTGGAATGTATTTATAGATGTGATAATGTATGGCTTCCAGTTACAGCAAAACATGCAATTTGCCAAAAGAACAAAATGCACTGCCTGTCAAGAACAACTTGGCCAAGACAATTATTACAGATATTTTATTTTAAAGCATTACGTTTGATTCATTTAAGGTGTATAACTGACACTACCTGCTGGTAGC
Source organism: Eucyclogobius newberryi (assembly GCF_026437365.1). Classification (NCBI taxonomy): domain Eukaryota; kingdom Metazoa; phylum Chordata; class Actinopteri; order Gobiiformes; family Gobiidae; genus Eucyclogobius; species Eucyclogobius newberryi. The sequence goes on from NW_027315724.1 coordinate 5,573,615, forward strand.
AATGATTTATTTTTGAGATTTAAATGACACTAGGGACTGGATGAGTTTAAAAAAAAAAATATATATATATATATATATATATATATATATATATATATATATATATATATATATATATATATATATATATATATATATATATATATATAAATAATCTGACATAGCACATATTTCTACACATATAACACATGCTGGCAGTGATTCAGGCTTCACATATCTCACACTTTGCACAATCCCAACCAAATACCAGGCGGCCCCAGAGAAAAGAGAATAATCTGTTGGAGGTTATCACATCTCGTGGACTTACCTAGCTCCTTTATGCGGGGCAGCACATTGGTTGTGAAGTTGGTATATGAGGCAATCTTTCCCTCAGGTGAAGCAATGCCCACGTGAGCCTCGTAGATGCGCAGGCTGCTGGGCTTCTTGGGCCGCGGGTGGACTGGCTGAAGCAGAAACTAAAATTAGTGTCAGATACTTTTTTCCATGTGAAAGAATACATTTGGGGAATGTTAGCTGTGAAGGTGAAAAGCAAAATGTGTGGTGGTTCTAGGTTATTAGTATCTCACGGCAAAGATGGGAGTTTAATGGGAAAAACAAGGATTGTATTTGTCTCCGTAAAAGGTGCGGTTACGTGTAAATTAAGATAGAGTTGGTTCAGACTCTAAAAACACCTGGGCAAATGGGTAATACTGAAAAATATTCAATTTCCCAAGTTTATACCTAAAGCTATTCATGGGTTTCAGTTGCGTGACTTATTTGTTGTCGCCACCATTTTGAAGACCGCCTGCTGAAGCCCATGTCCGCTGTTAGTCATATTGGTAACAGTAGAATTGAAAATGAGAAGGTTTGATACTTCAAGGAGACAGAAGTTATGGGTTTTGATCCTTATCTACAGCAGCGAGTCCATTCCTGATCCACAAGCCCCCCAACATTCTAGGATCCGTTCTATGGAGAAAAGCACCCCCACCAGAAAAGTTACATTGTGCACCTATAAAATCAAGCATCAGCAGTTTTAAGTTTAATCATGAAATGTTTTGTCAGTTACAGTTGAATATATAATATGTTTTCTGTCATAACTTGAGACAAATTCAGCTCATTGATCACAATCTAAAGCCTGTCTTCTGCTGCTGCTTTGTCTCCGATCACTTTTCATTCTAGAAACCAACATTAAAGTTCTGACAGGCAAATATAAATCTGATTTAGTCATACTGCAGACAGTAAAGCATAAATGACACAATCCAAAGCAGATAGATTACTACACAAAAATTCAATTCAATTCCTCGGTCAAGTGGTGGGTACCAATGTTACAGCACCTGATGTGTATATACATGTACCGGTATATGTGTATATAGATATGTCTAAGTTTATGTAACTTAAAGCGCTATATAAATAAAAGTTATTATTATTATTATTATTATGATTATACTTGCTTTGATGTTTTGAGTGCACTATGTGGTGTCTTTTAAATGCAAAATCAATAAAAAAAAAAAGAAGAAAAAAAAGATAAGATAAGATATTCCTTTATTGTCCCACATGGGGAAATTTCATTGGTGCAACGCAGGTAGATACAGAGGTAGATACAGAAGAACAGATCACTTATAGGAAGTCTGAAAAACACTTTCAGTAGAAGATCTCCTATAAATAAATAAAAACTCCCATAGACAAATAAATAAATAAATAAATACCATTGCATGTGATCCCGACAGTAATTGCACATGAATATGTGTCACGACAGCACATAGATTGCACATGAATTTCACAGTAATTGCACATGAATTGCACATGAATTCCAACAGAAATTGCACATACGACAGAATTGCACATCAGTATTAGGTTAGGTCAGTATTGCGAGTGTTCAGTACTAACAGTTTTTGTTATAAAGTCTGACAGCAGCAGGAAGGAAAGACCTACGGAACCTTTCCTTCACACATCGAGGGTGGATCAGTCTCTCACTGAAGCTGCTCTCCAGAGCGGAGAGAGTGTCCTGCAGGGGGTGACACTCATGGTCCAGCATAGATGTGAATCTAGCCAGGACCCTCCTGTCCCCCACCTCCTGCACCGAGTCCAGAGCACAGCCCAGGACGGAGCTGGACTTCTTGATGACTCTGTCCAGCCTCTTCCTCTCCCTCTCTGTGATGCTGCTGCTCCAGCAGGCCACACCATACAGGAGGGCCGATGCCACCACAGAGTCGTAGAAGGTCTTCAGGAGTGGCCCTGTCACTCCAAAAGACCGGAGTCTCCTCAGGAGGTAGAGCCGACTCTGGCTCTTCCTGTACAGTGCGTCTGTGTTATGAGTCCAGTCCAGTTTGTGGTTCAGATGAACACCCAGGTACTTGTATGAGTCCACTCTCTCAATGTCCCGTCCCTGGATGTTCATTGGTGAGGGGGCAGTGGAGTGGCGTCTGCGGAAATCCACCACCATCTCCTTGGTCTTCCCCGCGTTGATGAGGAGGTGGTTCCGCTGACACCAGTCCACAAAGTCCTGCGCCAGTCCCCTGTACTCCGCGTCATCGTCGTCCGTGATGAGTCCGATGATGGCAGAGTCGTCAGAGAACTTCTGCAGGACACAGCTGTCCGTGTCATGTCTGAAGTCTGCAGTGTAAAGGGTGAAGAGAAAGGGCGCGAGGACAGTGCCCTGGGGCGCCCCCACACTGCAGGTCCGAGTGTCAGACACACAGTTCCGGGCTCTCACAAACTGGGGTCGGTCTGTGAGGTAGTCCAGGATCCACTCTGCCAGGTCATACTCCACACCAGCCGTCTCCAGCTTGTCCCTCAGGAGCAGCGGCTGGATGGTGTTGAAGGCGCTGGAAAGATCGAAGAACAGAATCCTCACAGAGCTGCCAGGCTTTTCCAGGTGAGAGAGAGAGCGGTGCAGCAGGGAGATGACGGCGTCCTCCACTCCGATGCCAGACCGATATGCAAACTGCAGCGGGTCCATGGCTGAGCTCACGGTGGAGCGGAGGTGGTCCAGGACTAGCCGCTCCAGTGTCTTCATCAGGTGGGACGTGAGAGCCACTGGCCTGAAGCTGTTGAGGTCTTTGGGGCGCGGTGTCTTAGGCACAGGTACCAGACAGGAGGTCTTCCAGACCTGTGGTACCACCCTCAGCTTCAGGCTCATGTTGAAGACATGCTCCATAACTCCACACAGTTCATCTGCGCAGGACTTAAGGAGCCTGGGGCTGATGCCATCAGGTCCTGCTGCCTACCTCACTTTAATCCTCTTCAGCTCACTCCTCACCTGTGCTGCTGTGACAGTCAGTGGTTGGCAGAGGGACTGTGTGCTGGGGGGATGGGTGAATCCAGGCGAAGTGGGGAGCTGATGGTCCGGGGCAGAGAAGCGAAGAGGAACAGATGCAGGGCATTGTCCAGCTGTGGAAGAGGGAGCGTGCAGCTGTGCAGGGGGAGGGGCGGGTGACCGATCAAACCTCAAGAAGTGAGCATTTAAATCATTCACCCACTGTAGATCCCCCTCTGTCTGGGCAGGGGGGATTTTGAAGCCCGAGATGGTTTTCAGGCTCCTCCACACTCCCTGAATGTTCTTTTGCTGCAGCTGCTCCTCCATCCTCCTCTTGTAGCCGGCCTCAGCCTGCCTGATCTTCCTCCTCAGCTCCTTCTGCACAGTCCTCAGCTCCTCCTTGTTCCCTGACCTGAAGGCTCTCTTCTTCTCCTTCAACAGAGCCTTCAGTTCACGGTTAATCCATGGCTTGTTGTTTGGAAAACACCGCACCGTCCGGGAGGGAACAATGTTCTCAAAACAGAAGTTGATGTAGTCCGTGATGCACTCTGTGATGGTGTTGATGTCCTCCCCATGTGGGTCATAAAGCTCAGTCCAGACAGTGGTGCTGAAGCAGTCCCTCAGAGCCTCCTCGCTCTCAGCAGACCACATCCTCACCTCATGGGACACCACAGGCTGCCTGCGCACGATGGGTTCATACACAGGGCTCAGATGTACAAGGTTGTGGTCCGAGCTGCCCAGGGGAGGGAGGGGGGAAGAAGAATAAGCCTCCTTGGTATTGGCAAAAAACAAGTCCAATGTTCTATTCTCTCTGGTGGAGCAGGTAACATACTGGGTGTATGTTGGTAGAACAGAAGAGGGAGAAGCGTGGTTAAAGTCACCAGAGATGAGGAAGAGAGCCTGCGGATGCTGTGTTTGCAGCCTACAAGTGCAGGAGAGCAGTGCTTCACAAGCATCTTCAGCATTGGCAGACGGGGCCACATAGACTGCTATCAAAATCACATGTGAGAACTCCCGGGGCAGATAATATGGCCTCATGCCAATAGCCAATAGTTCAATATCCTTGTTACATAGCTGCTCCCTCACTGTGCAGTGTTCGGGTTTGGACCAGCTCGTGTTCACATACACCGCCAGACCTCCACCTCTTTTCTTCCCGGATTCTCTCGTTCTGTCCGCCCGCAGCAGATGAAAATTGTCCAAACCTACAATAGAGTCTGGCATTTCTGCTGTTAACCAGGTCTCTGTGAAAATCAAGACGCTGCTGTCCCTATAAATCCTCTGGGACCGCATGAGGCTCGCTATTTCCGTCATTTTATTTTGAAGGGACCTCACGTTACCCATGACTACGGCGGGAACCGACTTCCTGTTTGTCCCTCTCTTCTCTCGGAGTTTACGTCCAGCCCGTCTGCCTCGTTGCGTTTTCCTTAGGATGTCCGCCGGATAACGTGACGATCTCCAACAACCCAATGTGCTAATCTGGAAACTTATTTAATATGCACTAAACGTTTGACTCCTCGTTTGCGGCTTATTCACTTGTTTGAGACCTTCAAAATTCAGTATCATCTGGACACCGTTTTTAGAAAAAAAAAAAAAAAAAACATTTTGACTCATCCAAGACTGATTCTCAATCTGTTTTTGGTGTCATTTGAGGCTACTCTTCATTGTTTTTTAAACAGCTCTGTAATGGGGGTCAATAGTAGATCATACACCTCCTAACACTCTGCAGTCAGAATTCCAACGGGGACGGAAGTTACAGAATCCAAAATGGCGGCCCTCGTGGCAGCCCAAATCACCATCTTAAAAGACAATAATTACATAGCGGCCCTCGATACGCTTGAGACACTGGGTTAGGGTTAGGGTACACTTCAGATTTGGACCCAAGAGAGAAAATGATTGCCTGAGCTGTATTAGCGGGACCGGTCTCGGTTGCCGCCATGTTGGAGTCGGTAACTTCCGTTTCGGTTGCCGCCATATTGAAATTCGGACTGCAGTGAGTTACGAGGTGTGTGATCTAGACCCAACCCTTTAATGGGCCATCTACATCCTATTGTAATGCCCCGAGCGTCTGCCACTCAAGGGTTTCAAAACACTAATATATACGACCGGAAGGTTGAATCTTAAACCGGTTTAAAGAAAGATTCTCTTTTTTAGCAAAGATTGCCTCTTTAACTCTTTCAAAACATCTTTTCTCCTGCTCAGAATCTTCTCCTCACCGTCTTTGATAGAGTGATAAGTGGCTTAAGGATGATGAAGATGCACAGCGCTCTGTGGTCCTGAGCTCCGCTGCCTTCCTCCGCTGTATAACTACAGCAATAATCGTGGTCTGTAGTACAGCGCGCCCGAGTTTGTGCATAGGAATCGCTTTGGGCATGTTCACCGCGTTGTTTTTGCCTATTAAGAATATATATTACGCCAAAAAATTTGCGTCGGTCATTGTGTCCGGAGCCTCAATTTTAGAGTCTGTCAAAACTGATTTTTGCGCCGGTCATTGACCGTGTCCGGCCCGTTATTTCGAGGCTTGGATCAATTTGGGTTCTTAAATTACTTACCTCTCATCAATAAAATGTTTGTTTTATTCATGCATGTACACAAACCCTCATGTCTTTTATATAACGATTACATTAGTAACGCGTGCACACACACACACTATAAAAGGCACAGCACACAACTAATGTCAAAATCACTTGACCACCATTTCCTTGGCATAAATCATTTATAAAAAAAATATTTGGAGAGGAAACTGTAATTCCATTAGTGATCATGCTAGAATTACATGCTATAAATCCTTTTTTGTGAGGGCAAAAAAAGGAAGGACTGACTACTTCAAGTGATTGAGCCTCTTTTAAATAAAATAAATACACAGTGAGAAAGAAGCTAATTAAAATGGTACTAAATAGCATGCGATAAAGAAGGCAAGGTGCTCTTAAGGGGCTCTCATTGTGCAGATTGTGCACTTGTGACCAAACATCAAGAGGCAACGGCTTTCAGGCCCTCAAATCAGCTGCAAGTGCCTGGTTAAGAAGCCTTAAAGGGATACTTAAGCAAATACAGTAGTTTAGATATCATAGAGTTTACGATTACATTGCTATCTAATCACATTTAAAGATAAGATTTATGTGCAGGTGGTAAATTGAATTGTTATACGTTAATTAATTCATGGATTGACCCGAACCTTATTAAATGCTCCACAGTGGTTTTGAATTAGTTAAAATGTTAAAAAAAAAAAAAAGTAAAGAAGTTTGGCTTGTAAGGGCAAGCCAACTTTTTAAATCCTCACAGTGGCAATGCTTTATTCAAATAACATTCAACATTCTTGTCCTTGGACTGCAGAGGAGAAATGAGCAAAGTAACTTGTTCCATTTTACACATTTCTATTAACCTACATTTTAGAATGAAGCATTATATTATGCAAGTGTTCTTGACATGTCTGTTGGCAGCAAGAACCAAAGCAATGACACAAGGCCACATTATACATGGGTTCGGGATCAATCACCAATAAAAGTGGTTTTGCATGTGCTGCCCTTGTATTCAGATTATTAATGCTGATTTGCACTGTACTTAATAATTATAGGCCCAAAATCATTTTGCACACACACACACACACACACACACACACACACACACACACACACACACACACACACACACACACACACACACACACACACACACACACACACACACACACACACACACACACACACACACACACACACACACACACACACACACACACACACACACACACACACACACACACACACACACACACACACACACACACACACACACACCTCGGTGACATTATTTCCAGGATAAGATCAGAAAAAGTTGGTCCATGCATTTATTTTAAGTAGGCTGGACTATTGTAATGGCCTGTTCACAGGTCTCATAATGTCCACAATCAAGCAGCTTTAACTGTACATTTTGAGTACATAATAAGCCTATTTTTATTTTGCATCTAATAGCAGGTGTAGAGGTCCAAAATATCTGGCTGACCTGTTGACTCCGCCCCGTCGGCCCCCGAGAGCTGATGGTACAGGTCTCTTGGTGGTGCCTAAAGTTCGAACCAAACATGGTGAAGCCTTTTATGCCTCCAAGATGTGGAACTCTCTTCTTATACCTACCTTTTTAAAAAAGGCCTAATATTTTAGTCTAAATTAAAAAGTAATATTTTCAGCATTGCTTATGTCCAACTTATTAGTAAATGTATGAAGTATGTATTCATTGATATTAAAGTATTCTTTGTATTTACTGAAAATGTGTAAATTGTGTGAATTTTTAGATTCTATGCTAAGCACTTTGAGTTGTCTGTGTGCATGAAAAGTGCTCTACAAATACAATTGACTTCATCCTAGTCTCTAGCATTTTGGCTGTATATAATGTAAAATTCTGTATTTGGTACGTATATAGGACTGATTTTAGAACAATGTATTTAAAACATTTTTTTTCTAGCACTTTAAAATTGGAAATATTTTGCAAATAAAAGTGAGATGCAAAGAAATTCTGTTCTAAATGTGTGATCTAAATGAGTACCTTAAATGACAATGAAGTATTTAGCATTTTAAAAGTTACATTTAACTGCATATATAATAGAATATTTAACCTGCATCACATTTTGACTGGTTCCATTATATTCTAACTTGATATGGGGGCAAGGTCCGTTTTCTTAAACCTATTAACAAATGATGTGGTAGGGCTGCATGAATTGGGGAAAAATACAAGTATTGTGAGAGTGCTTAGATTTGCAATTTATATTTTGATAAAAGGATTCTGTTCAAAGTTCACATTTTTAAAGGCGTCGAGAAGAATTGACAAAAAAAAAAGAGACTGAGATAGGCCTCTGAACAAACAAACTAATAAAAGAATCACATTTCAAAACGTTTCTAGAGCTCTAAACTAAAGGGTTTTAAAAGATTTTATGCAAACAATAAACAGATACTATTTCATTTCAACCTATTCTGGAATATTTAGTTACAGTGTGCCATGAGTTTGGACTCACTTTGTAGGGGTTGGGCGGGTCCCAGTGCACCCAGTCGTAGATGACGGCCTTCTCCTCCTGGGTGACGTACTTTGCCCAGGGCGAGATCCGGTAGAGGCGCTTCCCTTCTTTGGTGTGAACAACCACCTGGGAGCAGACAAATGGAGGTCATGTGTGGTACAGTAAGCAGGGCACAGACGTCAATGACAGAGGGGAGTGCGTCCAGCGGTCTGCCTCACGTAACCCATGACGGAGCCCCAGGCAAGGGAAGGGAATGCATAGGAAGCTCCATCTAGAAAGGCTTGAAATGTTGTCATGATACGAACATTTCAAACTCCATTGACGAAGCAAAAAAAAATGTAAATGTAAATGTAATATTGATATATTTATATTTTAGGAACACAAGCTAATTAAATTTATATTAGCTATAGTAATGGAAAATCCAGTCTCCTATACCATTTCAATCATGATTTTACAATATATTATGTGTTGCAATCGTACTGTTGTTTTAAAATAATATGCAGCATATAATTTTAAAACAACAGCACTATCGCATTACATTTCAAATGCACTGTAAATAGTCATTCAAATAATCAGTCTAGAAATATTTTAGAAGTATAGAAAACTGCACCACTCTCTACAAGTTTTGTGTTTGAAAATCCTGGCTGGACACGAGTACAAGAGTCAGCACTTCAGATCATGTTTGTGGAGTCCAAACTGTCAGACGCTTCTTATAAGCTGTATACATTTATCATTGATTTGTTTCCCTAATCTAGATAGACCCAAACATGAGCATCAGGAAAAGCCGCACCACAAAGTGGGTTCCTAACTGTGTGTGAAACCCGGATTTTTCAGAATGAAGCTGTGCACGTTAAGAGAACGAGGGTGGAGTCAGCGTCAGCAGATTCATTAGAACAATGAAGAAGGGAGTGCACAATCATGATTAGAATATATAAGGAATAAAGAGGTTAAATATAAGCCAAAGGAAACGCAGGCACAGCGTTCACATGGCGACAGAGAAAGTCATTAAATACATGAGCTAAAGTCATGAAGGACGTGCAGTGTCATTCACTGACAGAACAGCACTAATGTCTGAGCCAAGCAGCACGAAACCACACAGCCTGATTAAATGTGCACAATTACATTTTACAGAATCTTTACAGATTCTAATAGAGTGTCTTTACTAGATGCTTACAGAATGGGTATATTCAATCCAGGCATGACTGACACACGCTAATGTGTTTAAATATCCATCCATTGTAAATCCATACGCCTTGTAATGAAATACACGCCGTTGCTTTTGCTCCTCCTCCTTCAGATCTTTGCGCCGCTCCCCCCCCCTCTCCACACACACAACCACTCATTTGTTACTGCAGTTGGATTCACGTCTCTGATTGGTCAAAAAGTCCATCTTCCCTGATAGAAAGTGATACTGCTTTGTAGAACCACCAAACCAGGGTTAACCTCCAAAGTTACGTCGCCAACCCACAAATCCAGCTTCATATCGAACACACTAAATAACTACAGTAGTACAAGTTACAGAACAAGACATACTAGAGGCAAGTACTAGTAACTGTAACTGCTGAAGATCAAATCTGATTTATGTTTTGTTATTGATCCAATACAACACACACAGACATGCAGAAAGTGAACAATTCTGAAAGACTAGAGTTTCCTAGAAAACCTTTGACAATTTCCAAATGTCAACATAAAGCTTTTTTGAATTTGGAGTGGTTAAGAGTAGAAACAGAAATATACACGGACAAAAGCAATGTGTCAGTAGTGGCGCTATATACATAAAGTACAGTTGTTTTATCACAACAGATGTCAGAATCGACAGATCCTAAAAAGACCGTGAACACAGTGAAGCAGACATGAGGCGCCATCCACACATCAGGCCAAGAAATTCACATCAAACACGAACAGGAATACTGTCATAACACTACAAAAAACACATCAAAACAGTATGAAAAATAATTATTTTCGTGGCAAAGACTAAAACAAAAAGTCCCCACCATTAATCCCTCTCATTACCCACAATGAATAACCTTCACTATTCAATAAATGGGAAACTTCTTTACTTTAACATGACCAGCTTCTTGCAATTATACAAAAGCTCAATATGCCACTGTAACACACCTGACACACTTCAGAAGTGGGATTAAACTGAACTGACCGACTAGATTTGGGGCTAATAAACCGGGACTAAACCAAGTCTACCACTGGACAAAACTGGGCTTAAACCAAGACACAACCATGAGTTATATTTTGATTGGTGCTTGAGTGGAGTAATCCTGCATCGGCCTGCATTTGAGGCAAAGATTAAGTCTCCGGGTTTTACACAGTGTTCAAAAAGAATGCCAAGCCATTTTCTAAACGTTTCATTTTAAACTCTTTGCAGCAGTCTATGTGGCTTCCTAGCATCCTTTGTTTTTTCCACTGTGATGAGTTAATAAGCGCTTTTTACAACTTTCAGAGGCCTCACGGTAAAGCTAACGACAACTAGCATGCTAACAGTACACTTCCTGGTTTAATAAAACGCTTTATTTAGCAGCACACAAGGGACTCCAATTCACTTTAGGAGTTACTTTTACAATATATCTGTACTGGGGCAAAATAGATTTTACATAAATGTGTTCAATCCCTTAAAAACTCTTGCTTGGCATCAATGTCGATGGACCCATTCCCTTAAAGGTGCCATATCATGCTTTTTTTCACGTTTCGTAGTCTATCCTAAGTGTATAATTGATAATAATAAGGGTTGTGCAACACCCATAACATAATAGTTAAGAAATATCACCCAGACCTTGGACCCCCTCACCAACCCGGAAATGCAAACGGCTTGGTTTGATATTCACCCCCACCCTTGCAAAGAGCGATCTGGCTCCCCCGCCCAACCCGTGACGTAGTCTCAGCGAGAGCGTGTGTGCCCCGCCCACCCCGGGGATGGTGGGGGTGTACACAGAGGCAAAGGTGACAGCGTGGACACAGCCGCACGCGAGAATCAACATTCTATTTATCATGGCGGTGCGTAGACCTGAGCCTTATAGTCTGGACACAGAGTGAGATCCAGAGTTTGAAGTGCACGCAGTAGAAGTACCACGACGACTGCAGCAGGACGTTTTCGTTTGGTAAATAATCAGCGCGGAGCCGGGGGGAAGGGGGCGGGAGGCAGATGGAGAGGGGGGAGGGTGAGGGGGGATGGTGACGCGTGCCTGCGGTTATTACGCGGTCTTGCAACCACTCCCCGTCAGTTTGCAGATCCGAGGAAAGGATATAGTCTGTACTAAAGCTAAAAACTGCGGGAATCAATCAAAAAAATACTCTGGGTGCATATGAAGCACAAATAGCAACGTAAGAAGGTTAAAAGCTCTGAAAAGTCGATTTAGCATGTTATGGGACCTTTAATGTTGTTATAGATCAAAACATATGGTGAGGTGAATGTCTTAAAGAGTTAAGCAAGAGTTTCATTATAAAGCCGAATGACGAATTGAGAGAAAATATATTTTAGATGTCTATGGAACAATAAAGCATAACCAAGTGGATAGAATTCTTCCGAGTTCCCAACTTTTGTCATTGACTGCACCGATTCCTGCCATTTCAACCACAACCTCAGCAGCACAAACATCTGCCTCCTCAGCCTCTCCATCACAACTGCACAACTGTGGCGCCAAATTCATCTATTTAATCAAACATTCATTGTATGTGAAGTTAAATAAAGCCGTTATTTGTATAGTTTTGTATTGTATTGTCCAACAGACCTTGCAGTAAGTAGTTAAGATAACAAACAAGTTAACTTTGACGGTGCAAGTCTGATAAGAGCAGAGAAAGCCAGCGCGAGTCGTGAACAGCCCCCCAGAGATCGATTTTATGGCGTAACCCGCGGTCCGCCTGGCTTTGTCCCCTGCAGACAGCGCCATTAGAAGTGGCCTAATTCGGACTTGTGTTGTGAAGTAATGACTGTTCCAATGCCACCTGCCTGGGAGCCAATGGCCAGACCCCCGCCTGGGTTTTTTTCATTATGGCTCGGCCCCCTGGGGGGTTGGCTGGCTGGCTCTCCTTAAGACATGCTTCAGTGTTTATAGGATTAGAAAGGGAAAAAAAAGGAGAGTTGGATAAATGGGCAGACATAAAAAGCATCGGTGGAGCTGAAAAAACTGGCCTAACATTAGAGACATTAAGAGAAATCAGAGAGCCAGACTGACAGGAATAAACAGCAACTAGTGGTTATTATGAAAATGTCTACATGTGGTATGTGCGTGGGATTGTGATGGAAATGGACCACTGGCATATACAGTAAAAGCAAGGTTATGGTTAAAAGTTTGTAAAGAAAATAAAAAAGACGGTTAATGTAAAGAAGATTTTCCACACGCCTTTTAAAATATATGGAAGATATTTTCTGATCCAAGGCCATGTCCACACTTAGCCTGGTATCTGATAACAATTTGACCAGTCGTCCACACATAACCGGAGGATTATGCCCTTGAAAACGGTGCTTTTGGAAATATCCGACCAAAGTGAAGAGTTTAGAAGAAAATAAGCTGCGTTTTAAGGCCTTGTTTATGGCGCCATGCTTCGTGTTTTGCAGAAGTGACAACGAGAAAAGGCTTGCTCTCATTGGATGGATTAGGTTTAACTTTTAGGTAAACACCCCCAAATATTGGTCTGGCATGTTTATGACTGCGCTCAAGAGCACAATTATACAGGTTTGTGTGGATGGACATATATTTAAAACGATTATGCGTGTACGCAATACTTTGAATAAAATGAACGTGGCGGATATGCGTTTATAAAAATACCGCCTACGTGTGTGTAGGACTAAACCAACTTGTGCAGGTCCACGTAAAAGAGCTTTTGATCCGAGGGCCGGCGCAGCGCACTCGGGCCGGGGCGCTCTCGGGCCACCATGACTGAACAGGTGGTCTCTGGCCCTGCGAGTGTGGTGTGAAAGCTGCTAACCTTGGGCCAACTCACTTTCAACAAGTAGTCCGTGGTAAAAGTACACACGCTTAGAATTGGATCACGTTTATTTGTATGAAACGGTGCAACAGAGATGGCCGTTTTCAACCTTTGTCTGACGAGGCAAATTGGAACTTCTAAATATCAGCCAAAACACTTCTCCTGCCTCGGTTGGAGCCGTTAAGCATTGGTCCGTCTGTGTGTCGTTCAAGGAGCATTTTCTCTCACCGTGGTGGTATATTTAGCCACAGTTGAAAGAAAAGACCACCGCCTAGAGCACCAGGGAAGCGAGCGTGTGCGTGTTTGACCACAGTGCTTGGTTCACTTGAGGCCCATCAGCTGATTGCCTCTCCTTGTGGCTCATAGTGTTGGGGTGAATGATGAGCGCTGTGAATAAACTAATCTTGTGAGCGCGCTCTAGTTTTATGTTGACAATATAAAACGATTTCAATATAGGCCTGTCACCATAATTACTATATTGACTTATTGTTCAATGAATTATAGATATTTTTGGGGCTTATTATTTATTGTGTGTACACAATATTTGTGCTATTTTAGAGGTAGAAAAAATGGGAGATAATAGATACAAACAAATGACTTAAGTGTTTCATGCTACCATTTATTTATTAAAGCTCAGGGTTTTTAGAATGATAATGAATATTCAGAAAATGTTTTCTGGCATTTTAGAACAATGTTGAAGATTCAGAAAAGTGTTATCTTGCTTGAGTAGTTGTTTCTCAACATAAGTTGTACTCTTCTTTCTTGGACAACTGTTTTGTACTTCAAATTGGGTAAAGTAATTAGGTAAAAAGAGTAAAAAAAAATTGGGCTGATGTTTCTATATCCTCCTGAAAAATGAGGGGGGGGAAAAGTTGGAAAGAGAAGGAGACCACCATGCCCAGAACAGGATGACTGGAGTAGCCAGTGTGTTGTACATGTTAGCCGGAGCCAAGCTAGCGCTTCCACCAGGGAGTGCTGTGGACCTGACTGAAGAGAGGCCCACAGACGGGGGCCATTCACGACAAGCAGGGGGCCAAGGCGGGGCCGGGAGCCAGCCCTTCCATCTGCTCCTTATCGTCCTCTCCCTGACCTCCATTGACAATGGGAGCAGGGCGGAAGAGGGACAGGAGCAGGGCAGGGGCGGCAGAGGAGTAGCAGAGATGACCGGGCCTGGACTCTGGCTACAGAGGCATTCCCCATGTGTTCAGGACACAATGTACAATAGGAGGGGATCTACTGTTTTACTGGGATATAAGATTTATACTGCAATAATAATGGATAAATATCCTGGATTTGGATTCTCACCAAACCAAAAAAAATATTATTGAGTAATTATGGGCTATAGAGTAAGTATGAAACAGGTCAGGTGAGTAAAAAAGCAAAGGGATCTACATGGAGCAGCTGACGTTTTGTACCGGTTTGATCCATGCCCTGCGATGGATCTAAAGAACATGTACATTTGGAAATAAGACTATTCATACGGAGCAGGATTGACGTATTAGTCAGAAAAGCTGTGTGTGTGACTCGTGAGCAAGTCCAAATCAATCTCAGTCTATCATGTGCTATGATTTGAGTTTTTAAGTGCGATCTGAACAATTACTGCCACTGATGAATAATAAGACAAGAAGTGATCAAAGTTATTAAATATTCCAAAATATGGTCCAAAGTGTCCTTGTGGAAACGTATACATTTTGTTATTAAAAAATGCTGTTAAAAGGACAAATATGACACCCCAAGTGGCAAAATTTGCGCAGTACTGACTTGCTAGTGAGACAGAGGAGCTTCTACTTCACCACCGATGTCCAAACATGTACTTCAGCTTGTTCATAATTCAGACAACACACGGCATCTAGATTTTCTCAATGGACACTACCGTCTGCTGAAGTGATATCTCCTTCTGCCAGACGGGAGTGAGTGAATCAGCGGCATCAGGCTGGGCTCCTCGGGTTGCCTTTCCCCAGCACCGTGCCAAATGTGTACGTACAGTAATCTCCTTTTGGCCCGCAGCGTACTATGACATGTTGTTGGAGACTAGACACCAGGCTTCTACTTCATCCGACGGGGAGATCTTTGGCAGGTAACACGGACAAGTCCCAGGATGAAGATGATGATGGGGGAGGTGTGTGTGGTGTGGGGTGTGTGGTGTGTGGTGTGTGCATACCTTGATTTTGGAGCCGTGAGTCACCTTGGGAGAGCCGTCACTCAGAGGAGGAATAGTCAGTTCCCATTTACCAAATTCTTTCTTGCTGTAAGGGAAAGAGAATTTATCCCAGCCATCTGCGGACACAGAGGAGAGGGGGTTAAAAGCTGCTATATAAAATACAACTGGACCAAAAATGCAAACCTAGATAAGATACAGATAGGGATAAAGATGAAAATTGCGCATTAACTGATGAAAAATATATACCGTATTTTCCGCACTATAAAAAGGCGCACGTAAAACGTCTTTAACGTCCTCAAAAGCCGTCCGTGCGCTTAACAGTCCGGTGCGCTTAATATATGGTTTATTTCTGGTTGTGCTTACTGACCGCGAAGATATTTTGTGTGGTACACGGTGTATAAAGAAGATTTGGGACATGAGACGCGATGCGCGACTAGAGTTACAGTACTCCAGAACCGGAAGTCCCAACAACATGTGTGCAAAGCATTCTGGGAACAGTAGTCTTCTGCTACAAGCGGCGCACGCGAAACTTTGTCAAAACGTAAACAACATTTTCAGTCAGGCACAACGCAGACACCTACCGGTAAATGAAGGACCCCAAGAATCTTGTCCCAAAATGGCTACTGCCCAGAGACCATTGGATCTGTTATATTATCACAAGAAATGCGCTTACGGGCTAAATTATCTGTCAACTGTGGTCAGAGGCCGGAAGGCAGGAATCATCACTGAACTGCCACGTGGGTCCGAGATGCGACATCACATGGCCAAAGAGATTTTAGCACGGAGCACTATCGGCGTTTTGGCTGCTTTTACCATTATGCGCCCCAGCAGACATTAAACATTAAACCGGGACACGGGACGTAAACAATCGGGGCTGTCCCAGGTAAATCGGGACGTCTGGTCATAGCTATGCAGGATGTACTTCAGCTGCATTTGAAAGATTTGATGACGAGGAATGAACTGAAAAAGTGTAAGAGTGTATTGTGTTGTATTTTACGTGTTGCAACTGAGCGAGGCTGGGAGTTGTTGTGAATATGCTAACTGTTTTTTAGCGATATCAGACTGTGTTGTATTTTACGTGTTGCAACTGAGCGAGGCTGGGAGTTGTTGTGAATACACTAACGTGTCTTTTAGCGGTAGCAGAGTGTGTTCTGTGATTGTATATTATGTGTTTACAAGTGATCTTGACTGAGAATTGATTTGGATATGCTAACGTGTCTGTTAGCAATAGCAGAGTGTGTTTTGATGTTGAACAATGTTGATCTGAATGAGTTGAACGCGTTTCATAAAGCTCAACTGACTCTGACTTATCCGTCTGTTTTGTTTATCTTATGCGCTTAATCGTCCGGTGCACTTTATGTATGGACCAGGACACATGGTACACAGATAGCTGATGGTGCGCTTAATAATCCGGTGCGCCTTTTCGTGCGCAAAATACGGTACAGTGAACCCTCGTTTATCGCGGGGGTTGCGTTCCAAAAAGAACCCGCGATAGGCGAAATCCGTGAAGTAGAAACCTTTATTTTTTTACAGTTATTATACAATGAAATACTCCATAAAACATTGAAAGCAAGGAACAAAACCTTTTTACAGGCCCAAGCATAGTTGCAAAACCATCCGTTTTGATAGAGGGGAAAATAAACCATCCCTAAAACCCGGCGCGAGCGTCCGCGGCGAGCGTTGTTGCAGCCCGCGCGTTGAGCAGCCGGGCTGCCTTTTGGGCCCGACCGCAATGCCTTTGTCGGTGCAGAACGTTTTGTCGACGATGTGGGTTTTAGAGAAACTTGAAATTGCAAGAGAATTAGCAAACTTCAATTTGGCAAGCGGTTTTACGTACGTGTACATATTAATCCATAACGTTATTGACACACAGGTAGAAAAGACGCGGAGAGACTGTTTAGCCAATCAGAATGCAGAACACAATGCATGATGCAAATCCGTGAAGCAGCGAGACCGTGAAAAGTGAACCGCGTTATAGCGAGGGATCACTGTATACAGCTCAATGGAGAAGCACAAACTCTCATGTTTGGAAAGAATTCTTGTTGGATGTAAAACTCCAATAAAGAAATGATTGATGGATACCTGCAGATAGTACTTTTGGCAGCAGCAAAATTAAAAAAAATGGAAAGACAGATTTTTGCAGTGAATTTGAAAATGCAAACTTGTCAGTTTGCAAGACATTGGTACAAACAGGACAAAAACGGGACTGACTTTCTCAAGACTTTTGTTTTTGTCTTTTCGCGTCTTTTGTTTTTTTATTTTGTTATTAGATTTGTATTAAATGAAAACA
The DNA here is from genome assembly GCF_026437365.1 of Eucyclogobius newberryi. Classification (NCBI taxonomy): domain Eukaryota; kingdom Metazoa; phylum Chordata; class Actinopteri; order Gobiiformes; family Gobiidae; genus Eucyclogobius; species Eucyclogobius newberryi. The sequence continues at coordinate 5,591,241 of NW_027315724.1, forward strand.
ATACAAAGAAAAAAGAGCAAAAAATAAAGACCATTATTTTATTTTTAAAAAATGCTAAAACCAAAATAAACGACCACTTGTTCTGTTGAACTGGTAATTTACAGTGGATTTTAAAGATGAATCATCATAATCATTCATACTTGTACAACAGGTTAACCTTTTGAAATAATTGGCAATCCAAATAATCTGATGATTAATTTTTGTCCTCGTGAATCAAACAGCAATCAAGTGTCTTAATTGGGATTTAAAAAAAGAATTAAACTATAATTGTATGATTTGTTAAAGTTAATTTCTTCCAAGTGATGAATAGTAACTTTTGGAATAATTTCAAGTTGTAACGCCATAAAGACTTTAAAAAAGAAAGTAAGCACAGTGCACAGAAGTTGAACTTTTTCAAGTTGATGCGGCCGTGAAATTGGTATTTCAACTGAACTTGCATCATAAGATTTAATCATTACCAAATTGGAGCATTATATCCAATAGCAAAGAAATGTAGATGGCCAAATAATCACAAGCTCCATTTGTGGAATGTATTAAACTAATAAGTAAATAATCATGATAGTGTGAAGTTCTTGAAGAAATACTTTTACTGGAGCCAAAAAAAATGGGCACAGAAGTAAATAGAGCAATCCACTGAGTACTTAATTATAGGGACATTGTGTAACAAACTAGGGACGTCCCGATCAGGGTTTTTTTGGCCCCGATTCCATTCCGAGTCATCTGATTTTGAGTATCTGCCGTTACCGAGTCCCGATCCGATACTTTTGTAACACATTAAAAAAAAAATGCACAAATGCAACATGACAGGTTGTCCCCAGCTTTTATTTTAACACTTTAACAGTGCACCTTTTTTTGAGGTAGCTTGAATGTACTTTTCAGAACGGCACTCTTAATACTCTTCTGGATTAAATAATAAAATGTATGTTTTTCTTGATGAAATCAAGTTGCGAGTAAGCCAGGGGCGAGCGTTTTAAGTGACCTACAATCTTCCTCGCGGTAGCCACGGTGTCTATCACACTGCGTTGGGAAACCAAGTCCTGTATGCAAAGTTTGCAAGACTACGCGACACAGCGCACACTCCGCACCCCCGTGTCTGCGCTCCAGACGTCCAGACTGCGCACGTCATCTCACCCATGGCTTTCTTCATATTAGCAGCGTTTTCGCGCAAAATTACATCAACCCATTGTTTGTCGATGCCACAGTTATTGAGAATGTTTTCCTTAATCTGTGCGATTCCCTGAGCATGCAGGGTCGCACAGCGTAAAACAAAACTAAAGTTTACTGCCATAAAGTGTGGGCTTTACGGCAGTAAAATGTTGTGATCCATTCATGCATTACACAGAGGTGAAAGACTTCTACTGGGGTATTCATGTATAATAATAAGCTTGAAATGTATAGTGCTGATCAAACTAATAAGAGTAAAATGTATATCCGATCTCGATCGAGTCTGAAATTACGTGATCTGGCCCGATTTCCGATCACGTGATTGGATTGGGACATCCGTATCACAAAATATTACTATGACAAATATCAACTAATATTACAAGTTCATGCTAAAAATATATTCCTACACAGTTTCAATGTGATGCTTCTTGCGGCCCAAACACTCTACAAACATACTTTATTGTGTTCGTCCAGGAGTATTCCATTGTAGAAAAAGATTCAGTTGTCATCTGGACAATGACGGTTCGACTTTCATCCAAGAGTCATTCTCAATCATCAGATCTAGTCCGAGAACTCAGATATTTATCCTACTGCCCACCAGGCGGAGCCTCCTGATAGTTGCCTGTCTTTTTTATCTATTCGTTTGCATAGTTTTAAGTTTCCCCTGAGGCTCATCATCATTTTTACTCTAACAGCCCTAGGTGAAGAGGGGAAGTAGGGAGAAGAGATGTTTTTAAAGAAGGAGGCTGGAGGGTTAAAGGTGGTATGGACGATTTTTCTCAGCAAATTTTTTTATCATATTTCCTCGTGGCGTGGATAAATCATTTGTCCTGCCACGTATCAATCATAAAACGCACCTGTCTCACCTGTAGCCGCGTGCGGTTCTTCCCCACGTTTCCGCGTGCCTAAGCGCATGGATCTATCATAATATAGTTCCCTCAGTTTACGGGGCAAAATGAAGACGGAGAAGACAGTTCGAGCTGACGCAGAAGTGGACAGAAATCTACGGGAGACGAGCAATGCGATGCGCTCCGTTGCGCTAATAAACAAACGCACGTGTGTGTTGTATCAGTCCACACGGGGGAGTGGCATGTGCACTTCCGCCTGCGTTCTCAAATCGCCGAAAAATCGTCCATTGCACCTTTAAGGAGGCAGAGTTTGTTTAAAAAAATAGAAAATAAAATAGAATCCCTCTTTAAACAGAAATGGAGGTTGAATGTTCCATTTACTGGCATTATACAACAACATCATTAAACCACGGAGCGGCATCAGCCCTGGTCGTTCAGATCCTAATCAGGTACAGATCAGTGATGGAGCTGCAGCCAGCCAACAATATGATTTTAATGGCCCATTACATGATTAATTAACTATGCATTTAAAAAATATATCTAATTTAGATATTTGATTTTAGAATTGGTAATGGCCTCAAATTAGGCCCCTTCCTGTGGCCGCGCCATTTAAACCCCCTGGCTACATGCCAATTCATTCATCATCTTTGTGCATCTTCCTCTTTATCTTTATTATTAATATTTTTGGGGCCCGTAGGCTTCAGCGGACAGGACAGCCTAGCGTGAAATGGGGACAAGGGAAGACGCGCAGCAAACAGTCAGGGTCGGGACCCGAACCCACCAGGAAGCATCCCTCTCTCTTTCAACATCATTCTTTGCCTCATCTTTCAGGTATGGGTGATAAAAGGCCGGGGAGCCTAAGCCTAAAGCCCCCAATATGGCATTTCCTTGTTGTACTTAGTAAAGTTTTGCCTTCAATGAAGAGATTGTGGTCCTTGAAAAGTTTTGTTTTGCTTTGGAATGTTGTGTCCAGCCTTTAAATATCAGAACTAAATTGATTAATGCTTCTGACCTGACTTTTGACCCGAGTTTTTCATTAGTCAGGTCAGAAGCATTAGCCTTGATGTAAAAGTTAGCAGGTATTTTATGCAAAACAACTTTCTCCAGCTGAACTCAGACAAGACTGAAATAATCGTTTTTGGCCCACAGAAACAAAGAGAAAGTGTTAGCGGTCACCTCCAGAGTCTCGCTCTAAAACCTACAAACCAAATTAGAAATCTGGGGGTAATAATGGACTCAGACTTGAACTTTAATAGCCACGTCAAATCAATAACAGCAGCTTTTTACCATCTAAAAAACATTGCCAAAATCAAAAATATACTGTCAAAACCAGATTTAGAGAGACTTATCCACGCGTTTGTCTCCAGTAGATTAGACTACTGTAACGGCCTGCTCACTGGCCTCTCCAAACGAGCTGTAAAACAGCTGCAGTACATCCAGAACGCTGCTGCTCGGGTCCTGACCAGAACCAGGAAGTATGATCACATTAGTCCTGTTCTCAGGTCTCTGCACTGGCTCCCTGTGGCTCAGAGAATAGACTTTAAAGCAGCTCTGCTTGTGTACAAGTCTCTCCATGGCCTAGCACCAAAGTACATCTTGGATATGTTAGTGCCATATGAACCATCTCGGACTCTGAGGACCTCAGGGACCGGCCTCCTGCTGGTGCCAGAGTCAGGACAAAACATGGGGAATCTGCGTTTCAGTTTTATGCAGCTAAAATCTGGAACAGTCTTCCTGAAGATGTGAGACAGGCTTCTACTCTGACAATGTTCAAATCTAAGCTAAAAACAGTTTTGTTTAGCTGCGCATATGACTGAAAGGATTTTTTCTTTGCACTCTTCTCTTTTGTTTGTGATTTTATTAGTTTAGAAAATCAGTTGGATTGATAATTTTTAATTTAGTTAATTTTATTGTATTTCTGTAATTTCTTTGTGATTTGAATGCATTTTTCCTGCTGTGTGAAGCACTTTGAATTGCCTTGTGTATGAAATGTGCTCTACAAATAAACTTGCCTTGCCTTATTATACAACTCAAATTTGTAATGAAATAATAAGCACAATATGCATCTTGTGACCGATACACTTATTACCAAAAAGATAAAAGATAAGATATTCCTTTATTGTCCCACATGGGGAAATTTCATTGGTGCAACGCAGGTAGATACAGAGGTAGATACAGAAGAACAGATCACTTATAGGAAGTCTGAAAAACACTTTCAGTAGAAGATCTCCTATAAATAAATAAAAACTCCCATAGACAAATAAATAAAATAAATACATAAATACCATTGCATGTGATCAACAGTAATTGCACATGAATGTGTCACGACGGCACCTAGATTGCACATGAATTTCACAGTAATTGCACATGAATTGCACATGAATTCCAACAGCAATTGCACATATGACAGAATTGCACATCAGTATTAGGTTAGACAGTTTTTGTTATAAAGTCTGACAGCAGCAGGAAGGAAAGACCTACGGAACCTTTCCTTCACACAGCGAGGGTGGATCAGTCTCTCACTGAAGCTGCTCTCCAGAGCGGAGAGAGTGTCCTGCAGGGGGTGACACTCATGGTCCAGCATAGATGTGAATCTAGCCAGGACCCTCCTGTCCCCCACCTCCTGCACCGAGTCCAGAGCACAGCCCAGGACGGAGCTGGACTTCTTGATGACTCTGTCCAGCCTCTTCCTCTCCCTCTCTGTGATGCTGCTGCTCCAGCAGGCCACACCGTACAGGAGGGCCGATGCCACCACAGAGTCGTAGAAGGTCTTCAGGAGTGGCCCTGTCACTCCAAAAGACCTGAGTCTCCTCAGGAGGTAGAGCCGACTCTGGCTCTTCCTGTACAGTGCGTCTGTGTTATGAGTCCAGTCCAGTTTGTGGTTCAGATGAACACCCAGCTCACTCCTCACCTGTGCTGCTGTGACAGTCAGTGGTTGGCAGGGGGACCGTGTGCTGGGGGGATGGGTGAGTCCAGGCGAAGTGGGGAGCTGATGGTCCGGGGCAGATAAGCGAAGAGGAACAGATGCAGGGCATTGTCCAGCTGTGGAAGAGGGAGCATGCAGCTGTGCAGGGGGAGGGGCGGGTGACCGATCAAACCTCAAGAAGTGAGCATTTAAATCATTCACCCACTGTAGATCCCCCTCTGTCTGGGCAGGGGGGATTTTGAAGCCCGAGATGGTTTTCAGGCTCCTCCACACTCCCTGAATGTTCTTTTGCTGCAGCTGCTCCTCCATCCTCCTCTTGTAGCCGGCCTCAGCCTGCCTGATCTTCCTCCTCAGCTCCTTCCGCACAGTCCTCAGCTCCTCCTTGTTCCCTGACCTGAAGGCTCTCTTCTTCTCCTTCAGCAGAGCCTTCAGTTCACGGTTAATCCATGGCTTGTTGTTTGGAATGGACCGCACCGTCCGGGAGGGAACAATGTTCTCAAAACAGAAGTTGATGTAGTCCGTGATGCACTCTGTGATGGTGTTGATGTCCTCCCCATGTGGGTCATAAAGCTCAGTCCAGACAGTGGTGCTGAAGCAGTCCCTCAGAGCCTCCTCGCTCTCAGCAGACCACATCCTCACCTCACGGGACACCACAGGCTGCCTGCGCACGATGGGTTCATACACAGGGCTCAGATGTACAAGGTTGTGGTCCGAGCTGCCCAGGGGAGGGAGGGGGGAAGAGGAATAAGCCTCCTTGGTGTAGGCAAAAAACAAGTCCAATGTTCTATTCTCTCTGGTGGGGCAGGTAACATACTGGGTGTATGTTGGTAGAACAGAAGAGGGAGAAGCGTGGTTAAAGTCACCAGAGATGAGGAAGAGAGCCTGTGGATGCTGTGTTTGCAGCCTACAAGTGCAGGAGAGCAGTGCTTCACAAGCATTTTCAGCATTGGCAGACGGGGCCACATAGACTGCGATCAAAATCACATGTGAGAAAACTCCCGGGGCAAATAATATGGCCTCATGCCAATAGCCAATAGTTCAATATCCTTGTTACATAAGCTGCTCCCTCACTGTGCAGTGTTCGGGTTTGGACTAGCTCGTGTTCACATACACCGCCAGACCTCCACCTCTTTTCTTCCCGCATTCTCTCGTTCTGTCCGCCCGCAGCAGATGAAAATTGTCCAAACCTACAATAGAGTCTGGCATTTCTGCTGTTAACCAGGTCTCTGTGAAAATCAAGACGCTGCTGTCCCTATAAATCCTCTGGGACCGCATGAGGCTCGCTATTTCCGTCATTTTATTTTGAAGGGACCTCACGTTACCCATGACTACGGCGGGAACCGACTTCCTGTTTCCTCCTCTCTTCTCTCGGAGTTTACGTCCAGCCCGTCTGCTTCGTTGCGTTTTCCTTAGGATGTCCGCCGGGATAACGTGACGATCTCCGGGTAAGACGACTGTTCTCCGCAGTTTCATTAGTTCCTCCTTTGTGTAAACGCGGTACGGCGCCGGCCGGGGGGCGGGGCCGGAGCCGGGGGACTCAGAGCCAAGACACATCGCAACGACACGACGAAAACACTCAATCCAGCCGAATAAAGTCAAAACAAGTTAATTTAAAGCGATTCCAGTGCGTGTCCCGATCGTTCGTGAAGTTCCCCTTTCATATAAACGTGTATATAAACGTGTACCGACGACACGCCGTACTTTAGCGCGGTCGGAGGGCGCGGGGGGGCTGGGGGCTAGCTCAGAGCTAGCTCACGTCACAACAACACAACGAAAAACGCTCAAATCCAGCCGAAAAAAGTCAAAAACAGTTGAATTAAAAAACTATTCCAGCGCGTGTCCCTATCGTACAGTAAAATAGAAAAAATATACTAATTATATTTACAAAATATAGGAGATAAAGCACAATAAGTGTGAGAAAGAAGAGAGAGCGTTTACACCGGGCTGCCAGCTGTGCCAGCGCCTTATAACGTATGAAAAAAGTCTGCTGCGATGCATTACTGTTTTGATAGTTTGAATATAGCCTTATGATAATTGCTCTAATACAGCTCTAAATGACAACACTCTCGTCCGTACACTTTTTACACTTCCTCTTGTGTGTTCTGTGACTTTTGCAGCGGCACATTGCGAGGAGCTCACTGGAGCAAAATGCAAACTGATGAAACCGCGCTCCAATCCCTCCTCATTTCTTATTGAATTATGCATTTGATGGAAGCCCTGACAGATGTTACAGCCATGATGCCGTGATAAAACGCAACCAATCCTCATTGACTGGCAGAAACAGATTAGGATACAAATCATTTTATTACGCAGTGACAATCTTGGCATGTCAATTCCGGATGATTTTTTTTTTTTTTTTCCCTCAGAGTTGTATTTATTCGGAAAATGTGTGTCTGTTTGCTATTCATGAACAAAAACAACAAGCAGTAGAGGAAATTAATTGTGGAAGGCACTATTGAACTGCCCTGAAATGACACCAACCACGCAAAGGCCTTTTATTTTCCCAAAACGTCCATTACCTATTACTTTCTTTTTCATTTTTTCAAAAGGATTAAAGAAATTGTACATTATGCAACTGTCCTGCGCCATATGCATGACTGCAGCTGCTGGGCATTTCCACACAGACTATGAAATTGAAATCAAATAATATGACTGAGCCGTGTCAAAATGTAATCTCCCGCCGAATTGAATGTTGGAATTGAGCGAGTGCCCAAGGTCCTGGAAGATAATTAAAAAGGAAAGGGGAATGGGGAATGAGGAAGTGTGCCGAAACACAGCTAAGGACCAAAAAAAGGGAGCCGCAAACAAACAAAAAGCTCCTCTCCCACCAGCGTGCTGTAATGCATTCGAGTTTGGGCACGGGTTGGCTGGGCAGACCCTGATGTTAGCTAGGTAAATTGTTACAACATACCAGTGCAAAAATATTCCAAAGAGAGATAAAAAGTAATTCAAAATGTGGTTAGTTAAAAAAAAAAATATATAAATAAATAAATAAATAAATAAATAGTGAATAGACGACGTTGAAAGATTAGTGGATGAGTACAGAGCAGTAAACAAACATTGGATTTACCATACTTTTCGGACTTTAAAAAGCTACTTTTTCCCCATGCTTTTAACCCTACGGCACATACAATAGAGTCTAACTTATAGATTTTTACTGTCTAACGGCCACAGGGGGGCCCTCTAACAGGAAGCGCAAGCGTTTGACACACTGTAGAAGAAGACTTCAGTGGACAGCGGTGACTATCCAGGGGACGTGTTGCTTTTTCTATATTTTACGCTTCAAAACGCTATGTGTTTTATTACAATAAGACTCATATTCACAGAGAAATGAGGAAGTGAATCTAGACGCGGCAAAACGCAAAGATCTGCGGAGTGCGGAGAAGTGATATACAGCGGTCTGCAGTTTAGAACCTGCCATCTTTGTGTAAATATCTCAAGCACAAGCTTAGGAGCAGATCGAACCAGATGTGAAGACACAGACACATTTAAATCAGCTCACACAGAGTCATCAAGGACAGAGGGGACAGTAGTGACAGCTGTAGAGATGCACCGATTCCAAAATTCTTGGCCGATACTGATTTCCGGTTTTTAAGGAGGTTGGACCTGCCAAAACCGATTTTTCCGATACCAATTTTCTATCTAGCCACTGATTTTCCCACAAACTACCCAGTATTATATATGTGAAAAAGGTGCATGTATACAGGACACACGTTTTAGAATATAAAATGTAATTTATTTTGTGGAAAAATAACTATAAAAATAATATATAAATACAGAACTATATACTAAGTAATATATGGCCTGGAGAAGAGTGGGGGACACAGAGGAAAAAGGAGTCCATTTCTCCTGCAGAAGATGCAGCTCCAATGGTTCCAGATTGAAATCAAATGAACTATTTTCATATAGTAATTTATACATTTGTAATTTTACACATTCTTTTGAATGAGCTGGAACCCTCTGCAGGAGAGGAAGCAGGTGGAATATGAGGAGGGTCAGTCCCAGAGCGCTGCCAGCACCTCCCTCTCAAAGCTGGAGGACTCTGGCTCCAGGTCCTCTTCCTTGTGGTTCTACAAAAAACACAATATTGCAATTTAGATGACACAGGCTAAAAAACAAATTATAATCCTACCAAATGCTTTTACACACCTGTGGTGCAGCAGAAGGGCCAGCATCCCCTGAAGGAGCAGGAGCAGCAGGAGCACGGGCAACAGGGAGAGCTGAAGGCAAATCCAGATCTTCAAAAAGAACATTATACAGCAGTTATATTTTAGCCCAGTACATTTACTGCAATTTTATTCAAACTTTTACTATTATAATACAGTATATTAAATGAGGTACATATGTTGCCAGTATCATTTTCCAGTTTCATCAGCTCTTTGATAACTTCACACTCTCACTAGAAGCTCAATGAGCTGTGCACTATAGATTCTAGAGCACAGCTGATTGTGTAAACATTTATTTGAGGCGGTGGGACAAAGTGGATGAGATCTCTTGTTAGCATTAGCTCGTAGCCTAGCTCTGCTAGTTGAGCAGAACAACAACTCTTCTGACAGCCCTTCTGCTGCTTCTTCTGGCCCCTTCATGTGTCCCTACTCTTCTGCAGATAACTGAATAAACACCTGAACTCGTCATGTGTTCATGTGTTTATTCAGAACACATGAACACCAGCGCAAATTATTTTGACCGCATCAACTATCAACAGGTAGATTGTAATCGTCTCAAAGTTGTAATAACTTACCCCACAGTGAAGTCTCCTCTGATCCTCCTCCAGGCTCGCTCCTTCTTGTGTTCCAAAGTTGAACAAATCTGAACTTTTCTGCCACGAACGATTTTAACGCCTTGAAGCTTATGCTTGTCAAAGCGTCTAGAGCGGAAAACACCAAAACGCACCCTCCGCGCCGCGCTCCACGCTGAAAAAGCAGGAATCGCGCCGCGGGAAACACAGGAGGTGTTCGACGCGCGTTTACATAGACTTGAATGTAAACTGGACACTTTGGCCGCCGCGCTCTGAAAGTGTCTTGTAGTTTTTAGCTGTTTTGCTCTGGGCGCGTTGAGCTGCTGCGCACCGCGCATGCGGGTCAGTTTGGATCGGCCGAAAACCGGCAATTACGACATGGACCGGCCGGTCACCGATTCTGGCCGATTCAGCATAAAACCGGCTTTTTTTAAATTGGCGGCCGATTGATCGGTGCATCTCTAGACAGCTGTAATGTGTTTTCTGTTTGTTAAGCTTCAAAATGCTGTTTTATTACAATCCAACTCATATTAACAGAGAAATTAGTCTAATTAGACCTGCGGGCACAGCCGATCTCGGTTGCGTCGCGAGACTCCGGGTTCAAAAGAAAACTGGCGCATCACTACGGTGAACTATGTGTAACCATCTCATGATATGACGTGGGCACCTGTGGCTTATTGACGGGTATATTAACAAATGTCATATTTCTTCGCACATTTCTTTTATTCAGGAGCGCTCTATAGCCCGAAAATTACAGTATATGCAAGGTTAATTTTATGGTGTTTATGTTCTTTTTGTTTTAAATTTCAAGCTACAGCAGACTCTTCCCAACTAAAATATTCAGGGTTCTATGATCAGACAGTGTGGGCCGATGGGTAGCAAATAGGTCATCTTTAGTGCACCAGCAAATGCAGACCTTGCACCCACTGCTGCCATTTTGTACATTTTGAGACAACGGCCATAAATATGGAACTGGTTCAGTAAATTTGTGCATCCACACAGAGAACACAAAAAGGCCTAAAACCACTGTAATACATCTATCAGGCCTGCGTGTGGCACTGTGACAATGCCACAGAAGGTGACAAAAGAGATGAAATGGGGCATGAGCAGAAAAGTGGCAAAATGTAAACTGAAACTTGGAAGAGATTTTTTCTGGATTCTGAATGTACACCACAGAAGAGGCCAGAAGGACTATGCCTCAGACCTCAATGGTGCCAGGGATGAGCGAGGGTTACGCCGGGCTCACACAGCCAGCGTTCCAGCTCCCGTTGTTGTGCCAGAGCGGTCTGGTTACAGTCTGTCACTCACACTGCGGCCCTGATGCTGTCACAGGGACTGACTGTAGGCCCCACAAGACCACGAGTTCACACGATAACTACCCGTGTATAGAGGAACTACTGGTAAACAAACATTTCCCTGCAGTTTTGGATTGTGTTCACATCAGTTCTTTTTCTACTTTTTCTTTCTCTCCCATGGTTTGAAGAAAAAACGTTTTATTTTGATTTAGTCTTTGTTGTCCATGGTCTTGAATAACAGATCTGAAGCGGTGCAACACACTTTCTAACCCCTTATCACCGGTTATGATGTAATGTGTATATGCAGAGGTAGTAAAAGGTAGTAGAGTGAATAGATGGGTTTGATTTTGAAAAAACGCCAGATCCATTTCGCTCACGCTCATTTTTTAAAATTTCCCGTTTGTCTCATCTCATTTTAAAGGTGGGCTGCAGCAGTCCGGTGAATATTCAATCCAACGAAAATGATGCGCCGGAGTACATCCCCCGACACCACCATACTGCGTGGCGTGCGGTCTGAGCTCCTCACACTTTTCATCTTTTAATACAGACTATGGTCACTGGACTGCAGCGGGACTGCATGTAGTGTGAGCCCAGCGTTATGCAATAAACATCATATAAAAAAGGTCAGAATAGATGCAAGGCTGGGGGTGTGATGTCATCATCTAAAAAAGTTTCAGATACGATGTAACTGGAGACACCCAAACGCCTGCTCCATGTGGATGATATGCACTTTACGCCTGAGCGCCGCTCCGTGTGGACTAAGAGGCAAGGCTTCATTACATTGTTCATAATATAATCATTGTATTGTAGGCAAACTATATGAAACTTTAATATACATTTTATTCAATGAATTATTGTTGGTGAATCGGATTAGTTTTTTTTGATTGGTGTCATTTTTCTTGTTGAGATATTTGCCTTTACACTTATGCATTCAAATGGCCACGAGGTCTGGTCAACAATCAGAAAAAAAAATTTCATTTTCAGATTCAAAAAATGTGAGGAGTCAGTTTTTTTTCAATTGATTACGGTGTCATTTGCCATGAAATATACAACTTAAATTCCATAATCCCAATCTCTATATTGAACAAATCTCTGCATTGCATTATAATATATATATATATATATATATATATATACATTTTTAAAATACATTACATATTTTACTTTTCAGTTGTATATTCTTTTTTTTATTATTATTGGCCTTTAGAAGGTTGGGATGACACCAACATTTCATTTTCACTAATTGCATCTACATTACATTATAATTTGGAAGAGTGCAATAATCATAACCTTGCACAGCCACTTTTGCTCAGTACACTTTGTATTTTCATGTATTTATTTTATCATACTAACATTTTATTATACTACAGCAAAAAGCAAGCGCAAGATGAAAAGGTCCTAAGTTGTTAATGAAGCCAGCTAATTGCATAATATGTGCAACAATTAAAGAAACACCCACACACACACAAAACATATCAGCAAGAGCGCAATGTTAGACTAAATCTTTCCAATTTACCTCCGGGTTTTTGAGCTGAAATAAATAAAAATTCTGCTTTAGTCCCATCTGAAAGCAGAACAATTATCATTTGCTTTCCTTTATCACAATACACCAGCTGTCAATGCACGGGCTTGTTTTGCTGATTGCACTTCTCCATAATAATTTTTCACATTACATTGCTTTCAGACACGGCTCGACTGATGAGAGCACTAAAAACTACTGACATGAATCATAAATATCAGTGGGCTAATGCTTCAGATAAAAGAGACAAAATATTTAGCTGAGAGAAATGACAGCAACATTCCATTTTCCTTTATAATCGCTTTGAGTGATGAGCGAGCGACTCATTTAATCTCACGGATGATGATAAACAAAACAAAAAATACATAGCCCTCACTCACATTAACTAGAAGAAACACTCGGAAAGCCATTAACCTGAAATCACTTCCAAAGTTGGGAGCAGAGGGAACAGAGATTTCCATTGCAAACAGAGGTTGCAGTCTCTGAACAACTTTTGCAGCCACTGATGAAATACCCAACTATTAAAATATTAAACATGCCCAAGTTCAACAGTGTATGCAAGTTTATCCTGTGTAATCAATATTTTTCACAAGGCTGGCTGATCATACGGGCTGCAACTTCTGTTCATTCCACTTCCATTTTCTGGAGCTCTGCTGAGGACTACAAGAGATAAAGTAAAGTGTAAAGTTCAACCAAGACGTGCGCTCCGTGTTCAGAATGCTTCCGATAAATATTCAGTACTAACACTTGCTCGTGAAGACGCCTAGTTTCAGTGTCGGATCATGATTAGTCCGTTTTATGTGCTTGTGCAGTAATGCAGCCTAAATGTGAACAGAAAGGCAGAAATAGTGTCAATATAAAAATTTAAATTATAAAAATGTTTATTTCAATTATTTTAGCTTCAAATTTTGTTTAAAAATGTGGGTCCTTACGAGTAGAAATAATTAAATAATGATCATAATAATACACATAAGGCTGAAAAACACTGCAGATTTCTGTCACCAAAAACAGACCAATCTGATCACACAGCTCTGAAGAAGTTTGTCCTGACACACAAGACGTTGACCAATCTGGTTCTCTTAGTCTATTCTATACAGAAGATCTAACAGTTTGGATTCCAGACATCTCTAAGAAGAATGTGACAGAGATTCTGACAATCTACATATACATTTTTTATTCATTTGTATTTTTTTACGTTTTTATAGCACATATTTTTTTAATAAAAATATTTCCAGTAATTGTGGTAAATGTACCTTTCAGCAGTATAAATTAACCAACATTGGATGCAAAAAAGGTGCCAAAAATGTAATTAAAAAAATATATAATGCATTAAAAAATACTTTGTGACAACTCATCTGGCAACAGCGTCAGAGGATCACGTGTTTTAAACCTAAAATGCATCATGTTGTCACTAGCTACTCAAAGCCATCATGTTGTCACTAGTTACACTGCATACTGCCTGGTTGCAATGGGAAGACCATCCAGCACACACATTTCTCACAATCACAGCGGCGCAAAATCACTGCATAAAATGTAATCTGTGGTTTGGCTGAGCTCCAACCCCAAATTTGAGGTTGTGCAACATAACATCATTTATGTGAAGGTGGCAGCGTAGTGGGAGAAACTGAGGAACATATTATCATGGCCCTGGTCCTCGAGACGAGCGCGTTAATGGCAGTCTGCTCTTCCATGGACAGGTCCTGGCTTGCAGGGGGTTGCTAGAAGAAAAGCTGACATCTCCCAAACAATAACATCTAACGAAATGTTTCTGAAATTATACTTCTTCGTGAGGTCGATCACAAAAAAAATTCACAACAAGAGGAATTCCATGTTTGTGTGGCTGCCAGACATGGTAGGAAACAAGAAACCACTCGACTTAATTTCTCTACTACACCGAGTTTTAACATCTCTTTAATGTGTTGGATTTGGATAGAGTTAGCTGCATTATGTACTGGAAATATAATCATTTTTATCTTGATTCAAAAGATTTAGTGAGAATTTATTATCTCCTTTTTGCCATTTGACTTTCATCTGACTCCATGTTTTCTCCAGTCCAATCATGTCGCACTGAAGCGTTCCAGGAGCCAAAAGGGAGCCCCCAGCGACCCCCTTCAGACCCCTCGAACGCAGCTGTACGGATCACTTTGTGCAGTGGAAACACTGCAGGGCCGCTCAGCCCCATACTGCTCCTGGAGAAATGAGACTATTGTGTTTCTGTGACCCTCATTGTCCATTCAACCCACAGGAACGAGTCCATTTGCTTTTTAAAGGATAACTAGAACATTTGCGTTGTGAATTATGTCGGGGTGATTCTTAATATGTGACAAACTTCCACTGCTCTCTAACTGTCAGTGTTTTAGCTCAGTCTTTCAGCTTGTTATGCAACACTACTCTATGCACCGCAGCAATGACAGCATATCCCTAAAAATACACCGGGGGCCAAGTCGAGCTTTTGTGCTGGCCTAAATCTGCTTCTGACAGTGTAGAGTGGAGCAGCAGGAGCAGCAGTTCTTAACCCGGCAGAGCTGTATGGAGACGGGGTGGACATGAGAGTATAGGCAGGGTGCTGGGGTGATGACAGGTGCCCTCCGGCGGTGTCGCTCTGGCACTCTCCAACATGCATTACTTTGGGTCTGGGACTGTGAGCACTGATGTGGGGAGGGGGGATGGAACAGGTGAGTCAGGCAGATGCTGGAAGCTGAAATGTTTTTTTCTTATAAAATAAACTTCTGCAAAGCCTGTGAGAAGATTGTGGTGTTGATGGGCTGTATAATGAATATCATAATGCATTGAACAGAAACATGAGTTAACAATATGGAGGAAGTGTCTTGCCTATGGACACAATTAGAAACAGCCCCCATAATAATAATAATAATAATAATAATAATAATAATAATAATAATAATAATAATAATAATAATAGTAATAATAATACCCATTTTAATTCAATAAATCCAAATTGCATGCAAATTATGGTTTTAATTGTGAGGCCGACAACAATTTAAAAAATGTTTAGTCATTCAAAATACTTCTGAGATGAGAAGTCGGGGTTCCGATGTTCGTGAGCTTTTCTCTCGTAAAGTCAGCATTTTTATTTCCCCATGAATGAAAACAGAAGGGGTTATTTGGAAGCCTCCTTTAAGACTATAGACATTTCAAATATTTGCCTCACATTACCTGAAGACCCCTTGAAATCATTTTCTCATCTCCAAAGTTGAGAAAAACTGCAGTAAGGTCTGGACTGATTATTAGAATAAGTTTAGGATTCTTTATAGTCAGACGTGTTTCTGTGTTATTCCTCAGCATGTTTGGGCTGCACTCGCCCGTCGAAACCGTCGCTGTAATTTTGGGCGTTACAAAAATGTATTGACTGTTACTGTGACGTGTCTGGTCAGCTCATTTTGGCACCGTCTTCTTGCTTGGAGCAGTGGTATGACAGCGCCATCTGCTGTCTGACTTCTTCAGTACTGTATTTAAAGAACAAGAGGGTTTATATGCCCCCTCGTTCCGATTTACAGTCCGGTGGGGATGTTTCCATACCCCTCCTTGATCTCTGCACCCATGACCCCCGTGTTGTCCAAACCCATGAGGTGGTACTCTTGACCTGAGCTGTTCTGCTTGTTGCATAGAGGCTTGGGTGCATGTTTGCTAAAATACAGCTCCGAATAGAAGAATTTGAAACATGTTGCAGCGCTAATAATCAATTTAAGACAAAGAAACTCCTTCTGTTGGACAATAGCACTCTTTTCATACTACCCCAAGTGAAACATCTCCGTTTGCACACTCTGACCGTACTCACTAAAGTCTCCGGTGAGGAACAGCGCCTCCGCAGTGGGGGCCCACTCTCTGAACCACAGGCTGTTGTCGGGCAGCCGCTGCACGCCGAAGCTCCTGTAGCTGCGGGTGAACTGGTCGAAGCCGCCCTCCGCCTCCTCCAAGAGCTGCAGCTGCTTCTGAAAAAGCTCATACCTGCAACACACGGTCAGGAGATCAGGCGTCAATGACAAAAAAAATGTCCTACAGTGAAACAGAAAAAAGCCACCCCGTTGGACATGTTCAAAATGCCTTGAAAAACATTGGTATAGAACTTGTAGTGCCACTGATTGTCGTGTCAGACTGCCGAACAGAGGTCGTGGATTACTAGGATGAAACAGGCCTTTGATAGACTTTTAAACATAAAATACTCAAGGACAAGTACACATTTTAATTTACTTGGCCAAGGAACCATGTTTACAGTCAGATGAATGATGCAATGGGAGCCGTCTTTTATACAGCAAAGGGGAAAGAGAGATTTTGTGAATATCTGTCATCTATTCAGTGAGAGTTGATGTGATTTAATGTGTTCTGTTCAGGAAGAGCAGTTTTTTTCCTGGAGATTGGGCATATGTCACCTTCTTGAGATGCAAAAAAAATCTGAATATCGTATGAAGATATAACTTTTTCCAACCATGACATAATCAAACGGCTAGAGCAGCTTCAACATTGACTGGAGTCTCTGCTCATGCTGAAAGGCTCCTGGAGTGGAAGCACATCTTTTACCAGTTAGGAAATATTTCTCCAGCGTGTTACATTGTCTATTATAGCACATTGAGTCAAATTGTAATGAAATAAATAAAATAAAAAACAATTGCAATCAAAAAATTAAACAAAGCAACATGGACAACTGCAACTACTTTTATTAAACCATAAGTCAGAACTTCAAGGGGCAGTAACATTCAAACAATATAATGCTCATAACAGCCTCCCACTAGTTATATAAAAACTTGTGGGAAAAGTAAGACATTTTGTTTTGTCAGACAAAAAAATGGGAATATGCATGTACATCTCAATAGAGGACTACAATGGCATGTTTGGAAAAGATTCAGTTGCAAAATATATTCCAGTATTTTATAACATCACGTCAAAGGGCCCACTACTCTCCAGGTAGGAAATAGTAGGAAAGAAGGCAAACACAAAAAAATATGAAAGAAACCGAGCCATGGACTGGACACCAATAGAAAAATGGGAAAAATTATGTTTTTACTCAATTAGAAAATTTATAATTTTGTTTAGGCCAAGATGAAAAAATGGTGTGTTTCCGGTAACCCGACCGAGCTGGACTTTAAACATTTTATTGCATATTTACTGGCCGTACGTTTCGAGAATGTCAAATTATGTTATAAAGGTGGGCACCTGTGGTTTATTGACAGGTGCGGCCTGTATGAACAATTTATATTTTCTTTGTAAATTTCGTGTGCGCTGCTTTTATTCAAGACCTCTGTATAGCCTGAAAAGTATGGTAGATCACCTTGAAGTGGTCACTGAGGTGCTTATTCCCGAACGACTCCATGACTGTGGGCATATCCCCGGAGATAAGGGCCTGTGCGATAAGTTGAGACGTGCAGGATGGATTCACTGCCTGAGGAATTTATGTGCCCTGAGCCTGAGGTGGAGCTGGAAACTGCCTGCCTGGTGCGTCTCTGAATCCCTTTGGTGGAAGTTGCCTGGGAGTGCCCTGGGGCTGGCCATCACGGCTGCATTCACTCAGCCAGCTCCTCCGTATATGGTCCAGTTATACGGAGTAAGAAGCAGCGCTAGTTTTGGCCCACTATATGGAAATATAATGACAAATAATGGGAACAGTTTTTTCATCTGCTTAATTCTGCTTATGGGGGTTCACAAGTGAATGAGTAGTAGTTATGTTTCATGCAAGATGCCTTTCTTTGACCAACTAGCCAAGTACCTTTACTGGGGTAAGCAATATGGCAGAAGTGTGTTGCCCAGAGACACGATAGCAGTATGCACATTGATCAGGCATGAGCCACAACTCTGAAGCTCCATTTTGTAAATACTCCTGGTACAACAATATGTCAATATTCAGGCCCAGCTGGCCCGATATTACACCTGAACGAGCTAAACAGCTTTATATAGCAAATATTGATATCCACATCAGCCACGTTTCGACTGGCCCTCAGACCACTTTGCTTTAGAGCACTTTGGAATGGTTCTATTCATGGCAGAATGCATCCCCATGCTCTGGGCCTCTACACTGCATTGTAACATCTCTTTGCACTGTAAACAGGCCCCCGGACGGTTTTAAACCAGCTCCCCTGAAAATAAAAAATGTTACTCTTTCCATTTGTTTTATGTTTTTGTACCTGCACATGCCCTTATAAAGATGACATGAAATTAATGAAATGATAGATCAAATAGCTTATTCCGTCACAATTCTTTAAAAAAGTTAATCTTTATGTCATTATACCAACTTTGGTGGTAAAAAAAAATTTGGACATTTAGTCTTTTAGTAAAAGTAAACTGAGTAACTGTAGCCTAATTGAGTTTATGGCATTTGGTTTAATTTCATATAGGGCTCTCTTATATTAGAGTTAAATATACCTTTTTCGTATGAGTTGAACAGCTTGATGCATTTAGCCTGAGCTTATATTCCACTTTAGCTTCTTTAAGTGTCTCTGCCTCTTTACAGAAGTTTGGTAGTTGTTGGAAACACTCGTACGCTGTTTGTCCGTGACCTAAATATCCTTCTCTTCCCTGCAAAAAAAAAAATATGAATAATTATAGATGTTATAGAACCGTAATAATTTGAAAAATACCTTATACATGCTATTAACATGCCTTTCCTTCATTAAAGATCACACAATCTAGGCCGGATTTTTTAAACAACACCTGAGGGCCTCCTGAGACTCTAGGTCATGACCCCAAGGTTAGGAGGAACCAACATGGACACATATGCTCCAAAGTGAACCTTATCGAGACCGTTCAAAAGTGTCTTCAGTCGAAACGTGACTTTCATCCTTGAAAAAGAAGTCTTGTTCTCAATGGATTCTTAATCTGGTTAAATACAAGGTTAATAAATAAAGAAATAGATCGAGGCCGAAGATACATTTGTTTTATCCCTTTACATCAATTAAATACATAGCAGTTTTTATTAGCTTTATAAAAAAGACAGAACGCCGTGTTTTTTAACCTGTAATTTAAACTCAATTTTCCTCATCTATTGAAATAATAGTGGTTCAATATCGTTAATTTCATAACATTGACATGACATTTTAGCTACCAGTAGATATTCTGTATTACGGTTTGTTTTATGTGTTTTTTATTTGACAGGGTACTCATGAAAGAGTTTCTCGCTTTTTTTGCCATCTAAATAAATACATACAATATGGTGAACAATTTACCTCAGCACCATATGCCATATTGCTACTATTAAGACTCTCTTTCTCCATCGCACTGGAGAGAGAACAGAGTAAAGATTCACATTAGGACATGCAGTAGTGTCAAAGTATTAATAGGTGTGAAAGTTGTGCATTTGATTAGAACAAATGGAGGCGCAGGAGTGAGACCACAGGGAATATAGGCGCAGGCTTTGTACATGCAGCTCTGTGTGCACCTCACTGTGGTCTACTGAGACGGAGCCCACTGCACGGAGCCCACTGTGCGGAGCCCACTGCGCGGAGCCCACTGCGCGGAGCCCACTGCGCATTACAAGCCACAGCAGGAGATTTACGTCACACATTTTTCATAAACAGACTACTGATAACTGAAATCATACTTGTTAGTTTGTATTCTATAACAATCTGGTGCCATTGTTGCTCTAGGTTAAGGCTGTTAAATATAATAAAATGGGAAATGTCGTGACAACAAGTTTTTGCCAGAGGCATTCTTGAACTTGCAACTCCAGACTGATATGAGAGAAATTGGGAACAGAATATCAATTTCTCTTCATATATTTTAGTTTGGACATAAACTGCTGACCACTGGCTGATGGTTTTAAGCCACAGATGTTTTGTAGGGTCAAAAAAAAAAAGAAAAAAAAGAGCAGGATACATAATGTTAAGGTCCAGAAAACATTTAGCTGGTGACTGCATGAATGAGAAAATGGTCATTACAAATTTAGGCATGAAAATCAGATGCAAATAGTTTGATTTGGACTCTCAGCAGTGATAATATCCATAGGTTTGTAAGTGAGGAGCTGCAGCTGGATCAGAAGCACTTCAGAAAAAGGCGTTCACACTCAACTTTTGCTCCTTTAGCTTCTTTCAAAACTTTTGCAACGTTCTCTGCAGCCTACTTTATTTGAAAAGCAGCCCAGTGAAACATCCATACAAATTGTGCTCATTATAAAATTGAATATGGAGATGAGAGAAATTAAATTCAGGACTAGTTCTAGGCTTGGGGACGGTTTCAGGGCGCTCCCCAAAAATACTCAGAGCCCTGCAAAAGGTGTTTTTGTCCTTCCGGTTTGACGTGGTAATGGAGCGCAAGAGATTAAGATGGACCCACAGATTACAGTCCTGCTGCTCTTATCTCCTGTTCCGGAAAGAATTCGATCTGCAAAAAGACTGCAGAAAATATCAGGTGGGGCCAGTCAGGAAAGATTCTTACAGGAATTAGAACTACTTTTGAGACACAACAGCCAAACCGATCACCATGGACAAAATACTTGCAGTAGAAAAGCATAAAAAAAAAGAGCACAACTGACAAGACCATTAACAGTCAACAGTTACTGGAATCTTTTCACTTTGCTGAACTGTAAAGACTATACAGCTGAATTCATCACATACCGCAAGCGTTTTCCAGTCTTATTTTTAAGTGATGAACATGGAAATCATCCCAATAAAATCTTAACCATAAAGATCAAACTAGTACTACAGTGAATACGATCTAAGCCAGTCCTCGGTGGGCACAGTTGGGGCTCAGAACACGATTTGGAAGGTGCCAGATAAAACAGACGAGTTCAAAAAAGCCCTTCTAAAAACAAAGTCTAGTCTCCAGAGATGCCTGCAAAAATGTGTCAAGAGCCAGAGAGATTTCATGAATGTGAAACCACAGCTTTACAAGGTGCAGGAAAGTGTAGCATGGATCACAGTTTGCTACAAAAGGGTCAGAGCAGGAGGGTGTGAAAGCCCAAGACATTTCACCTGACTGCTTATGGGAACTCAAAAGTGAAAACAGACAGGGTTTTGCTTTACTTTGTCTTTCTATGTCAAACTCAGTCTTGCATAGTATATATTTTAGATTTGATAATATATGTTCTATCATATTGTTCTTTTAAAAATGACTTCGGGAGGCAGAAGCCGATGTGCACCTACCAGTCAACTAATTCAGCAATCAAATAACCGTTATCTGGAGGCCATGGGCTGAGAAAAGAGGTTTCTTGACTTGGCAGGAATTACACACACACACAAAAACACTTGAAATGTGTTAGTGTTTTTGATATGTGCAAGTACGTTTATCCTATTAATATGCCCTCAAGCAGCATCACTTAAACTAGTTGTACCTGATGTTTGCCATGTAGTCAAGCCACATTAGTGCTGCATGAGACCGCTGTGTGCTGTCTGCGGTGAATTAAAGAGCGTTTTATTGTCACAGAATGAGGATGTGCCCTGTTAGCATGTTAATTGTTGTTTGCATTGCAATGACGGCAAAACTTTGCTCTGGCAGTGAATAATCAGAATTCTAGGACGAGGGATGTCACAATATCAAACTTAAAAAGGTGGAATGGACGATTTTTTTCAGCAAATTTTTTATCATATTTCCTCGTGGCGTGGATAAATCATTTGTCCTGCCACGTATCAATCATAAAACGCACCTACCGCTCACCTGCAGCCGCGTGCGGTTCGTCCCCACGTGTCTAAGCGCATGGATCTATCATAATATAGTTCCCTCAGTGTACGGGGCAAAATGAAGACTGAGAAAGACCGTTCGAGCTGACTCAGAAGTGGACAGAAATCTACGGGAGACGAGCGATGCGATGCGCTAATAAACAAACGCACGTGTGTGTTGTATCAGTCCACACGGGGGAGTGGCATGTGCACTTCCGCCTGCGTTCTCAAATCGCCGAAAAATCGTCCATACCGCCTTTAAGAGTCACAATTATTGTGAGGGGAAATATTGCAATTTTATTGGATTTATTTATCTATTGGATCCCCATTGGTCACGTGACTCATGTTGCGCCTGGAGACCGCTGTATGCCGTAGGAAACAAAAAGCCTTAGCCATACATTTGAGATAATTGAAAAACTGGTTAATTTTGACATCTATAGCTAGAACTCCGGTTGCAATATTTCAGGAATTTTCAAAGTTGGAATATTTACATGGGAATTTATAGGAATCAATGGGAACGAACACTTCAAAAAGGTCTCTTAACAAATGAAGGATTTATCGAAGCATAATCAGAGTTTAAGCAAAGATATACATGTACCTTCATAACCACGGCAAAGAACGGTCAGGGTTTGATGAGGAAGAGGTTTTAGGTAATGAGGCCAACATTTATGGCATTTAAGGGGACGGACTTGTCTATGTCATATTTGGGTCTTAAACCAACTGATGATCAGTCACATCCTACATGAATCCTACATAAAACGAGTGACAGTGTGTGTTGGTGACGCGTCAACATAACATAAAAGCACCAGAGGCCTAAGATTAACAGTGACCCTAAAGAGGATGATTAGAACTGAAGTCACTGAGACGTGACAAAACCCGACACGGCAAAACTTCCAAGAGAATTTATCTTCAAAACACTGGAGGAATAACATTTTATAATTTGCATAGTTTCACAAGGTTAGACTTAAACACTGGAGCTTTTGCAAAAAGTAAATCTATGTCATAGCTTCCAGAAGCTCATTCAGACGGAGAAATGAAAGCGGAGAACTAACCTTGTGCTATTCTGACCCTCCAGCATCAGCCTTCAAAGAGAAGTGCTTCACACATCACCAATTATAAGGATCTATACTAAGAACATGTTGAAGGAAAGGACTTGTTCATGCAAGCTTGGGACAGAAGAAGAAAACTGAAGGTACGGTGTTTGGAAATACATGCAGGGGTAGGATATGTGCTTCATATGTGCCATTAAGAGGTAACTGAAGCCATCTGCTGCTTCTGAGAACATTACTATGATTGTGTTGGGATTAGTCTGTTTTTATCGTCAGGAGACCTACAAATAAGTGACAAATAATTGCTGTAGTCCTACCAATCACAGACTAATCCTGACTAGTCGACTGCAAAAAAAATGTTGAAAAATGGGAATGTTAGCTAGACTATACAGACCCTAACATACATACAAGCAGGTTTACAACAAAGACGGGGGCATCCATTATTAACATTAACATTCTCCATCTACAAGCCTTCAGTCACCTTATTTCAACCTTTATTTGGTTAAAAATGTATTTTATAAGTCTCAAAGTACAATACAAATAATCGTTTGACTAGTCAAGTAATACAAATTAAAATAATTATTGCCAACTAGTTGATGACCAAAACACTGAATCAGAATGTAAGAGTGGCTGGCTCACTAAGTTATGATAAATCGAGATTGTGATATAAAAAAAAAGTTTAATATTAGAACTAGGCAGAAAAAAAAAGCATACGTTTTCTGTAAATTGCACGACTGGCTTTTCATTTTGAAAATCAGTCAACGACAAACTCTGAATTTTGCCTTAAAATGCAGCAGTCCAAAGCTCCAAACTTTCATTTGGTCCAATTTAGGAGATCCACGATGCCAGAGCTGCGAGATGCTAGCGTCACTTGTGCAGGCAGGAGGACAGGAAGGGTAAATAATAAATGTAGTCAACAGAGACGAGGAACTACCATCAGAATGCATCAGCTCTGTGTGTTCAAACCAATCTGAGGCCAGCATCCTGAGAATATGCACCAAACAGCAGCCTGCAGACAAAGAATAAGTAATGAGATCCTGATCAGACGTGGACAGCACACTGAACATTTTAGGAAACGCGAACAAAAGAGATCTAATTTTGCACAAGATGAAACAAGGGCATTAATCTACAGGCTTTTTGTTGATTTTGGATTAATTAGCTTTAGTGACCTAACCATACAAACCAATCATAATATTTCCAGAGATGTTCCTAAATGTGTCCTACATCAATGGAAGAAGACATGTTATATAGTTAGGTACGGTAGGTACTTTATTCATCCCAAATGTGTGTGTAAGTCAAAGGTCAGTGCAGAGTCATTGGAGGATTTGTCAACTTCATATAGTGTGGTTTTTGGACATTTTAAATCAGAATATTGATCTAAAACGATTTTTTTTTTTTTTTTTTTTTTAACTAGTCAGCTGACTTCCATTTTGAAAACTGCTGCGCTGATGCTTCTCCGAACAGAACGCCGGCATGCTACTCCGAACCGAACCCACGCCAGCACACCACTCCGAAGCGACCAGAACGCCGGCACGCCAGTCCGAAGCGACCAGAACGCCGGCACGCCAGTCCGAAGCGACCAGAACGCCGGCACGCCAGTCCGAAGCGACCAGAACGCCGGCACGCCAGTCCGAAGCGACCAGAACGCCGGCATGCTTCTCCGAACTGAACCCACGCCGGCATGCTACTCTGAACCGAACGTGAGCATGGTACTCCGAATCCACTTGCTACTCAAAACCAAGACCATGCTAGTATGCAATGTTTAACCCACACGCTACTCCGATCCACGCTGCTCAGAGAATGCTGCTCCATGCTTCGCTAGCCACGCTGCTCCGATTCACACATATTCACACTACGGAGAAGCATCTGATCATCCCTTCCTTTTTATTTATTCCGCCTCACCTCCTTCCCTAGTGTCTATGAACCTGACCGAGTCGATGCCAATGATCCCCTCTTCCAGAAGGAAATGGGCAATCGCGTCCAGGTCTTGGTTTAAACATATACTTTGATCCATCTCTGGTTTATCATCAGGACACTATTCGGTTCACTCTTGTGCATCGTGCAGCTTCCTCCGCAGTAAAGGCGAAATTCATAAAATGCAGCCCTTGGTCAATACTGGACTACTTAAGTCACAACCATCAGTGGTGTCCAGAACGCTCACTCATCTTTTATTAACTCATTAGTTTGGGGGTCCTGAATTGGCTTGGCAAATCGCCGAGACGGAGCCCCCCACATTGAGTCCCATTGAGCCATTAGTCTGCAGTTTGAGCTGCCATGGATCAGTGTCCATCTCACATCAATAAATCAGTTATTTGCACATCTTTGCGGTGCAGTGGTCCTAGTTAATGAACCGCTTTAAAAAAAAAGAGATCACTTTTTTTCACGTAATGACCTCAAATTTGTTAGACCCCATAAGGTATTTTCATTCTCTACAAACCAGGAAGTGCACTATTAGCACGCTAGTTGTCCTTCCTTTTTATTATAAAATAATGAAAAAAATAAGCATGTTAGTTAATCATCACATGGTTAAGCGCTAGAAAGTTGATTATGCATAGTGCGTCTTAAAAATATTGTGTACTTGCCTTTAATATAGACACTATACCGCTACACACAGAAAACCTAACCCTTTCAAACTCCATAAAATCCCTAAAATCCCCTGAAAAGTTGTCAGATCTGCTAGAATACTTTTAAGTGTATCCCAAGCCCTTGTCGGTGTGAAGAAGAGTTCAACAACTTGAGATGAGCGTTAGCGCTGTTAGCCATGACACGCCGCTCACCTCTGAGCTTTAGCCTCTGCGCCCCTCGCTCAAAGCTCAGCAGCACCGCATGGGACTGGGCACGGCCTGGCTTCACGCTACAGATGACAGCTTTTACAGACTTACATTTGATGATTGGATGGATTACAAAAAGTACAGTTTTTCTAATTATGCAAATATTTATTATCGTTTGTTATATAAACAGTCAACTTTGAAAATACAAGCTGAAAATGACAGGAAGTAGTGCAGAGTTCTGAAAGTAATCCCCATAATGTCATCAATAGGCAACATTCAGGAACAATTTACACACATTAGACACATTTTGCTGACTGTTTAAACAACCCTTTAATGACAATACAAGTTGTTCATGTATTATTATTTGTCAGTTCATAAATAATGTGTAATTATATATTATTTTACAGTATGGTTGCTGGGTAACAGTTGTGAAATTGCCTCTACCTACTTCATATGCCTTATTGACATTTTATAACCTAATAACATAGCTTTTGTGATTAGTGGTTGGGGGTTCCAAATCTGCAGCATTGTCACCCTTTTCAGGCATCAGTCTCAGACGGACGGCAGAGATAATTTCTTGTAGAAGAGTGTAATCCTTGTGCACTGTAATGATATTATAACAATCATCTCTGCATTCACCAAATGCATTTTACTGCTTACATTTTCATCCCTATTAAAATTATTTACAGCAGGCCTGGAACCTGAAATTTTACAGTGTGAATCCATCATTCTGTGGGATGGGCTGGATGACCGGAGTCACCTGTACTGATATGGATTTTGGGGGCCCGATAGAACCACAGATATATTTAATAATGTAAAACAAAATAGTTTATTAGCCGCCAATTATAAAAAGTGTCAGGCTCTATTCATTTAAAATTCATCTAATCCTTAGTCCAGGCAATTGTCCGTAGCAAATATAATCCAGTATGTTGTTGACAACAGCAGTAGCAGCGTGTGTGCTAATGTTAGCTGACCAGAAAAGTATCTTCTCCACACTGACACTTTGATGAAAAGTCCTATGTTGTCACTGGTGTGCTTTGTGCGGAAGTTAACTTTTATTCATGACTTTGTAGCCGAGTTCAGAGTATTTGAATCCAGCTCTGCCTCAAGTCAGAGCCACGAATGGTCAGAGCCACGAATGGTCAGAGCCACACAAACATGAGCGTCACTCTGGAGCTGCACTACATCATCTCAGAAGACGAGTGTGTTTTTCTGAAGTCTTCAGCTAAGTGCCTTTCCTCCAACGCACCTGTCACCCAGTCAGGTGTGCAGAGTCAGGTGTGCAGAGTCAGTCCAGAATTCTGTATTCTGGAGTTCAAGTTCAAGCTTTAAAACGATGTACAACATGCCCAGGTGGACGCAATATTGCCAATATTCGTTTGGGTCCTAGTCACCTGGGCCCCGTTTGTCACTGATCACATTAGGTTCTCTTTTTTCAAGTCCAGAAGAACACTATCCACTTCCTCCACAGGTCATTGTGTTGTTTTGTGTCGTGGTCCTGTGAGCAAGGAGTCGTAATATTCCACTCCGCACGACCTGCGCACATCACACAATGTTTGGGCTACAAGGCGACAAACACCAGGGGCTCCTCAGGAATTAACATTCACACAGCACAGCTCTACATGCAATATAATGTGTGATCTTCATGTGCAACAGAGACCGGGGAGTCATGCTGTGTGAAGATGTGAAGGAGACACTCTGCAGGATACGAACCACACCCCACACAGGAGCCTGCTGCAGACATGGATATGAGAACATGTCAGCAAGACAATATGTAGATCCAAGCATGTATGCAAATAAAAATGTAGTATGTTTATAGAGATTACATTTTCAACAACATAATTTAAAGTTGCAAAACACTAGAAAGTATTATGGTTAGGTTTATGGCTTTCTGTTTAAAAATGTATTATTCTAAAGCTTCACCTTTGTCAGCAAACAAGACAATGATATGCATGTTCTCTGAGGAGATTTATGCTGATGTCGTATCAGTCAGAACAAATGATATAACTCAGTTTAGTGCTGCACGTGTTGATACTGCAGAAATCAGCTCAGTTACACAGTACTTTGTGTCATTTATAAGCCACCATTGTTTGCTTGGACACAAACAGACTGGACGGCGCTGTAGGGTTCAGAGACCTTTGCCTTACACATTAGCATTAAACTTTATACGAGACCCACAAAATATTTAGAAACTGTCAAGTGCCAAAATTACCGTTCATCATAAAATCACAGTCGGTTTAACTTCAGCCGACGCGCTGTAAAATTAGTTCCACACTGTCATTTTAATAGAAAATATAAGAATAATATCAGCCCTAGATAGTGGAGTGTGAAAATTATAATTAGCGTTTTCTGACAATTCCAATAATGTCAAGCATGAGTTGCCGAATACAAAAAGAGAAAACTGGAAAATGATTGCTGGTTGACTGAGTCTACAATAATCACTGTCAACTCAGAAGGTGTGAAAGCAGACAGGAGGCTTCAGACTGGGGGGGAAGAACAACAAGAGCTCAGGGTTTGGATAGGAATTAGAAATAACTTTTTGTGTATGAGATACTCGGAATATGCATTTATCATGTATTCATTATTACAATTATTATTTATTTATGTTGTTAAAACGAACATTTAAGGTTTATAGTAGCACATTCTGTTCAACTTCTTTCATTTATAATTGGTTGCTTGTAAATTGTAGCGTGTGCTCTTAAAAAGGAGTAAAAAAAAGGTACCAATAATCCCAACTGAACTGTGCTTTATATGTTTCTCCTTCTCAGTTTAAAGGTAGGCTTGTCCCTGCAGCGGTTTATTCACAACTAGATCAGCCACAACATGGACTACGACGTGGATTTAAGTGACATTGAATGCACAGAAATGACCCGAGAGCCGTCTCACGAGTAAAACTGCTGCTGTTCAAGAATAAAATAATAAAACGTTGTCCAGACTCACCATGAGCAGCAAAGCCTCTGTCGCAGAAAGAACAATTATTCCACCAAATCCTGTTCTTCAGTGCGTCATAACGGTGCACAGACACCATCAGCAGACTTTATGCAAATTACCCATGTGTCTTTAGGCTTCGTTTCTGAATATGCGCAATTACTAAACCATTAAAAGCTTTTATTTCAGTATTTTTAAATAGTTTGGTTTATGGCTCTGTTAAAGCATCAGGTTCCTTTTCCCAAATCTTTCCTAACGGAGCAGACTGTCGTCGTCATCATGATGTGTTGATGTGCATCCGATTTGACTTACGCAGTTCCTCGCCAACTTCAGGTATTCAGAAGGAGCTAAAAAGTCATTAAGAGTTTGAAAGCAACTGAAACTAGACACTGAAACTAGCAAACCAAATGAGAGCCTCACATCTGGCTCATTCGGCTTTCTGATTGTCTCGAGAACCAAAACACCGAATGAAAACCTCGACAACCTGTCCACCATGTCCTATGCTTTTGTGATTAAGAATAAATCAGCTTTACAACTACAATCAGTTAAAAGTTGATTTGCATTTAAGGTCATAGAACAATGTTTCTTATGTTGAGTGAGGCCAGTGTGTTCTGAGCTGTAACAGACATTTCTCAGCATTAGCTCCGTGTGCAGTTCACTTTAGCCTCTGTCGTCACAGACTTTGTTTCATAATCAAAGTCCTCTCTGTTCTTTCACACAACAACTCTGCTTCCTGGTCGCACTCCTAAGTTTAAAACACGCCGCTCTCCTCCCCTGTTGTGCTTTAGTTGCTGCAGGTCTGCGCGGAACAAGCTCCGTGTGAAACGAAAGTACCACAAGGCGTTCCATGCGCTCCACACACACCACAGATTCACATTGTTTTAATTAAAAATGTAAATTAAACAAATCATCAAGGCAATAAAATAATCAACGCTTTTTTGTAATCGAATTCCTCAATTTACTCGATAAATATTTGCAGCCCTAATTTGATAGATGTCCTCATTCTGTAACTTGAGGTTCTAAACTCAAGCAATTATGAACAAGAATAATTACAATACTTGCAACAAACACAACATACCTAGAAATGACATTTCTAAAATAGCACTGTGTCATCTCTCCTGGCCTCAACAACCTCTTCAGTAAAATTGATTTGCAGACAAGATCAAACAGAGCTTGGAGCCGTTTCCGAGAGCGCAGTGTTGTAATCCAGCAGCAGCGTGTTTACCTTCAGCGGTTACTGTGCAAAGTCAGGTGAGGACGCAAGGTCACAGCACTTACCTAAAATAACACTTCTCTTTAGGTAAACGGTAGCTACGTACGAGCTCACCATACAAAACAACTGCACACATTTACACATTATGGGATCATGTTACAAGAGAAAGGTGCCGTGTCATGCTCTGCAATAGATCACAAGCAAGAAGAGCAGCCAAGCTTTAATCAGCAAGATAAAGAAAATCCACTAAAGAAAAGTCCTCTGCATTGGTAAAAGCTCTCTAAATCGGTAATATTTCACAGAAAACCCACAGAAATCCTTATAAGCCTCAAAAATAATGGGTCTAAGAATAAACTTTGACCCGACAGAGTACAATCATTGCATCATACACAAAAACATTGTTAAAGTCTATAAGAACTAAAGGTAGCAATTTATGAACGCTTCATTTAGTAGCGTTTCTCAAAACCGTTCAAAGTTGTGGCGCCAGTGATTCCAACTCACTCAGGATTCTCTAAAATGGACATTAAAAGAAAGTAGTGACACAGGAGAAGTTGGACATGTTTCTTGTGGATTTTATCAGACGATTTGGATCATTTATGAGACAGACGTGAGCCGCATCAGAGGAGGAGGACGAGGTGAGCGTTTAGTAGCGCTTCAGCTCTGTGATACGTGCACTTTCTGTATCATTTATCATACGTTTAGACAGGAACATAACATACATCTTGCTGTTAACATGGTTTGTGCATTGTTCTGTTAGGATGAAAATGGAAAGTTTAAGCTCTGCCCCTTTAAACTGGCTGCTGGGCTCCGCATGCGCTGTAGTGTCAGTAAACATTCTTTTGTACCCGAGTCAAACATGTGGACTTTTAAGAATGCCTGCGACTGGAGTCTAGTCCGTCTGCGGCGCACACTTGGCGATTCAAACATGAGTCCAGTCTCCACACTACGAGACTGAAGCAGCTGAAACTAAGCTCAATAGTGATGACGGAGTGAGACTGTGCGCCCGAAATAGAAACAAAAATCGGGCTAAATTTCATGCAGTGAGTCCTCAGCTTAAGACGACATCGACTAATTAATCGAGTGAAGGACTACATACAGGCAGACCTCACTAGCTTTCATCCACAAAAAGTAAAGAAAATAAAAAGCACATGTGATCTATTAGGGAAGCACTCACCGAAGCAGACAAGGAAAAATGCAGTGCTCAGCTTCACATTGGGACTCCTTGTACAATGTATTTTTCAGGTTGTGTGATTCTGTGCATTGTGACAGCCCTACAAACACCAGCACCTAAATGGAAGGTAGGTCAACTCAGGTTTGGTGTTCGGTTGTAAACTGCATATGTTGTAAGTGTTAAGCAATACAGGACAGTTAAAGCATAGCCCATTTCAAAACTGCCATTTCAAAACTGCAGCCAATGAGCAGAAAATGATAGGATTTGCCTCATATAATTTTAAACTCACTTACAAATTATAACTTGGATCTATGGCTGCTTGGACATAGTCAGCTCATAATAATGTAGACTCATTTATGGTCATTCTCAAAAAGGGGTAGGCAATATTAACAAAATCGAATATCTTTTTTGGGGGGCATAATGTAGATATAATGTATTATTAGTATTGTTAATAATAATAATATTAATACCACTACTACTAATAATAATAATAATAAAATGTATCAGGAATGCTCCTGTAAATTAAGGTTCAAATATCACACACACACACACACACAAAAACTCACAATGGCAGAGATATAACTTTATGTCCTTTTGCATTAGACGATTTAAGGCCATTTTTCATTATTGTGCGTGTGCGTCATAAAGCAGACACCATTTGTTCTGCTGTTTTTTTTTTTTTACAATCGCCTTCACCATCTTAGGGGTGCCATTTGCTTGTAATTTGATTGCAAAAGTATCAGTACTTTTCCACATTGAAATGAATGGGGCATTGAACACAATTCAGTTTTTCAACAAATGTTCAACTTTCCACGCTTCAAAACACTTTCAACACATTCACAATTCAACAAATTAGTACTTACACACAAGCAGTACTCTTACACACACACACACACACACACAAGCAGTACGCTTACACACACACACACACACACACACACACGCAAGCAGTACCTTTTACACAAATATTGCACTACTTCAGCTTAAAGGTCCCATAACATGCAAAATCGACTTTTCAGAGCTTTTAACCTTCTTACATTGCCATTTGTGCTTCATATATGTACCCGGAGTGTTTTTTTGATTGATTCCCACAGTGTTTAGCTATAGTACAGACTATATCCTTTCCTCGAATCTCCAAACTGACGGCGGGTGGGTGCAAGACCGCGTCATAAGGGCAGGCACGCGTCACCATAACAGTCAACGACAACCGATAAAACTTCAGATCAACAAAATGTGTGCTAAACTGATGTTAATTCTACAGCGTCCGCAGAACAGATAGACTTATATATATATAAGATAAGATAAGATAAGATATTCCTTTATTGTCCCACATGGGGAAATTTCATTGGTGCAACGCAGGTAGATACAGAGGTAGATACAGAAGAACAGATCACTTATAGGAAGTCTGAAAAACACTTTCAGTAGAAGATCTCCTATAAATAAATAAAAACTCCCATAGACAAATAAATAAATAAATACCATTGCATGTGTCACGACAGTAATTGCACATGAATGTGTCACGACAGCACATAGATTGCACATGAATTTCACAGTAATTGCACATATGACAGAATTGCACATCAGTATTAGGTTAGGTCAGTATTGCGACGGGATAACGTGACGATCTCCGGGTAAGATGACTGTTCTCCGCAGTTTCATGAGTTCCTCCTTTGTGTAAACGCGGTACGGCGCCGGGCGGGGGGCGGGGCCGGAGCCGGGGGGGCGGGGCCGGAGCCGGAGCCGGGGGGCGGGGCCGGAGCCGGGGGACTCAGAGCCAAGACACATCGCAACGACACGACGAAAACACTCAATCCAGCCGAATAAAGTCAAAACAAGTTAATTTAAAGCGATTCCAGTGCGTGTCCCGATCGTTCGTGAAGTTCCTCTTTCATATAAACGTGTATATAAACGTGTACCGACGACACGTCGTACTTTAGCGCGGCCGGACGGCGCGCGGGGGGGGGGGGGGGGGGGGCTGGTGGGCTCGCTCGGAGCTAGCTCACGTCACAACAACACAACGAACGCAACGAAAAACGCTCAAATCCAGCCGAAAAAAGTCAAAAACAGTTGAATTAAAAAACTATTCCAGCGCGTGTCCCTATCGTACAGTAAAATAGAAAAAATATACTAACTATATTTACAAAATATAGGAGATAAAGCACAATAAGTGTGAGAAAGGAGAGAGCGTTTACACCGGGCTGCCAGCTGTACCAGCGCCTTATGACGTATGATATATATCCGGAGCTCCAGCGCAGACAGCGGTGCATGAGGCTGCATGCCCGGGGTTCAGTCACCTCCACCAGGCTGAACAGCTGTCAGCTCCGCCGTGCGCCGCTCCCTCCGCGCGAGTGAGTGACCGATTGAGCTTCAGATCAACAAAGAGTCTATTTTGAGCCTAAATAAAACTGATGTTAATTCTACAGAGTGCGCAGAACACAGAGAGAGAGAGCGAGAGCGAGAGCTAGAGCTATATAAAAAAGTATGTCCATCACGCTCTTATTTCCGGGTTTTTCGGTATCGGATAGAACTTCTCTCCGTTTATTTTCCCGGTTGCTGCATCAACTGCCACATAAACCGTCACCATTGTGATAATAGTAAAGAGTGTGATATCATTATTGAAGTTTTGGGCCTCTTTGAGCCGTGTTTTGTCGTAAATCGAAGCAGAAAAACTCTGGTATAGAATGGGCTTGTATGGGGAGACAAGCACTGATGACAGCCAAGAGCCTGGGGGAGCGTGGGGGGAGCGTGGGGGGGGGGGGACATGGGGGGAGCGTGGGGGGCGGCCGTGTGACGTCACGTGAATGCTCTCTATAGTCAGGACCGGCCCTGTCGTCTTTCACCGCGGCTAGAATCGAAAACGTGATTATCGAGTTAGATTGTTTACACCCCCACCGTCTCCGGGGTGGGCGGGGCACACACACACTCTCTGAGACTACGTCACGGGTGGGCGGGGCACACGCGCACTCTCTGAGACTACGTCACGGGTTGGGCGGGGGAGCCAGATCGCTCTTCGCAAGGGTGGGGGCGAATATCAAACCAAGCCGTTTGCATTTCCGGGTTGGTGAGGGGGTCCAAGGTATGGGTGATATTTCTTAACCATTATGTTATGGGTGTTGCACAACCCTTATTATTATTATCAAATATACACTTAGGCTAGACTACAAAACGTGAAAAAAAGCATGATATGGCACCTTTAAAGTCTAAAGAATAAAGTCTAGAGAATAAAGTCTAGAGAATAAAGTCTAAAGTATGAAGTCTAGAGAATGAAGTCTAGAGAATAAAGTCTAAAGTATGAAGTCTAGAGAATGAAGTCTAGAGAATGAAGTCTAAAGAATAAAGTCTTTACTACACACATGTATTACTTTTACGCAAGAATGCAGGCACTCACATTGGCTTCAGCCATTGCACATCATCTAGTTTTGATTAGAGATAGTATAATTGACGTTATTATTTTGCATTCCTTCAAAACGACACTGTGATATTTTAAATTTTTTGACTCATCTTCCACGTCGACTCTCAAATTGTATCTGCAACTGCCATTTCCCCCACAGACTACAGTGATAAAAAAAATAACGTTTGTCTTCATGTAAACAGTGGCCGCTGTTACATGACACTCAAAATCTGATTATTATCAGATTTTTCTACTCATGGTCCATCACATACTCACAACACATTTTACGTTTGCATGTCTTTAAATAATGTTAATGGTCCAGAAATCCGCATATAGACACAGCCACAACCAGTAACCATTTGTTCACTTCGTCAATGGACGTCAAATGCTATAAAGTTTCAGGAACTAGCCCATTTGATTGATTTATTTTTAGTTAAGTTCCCAACACAGACGCCAGCGGCTAACATCGCATAGCCCGGTTGTAAACAGCAGGCTACGTAACACGCGCGTCACCGCTGAACTGTCAAACACTGGACGCTGAACTGCGCACGTGCATCTCCGCTGTGTCTTGAGTTAGCGGTTCATTCACTCCAGTTTAGCGGGGAAACAGCCGCACAATCCCCGCAAGCACAGCCTCAACGCCCCGCTGTGGCTGCCCCCGCCGTGGCAGGGGGGCGTTCACCAAACCTCCCCTCACTCAAAATGTCAAACGTGAACTCAAGGTGACTCGTGTTGTGGGGAAAGACCTCTGAAACGTGTTGTTATTGTGTCAGACAGCTAGCCACGTCTTAGCTTTAGCATGTAGCTTCAGCGCGGGCTAGTTTTGGAATGACGCATGCAAAAAAAAAGACATAAACCGCTGTATTTGCCAGAGTTTTACCTGCGCTTGAAGTCTTTCACGTAGGGCTTTAGGTAGGGGTCCATTTGTAGAAGACCTTTGAACTCAGTGGGTGCAATCCCATCCTCGTCTGCCTCTGCCATGGCTCCTTCAGACCGGAGCAATCGAGTGCTGCTGCCGGTGCTTGTGGCGTCTGATGCCCGCTGTCTGGCTCTGGCTCTGGCTCTGGCGGTGGCACGGGTGAAGCTGGGCAGCATGTCGTCCGCGCAGGCCTTAAATACCCTCCGGGCACCGCGTGGGTGGGTGTGTCCGGCAGTGTCCGTGCCAGGGCCGGCCTTTGTCTCCTTTAGTGTCCAGCTGGAGATGAGCCATGAGAGGAGGAGTTTTCAAACTATCTGTAACTTTAAGCTCACGTCCAGGGCGCGTGTTTGGCGGAGGCTGCTGTTCAAATCAAACGTGGGTCAAGTGGGTTTGTTGAATTAACGGGATAGAGAATAAAAGTTGGCGATACGAGTTTATGAAGTTTACATTTGAAGGAAAGCTCAAAGTGCTATGGTAAATCGATGCCTTTAAGTCATCAGATTTTGATGGGAGGCAAAACTAATGATATTATTATATGTTTTAACGTTGAAGTTTGTCATTTGTTGTTATGTGTAGCGTTCTAAATCAGATTTTATATATATATATATATATATATATATGTAATTCTTAAAGTAGAAAACCTACTTTTTTATTCATTGTTGAGTTAAAATTGAACATTTTTCAATGTCCAAAATTCATTTAGATTTCATATTTCAACCAATAAAAAATTACATTTATAAAATAGTCACAATTACTAGTTTTAGTCCTTGCAATTATATTGTCCTAAACAATCACAATTATTGATTACCTAATCATCTAGACACCCTTAGCTGTCACATTTTGAAACTAAGAGAAAAAAATATATTACTATATTGTATTTGAAAAATGTGCCAAAGTGCAATCATATATATTTGTTTCAGTCAGAAAAGACTAAAGTCATTTGTAGATTGGATGCCTTTTTGAAGGGTGCCGTTTGTCTTCATCAAAGAACATGATGGTTCATATATTTTTGATAATATGCCTCGTAGGTGAATGTTGTATTTGGATGTATACTATATTACTTGTTTGTGCTCCTTACATATTATATACATTCCATATATTTTCAGCTGACTAAGTATAATTACAGTTGTGCGCAAATGTCCTTCTTTATGCAGCTAATATACTAACGTTTTAAGCCCCATTTAACCCTGTTAGTTGGCCGGGAGCTGTATTTATGCACTCTGATAGCGTTTTGAGCTATACAGCATGAAAGACCATGACAATGCTATAAGTAAAGCCCAATAATGCAAGACTTTTAAGTTATATTACACCGAAGCATAATAATTGCTGCATGAACTAGTATAGCAGCACACTGTACACAACAGTATTTCACCCTTCAATAGTTCTCCTCATATTGTGATATTGTGGGCACCCAACATGGCAGAACAAATGTAGTGTATTACATCAACATTGGGGTGTAATTGCAGTGAGCATGTTGCCCTGGGCTAGAACCACACAAAGGAAATCGTTCTCGCAATATAACAAAGGAGGCAGGCCCTACTACAACCGCAGATCAAAGTTAACATTTGTCTTTGATAGAACAGCAGCAGCAAAAACTCAAATGCACCTGGAATGTCACAGTAAAAGAGTGACATTGTTGAGAGACAATGTCACTCTGATTCGGGAGAGACAAATCATATTTTCAATTATCATATTTGACTTTTTTGTCTGGTCAGTCAGTTGCTTGTTTTACTTCACAACTCCTGCTTTGATAGAGTAAAAGATACTTCATACGCAAAGTTCAAACAAACATACACTTTTTCTAGTACATTATATCAAATTTGAATGCAACTGTTCACAATTATTGATGTCATGCGTCTTGTATTGGCTCAATATCCCTCTGTGGGACCAGCTTTATGAAATCAAACTTTCTGAATGATTAAGTTAAGTTAATTTGTCAGAATCAGTGTGGAACATCTTCAATCTAAAGTAATAAGTCTAATAGTTTCTAAATCGCTTTCAGTGGTCCAGACTTATGTTCCTCACTTTTTTATGCAACCTAACCAAATTCTTCTTTTACCATCATGCTAATGCTAAAAACAACTAGCATGCAAACAGCAAACTAGCATTGCGTCCAGGTCTGCAGTCGAAACATTTCCTTTATTATTAAATTCAAAGTGCAATAGCCTGATTTTTTACATCTGCATTTAGGGAAATACCATTTTACTCAACTACATGGATGAAAATCTGGTACAGGATCAGAATTATATATTTGCAAATTAAAATGACACATGGGACTCAATTCTTGCAAATAATGGGAGGTGTTCTGTCTATGTAGGGTAAATGTATTCAATACTAAATTCTATTCTATTTTATTATATCCTGTCGAGGCTCCATAGAATGGGTATTAACTGATATGATGTATGAAGGAAATGTCAGAATGTAACAGGTACTTTGGCACATGCTCAAGACCATGTCATCATTTTAATATTACATTTTGACCCCAGCACATGCTTTGCAACCCCTCGTGGGGTCCTGACCCCCACTTTGAGAATCACTCATCTATGGGACTGGATTGGAATTCATGGTTAGGATGTGACCTGGCCAGGCCAGACTGTCTGCAGGGGGACTAAGGACAAGTACCTAATTTGAGCAAACCTTATGAGTAATAAGTTCTGGATTATTGACAACTAATTCTGAAAATGTGGAAGGGCAAGACACTGACCCATTATGATATCCTGCATTATCACCAGTGCTCTGAACTCTGAATGAATAATGGGATAGATTTAACAATATAATTATACAAACTGAACCATAATAAAATAAATTTAAAAAATTACACATTCCAGTGACATTAAAATCTATTGTTCTCAGATTTTGATGTTAATTGGAATTTGGGGAGGCTCGGCACATCAAAATGGCTTCAGCACTGTGAAGTTCAGAAGAGCCCAGCACACAGGCACTAGCTCCACTGATATGACTCAAATGAAAAAATACAATTAGTCTTTCAGTACATGTAATTATTGATCAAAGCAGTGAAATGCATCAGTGTGTTTAAACAGCACAAAACACCTCCAGATTAATTTCACACATCCACAGTGCAGAATTAAACCAGATGTTGAAGCCGAAAGTTTCATTTCAAACTTTGTATTAAAGATTGTGATGGAGCTACTAATCTGTCAAAATGTAAACGCCATTTTATTTCCTTTTAATATTTACAGATGAATCTCAACACTCAGTAAGGTGTTCCCTCATCAGGATTTTGTGTTAGTACTCCATCTTCTGGCAATAGAGGGCATAATCAAGGAAAAAACAAAAGCTAGTTAGAGATTGCAGTAGTAATGAGCGAGATTTGATACATTTGAAACCTCCAGATATCTACCTTTGACGTTACAAATCTGGAAACAAAGAAACTGAAGATAACCAATAACCAACCTTTTTGAAGAGGGAACAATGTTACAACTCAAAACATGCACAATAGAGAATTCTCCAGTCTAGTCCAAGCTGGGCTCAAGGTCTGGAGATGTCTCCAAGAGCGCTGTAGGCAGTTCACTCCTGACCGGCTGCCCCAGGGTCATTGAAGGATGAATGAATCTCCCTCATGAGGGATTAACAAAGTATACCCTAACATGTGTCTCGCATATGTAATTGTTTCTACTTCAGTGTTGTGGGTTTTTCTCCAAGCCATAAATGTATATACCCTGCTGCCATAGAAGTTTAACAATACTTATTCAAATATCTGAATTAATTGATCCATAATGTGACCTTAACCATGACATGGTTTATTGACCGATAATTAAACAGATGTAATTAGAATATACAAAAATAGACAAATGAGTCATCAATAAGTAGACAGAATTACGTCATTTGAAATAAATGAACACATTGGTTGAAATGTGGGTGTCAAAAGGTTTAGTTAAATGTAATCAAGTCCCTACATCATTGAGGATAAAGTTTACCCAGAGGGAAAGTAAATATAATTTAAGGGGAACGTGTATATTTGACAGACCTTATGTGAGAACAATGCTGAGGGAACATTGTTTGTCAAGTAAAGGAGTTAAATTATGGAACAATTGTTGCGATGAATTAAAAAAATGCCATTTCTTTATTTCTGTTTAAAAGGATCTTTAAGGAAACAATCATAGAAAAATATTTAGCAGAATGAAAATGCAGCTTTGTTATAATACCTTGAATGCTTGTGGAGGATACTTGTGAGCAGACTGTCCAGTATTATGTAGTGTTGTTTTTGTTGATGAACTGTTGCTTGTGAACTATAAAATGTCCACCAATGTTGAGCGTTTGAGAGAAGGGTCGGCACAATAAGCCTTGGCTTCTGCCTACACCTGGTCAAAAAACATTAATGTATCTCGAATTTAGTTTGTGCTTGAATGTTGAGCACCTTTTGTTTTGTTTTTGACCAAACCACAATAAATAAAAAAATAAAAATAAAAAAAAATAAAAGGTGAAATGAAGATGAAAGTGGCCAAGAGTGTAGTCTGAAGTTTGGGAGGCTAGAGAAGTCTGTATAACCTTGTATATTACTTTACTTATGTAAAGAATTGTATTAACCTAAACAATTATATTCTTTAAAGAAGAGTTTCAAATGGGCTCTACAGGACAAAACCATCACCTGACTGGATGGATCAGCCCAAAGTCCTTCTCGCAAGGCCCATTTGGTACAAAACAAGGAATAACCGATAATAGGACCGTGTGTTCTCAAAATGTACATAGTTAATCATTTTCGATATTTGCAGAACAATATTGATACAAGTCGTGCTCATGAATGACACAGCAACAGAATGAACCGAGGAGAGTGGTATTCGAACCAGTAACTTTGTGGTTTTAGGACATACAATCCAATCACAGCCAATCATAATCAGTACAGGTTAGATCAGGTAAAAGTAAAAGGGACGCTAGGCAATTTCTTTGGTGGAGGATCTGCCACCTCCCGTTCATGGCACGACAGTAAACAAATTTATCTCTATGGTGACAAGCATTTGATTCCATCAGGCCTGAGGTTATACTCTGTGGACAAAAAACTGGCAGGACGAGAGAGAAACGCACATTAAGTCCAAAATAAAAGTTCAATTTCGTTCATTGTCTGTCAAATTGTGTGATTTTTCCCAACATTTTGCCTATGTTGGTTATGATGTCGATCCAGTCCTTAATCGTCGGCGCAATTGGTGCCATCCAATTTTTTTGACGGCCTTCTTCCCAGCTGCCAGAAGTTTTAAAGGCTTTACCTCATTTGTGTTGTGTGAATGCCCAGACAATCACCCAATCCTTACCAATATTTACAGCAGAGTCTTCCACAGAACCACCACTTTCCTGCACACACAACTACAGCTTGTTAAAATAATTGTCTCCCTGCATTTTCACCAAGGACTGTGCAGTTTCTGATTAAGATAAAGGTAAAGTATTTTGGGAGAGAACAACTTTTTTCTCTGACTGCAGACGCTGCACCACGCTGGTCTTTGGAGAATAGATATTTTCCAACACAAATCTACCTTCTGCAGCTGTCAACACGGACCATAGTCAGCCCCTTGTAAAAAAAGGACCAATTTATTTGCATCAGTGCGAGAAACATCAGTCAAACTAAACAAAAGCATATGCCGCAGCCTCTAAAACGGCTTTCTCACAACAACATAATTAGTACACATTTAGCTGTCTCAAATTGAGGTTGATTTCGGAGTTGGTGGAACAGAGTATTTGCCTACTTGTGCCTTGCCTTTTGCTAACAATAAGCAAGGCACAATGAGCATGCATCACCGCGCTCTGAAGCGGTATCCAGCCTGAAACACACATGTCCAGTTTAGAACGGACCAGGACCAGGGACCAGGGACCAGGGGCTGCTGTCCTGTGCAAGGTATCAAATGGAACAGGTATGCAAAGCAGAAAAGGGTGGAGGATAGCCTAAAATCAGAGGTTGTGATTTAAGTTATGAGCCCATTTTACAACAGTAACAGTACTCTTACTCGAGTACACGTTTTGGTCTACAAGTGACAAAAGCTCTATGTTGAGAATATGAATTGATTAAATTAACAATAGAAATATTTGAACACTTGTTTTTCTCATTTTTGTGGCTTAACCTTTGAAGGTCAAATATCTTTGTAAGTGAGTCTTACAAGTCAACAAAAGGAGATCAAATGTTGAAATGTCAGATACAATGTGCCCCTGCTCAGTTTAAAATGCTAAAAGTACATTTAAAGGTGAACCATGCATTTTTTGGAGTGAGGGGTTAGTTATCTGCTTGTCTTCATGTTATTGCTTTGCCTTGAAAGTAAAAAAATATGACATTCGATTTATATCTATCATTTATTTCATGTCAGGCAAAACATGCTTTTTGCCTCTCCACAGATTGTGCTTTGGTGCGTTCATATCACGGCGTCAAAGGCGTCTGGTTTACATTCAAAGTCTTTAGCATTTCTGCAGTTTTGTTTTTTTTAATCTGTGGAGCGTCAACCAGTCATAAGCTTCCTCCAGAGCAGCACTTCTTTTGCTGAAGCTTGGCTGGAAGTCATGGTGTCTTTTAGTGGCCTCTACGGCCCGCTGAGCAGTACTGCACAGGAAGCTTGGTTCTTCTTCTCCTGCAGCGGCTGAGTCTGCGGCCGTGTTCATGCTCCGCTCTCTAACCAGAGCTTGTTTTAGAGGCCTGTACATGTGCTCTGAGGACCACACAGCCTCAAGCTGTACTGAATAAACCTGTGTGGGAATCTTGGATGTTTGCAGGTTTTGCCCAAACTGAGCAGGTGCAGAGGAGAACTGAAGCAACAGCAGCGCCACGTTTCAACAAACAGACTTTAGAAATGTATTTTAGGGTCAAGTCTGTGTTTGTAGCTAAGACTCAACGTAGACTAAAAACACAGAGCGCTAAT
This sequence comes from Eucyclogobius newberryi, assembly GCF_026437365.1. Taxonomy (NCBI): domain Eukaryota; kingdom Metazoa; phylum Chordata; class Actinopteri; order Gobiiformes; family Gobiidae; genus Eucyclogobius; species Eucyclogobius newberryi. The sequence goes on from NW_027315724.1 coordinate 5,633,629, forward strand.
TATTACATAGAATGCGTGAAGTGAGCCTATTTAGTCTATTCAGCATAATCTACTGGTATGGGAAATTAGCTCAGTAGGATAGGTGTTTGACCTTCATGTGGAAGACTGGGTGTTTATTTTTTTTCACTTTTGAAAATGATCCACCAAATATTGATAACCCTCGTGTTTACATGCCCATCCATAAAAGGCACCGCACGCTAACTGTTATACCCCCAACCAGAAAAGTTTCGCACTGCACCTTTAAAATGCTAAAATGAATAGTATATCAGAAAGATGAACATTTCACCATGGATTCTCAACTTACAACTTTACAAAAATCCTTCAAGTGTGACCACCAATCTATTTCCCATTCAACCACCAACTTACACAGGCAAGAAACATAAATATCATGCCCTCAACTGGAATCAAACCACTTACCTTTGGGTTTGTGGCTGAATACTCCACCACCATGTAACCTGGCTTGAAACAACCTGACAATATTTGAAGTCAAATTCAGTGCTGACTTAGCCTTGTGTCATGTCAGCTCTTCCATCAGCCTATATAATGCAAAGTCTTCCAGAGTTCACTATAACTCCCATCCAGGTGCTGATGTAATCCAATGAAATGAGCTTTTCAACCCATCAACCCAGCCTGTATTGCCGCAGTAAGGACTTTTTTTTCTCCCCCCATATCAAGAACTCATTTATACATTTCATACTAGTCAGCGCCTTCTGAAAAAAGTGAATTGTTAACATTTGACCCCGTGAAATAACAAGCCAAATGGTTTGAATCGAGCAGCGGATGGCTCAGGGGAGTAGCTCAAAGAAAACGGGTGAAGAGGCCACTGCGCGCTGGGCCTCAGAGAACCGCAAGTCAAGGACGCAATAATGAAAACAAAGAGCCCGGCGTCGGCTTAGGTAAGAGGCATAATTATGGGCAAAATTACAGGCAATACATAAGCAAATGAGCTGTGGTCATGAGAGGTTTGCGCACTCAGAACAAGGATTATGTGGGCCACGAACTTTGACAACTGCCCTGAATAGAAATGTGGACTCAGAATGTCCGTCATGCACTGAAGACATGGTGAATGTGAAGAGGCTGTGGGCAAATTTATGCATGTTTTGTTTTTGCTCATAGGTGTTTTTGTGTCAATGTTTTCAAAAAAATGCCAAAACTGTAGGGAAAAGCTTCTTAATTAATTGATGGGATGGGACACAATTCCCACAAGACAAAACTAACCAGAAAATTGGGTTAAAAGAATGAAACAACAAGAGATTTGGACATCATTTATCATTGAACAGTGGGGCGGTTCAGTTCATAATTTTTTTTTGTGTGGAACTAGAGCGTCTCAAGAGGTGTAATTCATCAGCACTAAATCCTCTTTTCTATCTGAGTCAAATGTTAACATATGGGAGAGGAAAAATATTAAGCAATTATTTGTCACAAGTGAGAACAAATTCATCTTGCGAGATCTTGTTATATAATATAGTCAAATATAAGTGATTCAAATGACATCACAACATTGGGTATTTTAGCAGAGAGTGGGACAACTGTTTAAAACTGAGAGTTTAAAACACATCTAAAATATGACATAACCTCTCTAAATGAGGCACAAGCCAATACTACTACTGGCACTGCACCTGCATCTTTTTTCTCAAATAATAATACTGTATTCATAATTCTTTTAAATTAAATATTTGGTGAGCCTTTGCTAAATTAACTGAAAATATCAGTTCCAATTGTGCATCATTGTTCACTGAAGATGCAGATGTGCTCAAACACTGAAAAGAAGTTCAACTATCATATTGTGCAAAATCCTCTGAGGTCTAAACCATTTATTTCAACCACTTTCATTAGAAAAACAATTCCCTTAAAAGGCCCATACTGCCATGGCCTCTATCACTCTGTGGATACGTTAAAGTTCCGCCTTGAGCTACGTTCCACTAAGTTCAGTAAAGTGCTTCTCATTTCACTCATTATATCTATTAATATGTGAGCTAGGGCTCTTTCAATGCATGCACCTGTTCTCACCTTGACTCTGCCAAAATGTTGTATTAACTATGTTTTAGCGATTCAAAGCACTGAATAAAATGTATTTCAATAACATAACAAGTGTTTTTTCAAGAATTGCACTATGACCTTGCCATGTTTTCAATCAGACAGTATTAAATGATGTGTGTCTAGGATTTAGTATAAAAGGAGAATATTATTGGCTATTTGGGGTTGCTAAGGTTTAGTAATTGAGTGTCTCCCTTAGAGATGTATAGGCAGCCCAGACAGGCATTATGATCTGATATTTTCGTAGAGGAGGAATGGGTCACCTGGTGTCAAAGCAGATATATTGCTTTTCATGGCCAGCGCCATTAAACACTCAATTATAGTGGCTCCCCGATGTGTGAAGCCAGCAGAGACGACCGCTTTATTAATATCACCGTAGGGATCTGCTCATTACGCTATTTCCCATCTCCCCCGTCACCATTTTTCAAGTGATGCTCCAAACATTTGATTTCACTGCAGCAGAAGATCTTGTAGTAACAGGAGAAGGCTGGCCACGTTAAACACTTCAGGAGAAAGACGGAAAGTGTCTAAAAGTATATGGGGCTAAGCAAAGAGCCTGGGACGCCAGAGCAGCAACGATTATTTGAGGAAGAAATTCTAAGGTATTTAAAATGGTGTAGTGTTTAGACTGTAGAATAGTAGAAGAAGAAAAGTACATTGAAACTATACAAGTAAATGGAACACATTGTAACAAGTCGAAATACGTTACTAAATAAGAGACAGTTGTAAAGTTTATGGGACCAAACATAGAGCCCTGTGGTGACCCAAATGCACGATGCCAAATGCACGATGCCAAATGCACCACGCCAAATGCGCCACGCCAAATGCACGACACCAAATGCACGACACCAAAATGAATTACTAATTTAGGAATAGTTGTTTTGTTTTGTGGTTAGTTCAAATTCCTTCCACTGACAGTTTGATAAATGCCTTTTTCTCTCACTACTTTCTAAATATACTCTGTGTTATACTGTGTTTTAAAAGACATCTTATGCTTCTTTTTCTTGGGTATAGTATGTACACAGTTTACATTTTGTCCATTGTACACCACAATATTGACCGTGACAGCTGACGCTGCCCTAAGCAATGGACAGGGGTCTCTCTCTGTTACTAAGGTACATGACAGGAACTTGTGATGATCAGGTCCCTGTTTATGACCCTGCCTGGGGTCATCCTTGTGGGTTCAACCTTGTATCTGAACCTCTGGGTTCTGATTTAAACTGGTCTGACGTATATGTGCCATTGTTCTCTCAGCCATTATACGGTTGTTTGTCAGGTTAGGGAGGGCGAGCTCACTTTGTCAGGGACAGTGATTTTGTTGGCTGTGCACAAGCTAATAAAGATCTACCTTTTGAGAGAGACAACTTTGTTCTATTGTGCCTTATTTCTGTCACTGTTTGAAGGCAGGACATTACAGGATTACTCAAACATGTAGGAATCAAACACCATACAACTCTGAATGAGGTCATGAGCAAACACTGTTATAATGAGGTTATAAATGATCATGAAATCCATTTTAACTAACATAAATCTACCTTTAGACAAATATTATACATTGTTTTGTGTAGTTATTGGTCTCTAAACATACCAGTAATCTTGACTATCTCTGCTTTGGCATCTCGTGGTTAAGAACTTAAAATAATGTGTCTACCAAAAGCACACATTACTCATATTATGCTAATGGTGGCATGCACTTTTAATGAACATCATTTGATGGCAAAATGTTCAGAATGAGTTTGGCAATTATTTATGGACTTAAAACATCTCAGAAGATCTCGGAGCTCTGCCCATGACATCACAAACGGGAAGTTTGAAAGAGTGATTTCTCAGGCCCAGAGGGACTCTCAGGGCAGAGACTTACTCAAAAGGATTCAACAAGTGAAGCTAAATACAGCTCTGGGTATGTTTTCGATGACAGAAGAATGTTAGTACATGGTTAAAACCTCCAAAAAAGCCAATTTTCCATGTGTTCTTCAAAAACAGATTCTAATTCACAGCAGCTGAGTCGAGTCAAGACATACATTTTACCTTCACAAGAATAAGTGTTATATCCAATCCACTTGGCATTAAGAGAATGGAGAGCATTCAGCAAATTGTCAGAGACAAAAACTCACAGCACTGAGGCCGGCCACATAGGGCCTGGCATACGTGCTGCTACTTTACCCACTCTGCCACCGGGCAGCACAATAAACAATACTCTTCCATTGGATAAAAACACAAATAAATGAAAACAAATGAAACAAATGAAACAAATGAAACAAATGAAACAAATGACTGCAAAAACATTGAGCAGAAGGCCCGGTCTCCTTTGTACAAGCTCATTCACTCACAAGAGACAAAGTCAGTTCACAGTAGGCAAAGACAAATCTCTTTGGCACACAACTCAGTTTAGCTCAGAGAGCTGGCTTGAAACAAAAGTTTTTTATTCTTGACTCACATCAGTTAAGAAGCGAAACATATTTTTACGGAATCAAACGTTGACTAAAGCCTTTAATCCAAGTAAATAAAGATAAAAGATACATTTTGTTACAGTACATTATCGTTTGGCTTGTGAACAGAGATTGTTTTCCTCCTTTCAAAGTCACAACATACAGTACATTTACTAAAGCACTTTATCTATGAATCACAGTTGCATTTTCTGGGTAACAGTGAAACATTTTACAAGACCTCAGCAGTACAACACCAGGAGGCTTTTAAAACTACTCAGCGCCTCTAAATTTACTTTCCCTCTTTTGAGAGAACAAAAAAAACCTCTATGCTCAAGGTTCTTTTAAAACGTATTTTGTTTAATGCAGCAATGCAAAACAGTAACACACATTACAAATGAACACAATTAAGCACCCACGCAGAGGTCAAACGTCAAATGACTTATTTTCATAGCATATTTAACATTACATTTCACACATTTAATTATGCCCAATGCATGTAGTGCTTATTTGTTCATTTATTTAATTCATTATGTATTTCTAGTATTTAGGATAAACATGGAACTAAATCTGAGTGGGCGTTGGTTTCAGCACCCTGGACAGCACCTCTATTTTCAACATATGTTTTTCTAATAATGAAAGTTATGCTCAGGAAAATCAGATGTTGAAAGCTTCAATTATTTATATGTTTAAACAAAGGAAGCTGTTTTTCCTATTTAAAAATAAAAACAAATCTGTAAATCTGTACAAACAATGGGGCTGGTGGCTTCTTGGGCAAACCAGATTTAAAGTTTCACCTCAGTCAAAGGCTACTCTACCATACCATAATGACGGCATTAAGGTACAGTCATAGTACTTATTTTCACAGAGGTAAATAAAGTCATTTAACATTTACTTCTGTACACAAAACAAGCGCATATCAACTGACAACTTGCCAAACAATGATAAGTACCAGAGGATTCCATAATAAATAGTTTTGCAAATGGTCCAAAATGAGAAAGTAATAATTCTCTATCATGTTATTATTTTTATGACTCAAACCACCTAAGTGTGTACTCCTGCTGCTAAGTACTCCTGACCTTTATCTTGGCTCAGTCATATCATTACACTGTCCCGTTTGTATCACACATTTCTCTTCTCTTTTAAACTTTTTTAGCAATATCCCAGCAGCCTTTATAGTCTTGTTTATCGCCCTTTAGTGACCTGCCCGTCATAATCACTACTTTGTCTACTCATCTAACCCTTCACCCGCTGTGATCAAACCATTTCCCTCCTATCCGTCCATACTTGTAGTCACGGCATGCTAACAAGCCAATTAATGTAGCTAGCATTGTTGTGGTGACGATGAGAGTGTAGCCTATTATTCCGTCTGTTTCTCGCTCTCTACCTCTTTCCTGTTGGAGAGCTATTGCACAGATGGTGATGATGCCCCCGTAATCCCCCCAGATTTGCACGCCTTATAAGCAGCGAGACAAGCCCCCCTGCCCGAATCTCGTCAAACACTTCTAAATCAGGCCCTGTTTATCGCGGTGGTTCGAGGGCGGAGGTTGTAATTATTGCAAACACGAGCAAACATGCAAAGAGAAATGGATTTCACAGATCTAATTGATTGGAAGGGAAGAGAAGAGCTGCGTCGTACACAAACCGCCGCTGCCGCCGCCGTATGAGGCTATTATTAGATTTATTATTAGTGTTTGGTAGAGCTGGAGTATTTATGGTAGGAAATTAGATTGTGAAACTGAGTGTCGTTCGTTTTGTATTGATATTTTTGTCAATTTTAGGTGTTCTTTTTTGGTAGAGTATTCCAAAATGTACACAAAGTTGTGGTCCAAGAAAGTGTACGCAAGTGTAAAAAAGGTATCTGGAGAAACAACCACTCAATTGGAAGATTTTACTGTCAGTTGATTTCATGAATTGTACTTTTATGAGTAGTTTAAGACGCCATATATTTCCTTCTACTTGAGTACTACACTATATTGTACATTCTTACTTGAGTTAAAGTTTTGGTTCCTCTTCCCACTGTCAGTAAATCCCCAAGAGACAAACATTTTATGTTCACATTATTAAGGCGAGACTTTGCAGGTGAATAGGAAAAAATCTTTTGATATATTGATTTGAAACCTTTTCTGTAGTTTACTGGAATAAATGTAAGGAAAAAAAATGTATTGCACGTTTATAATCATGTCCTGTTTTCATGTATTAAAATGCACATATGGGACCAGCCGAATGAAAACCAGTCACAAGTCTCCCCGGAGACATTTTGAGTTATTCACAGATTCTGAAAGTGTAAATTCAAAGCTATTCAATGATGTCTCACTCATGCACATCTGATAATATTTGAGTAAGTTGTGGAAACACGGCCGGTGCTAGCTTGGAATTTAGCGAGCTAACACGGCTAACAGTAAAAAACACGAAGATACAGACATTATACCATCCCAAAACAGCTAGTTTCGAGAGACTACGTGATTATTCAGCAAGTAGTCACATTAAATTCAAGCCTGAGGCAAAAGTGACGAGGCTAAAGTGACATCACGAAACCACCTTAAAACACAGCGTTAAAGCTATACTTTAGAGTAAAAGTACCTCAGTTCCGTTGCAATGCAGTCCATGGAATCATAAGCTCTGGAGAAAGTCTGGAGAAATGAATAATGTCTCTGAGGAGAACGCTAGCTGCTGCTGAAACAGTAGCCATGTGGTTCGCAGCTGATTGGTGGAAAAAGATCAACATTGCGCTGGCTAGAAATAGGTGACGCCCCCAGGAGCACTGGAAAAAAAACTACCCATTTTTAACAGCTTAATGTATATGTTTAAGACAACCAATAGTGTTATCTGAAGCACACAGGGGCTCATTCATAACGTCAACTAGCACATTCTGCAAAAAAATGAAAATCACACATTTGAAAAAAAAAATCTTATTTTGGCTTTATCTCAGTTTGGTCGGGGCCGGCGTTTTTTCCCATGGCGAGTCACATATTTGGGATACATAAATCTGAAAAATGTAATTAAAATGTTGGCACATTTTTTGGAGTTAAAACTTTAATAAATCAGCCTTAGCATTAGAAATCGACATTCCGACGATCCGACAAAATCCTGTTCAGTCCAAGATTGTGAAATGTGCCGCGTAGGAGCTACTTTAAAGCCTCATCTTTGTCTCTGTTGGAGAAAAATACATTTGGGGAAATTGGCCTTTGACGTTACAATGTCCCAGAGAAATCTACAAGTGCAGATTGGACAATTTCTTGTATCAATGTGAAAGCAATGTTGAAAGAGCAAATTGACAAAAAAAAGAAGAAAAATAGATTGCATTTTATTATTCATTCTATATCAGAAATACAATACAAATCATGTCATAAATCATACATAGAGGAAACAGGAGGAGGAGGATCCATATTATAAAAAAAACACCAAAAAGAATGTGAAAAAGAGACAACAGGGAGACTCACGAGGACAAAAAAAGAGAAAGCAGAACAAGAGAACCTGGAGTGGAGTAGGCAATAGTTTTACAAAATCTGCTGAGTTATTTATTAAATGTAACCAAATCATGTTTTAAAACTTGCTTCAATAAAAGCATTTACCAATTAATGTAGTAAATCATCTTAAAAAGAACAATCTAATCCATCTATTAAATTCTCCAGCACTTTGAAGTAAAGGTACTTTAACTACCCGAGACTCAAACTTGTGACTCTTTTCCCGCCTGCTGTGACACAAGAGTTTCAACTACTTTACCTCTTTGCTTCTTGCAAATTCTGCAGCTAAATGTAAAAAAAAGGAAAAAACTTGGAAAAACAACCGCCTCCTCACGAGGGAAAGTGTGCTCGGAGGTAATTGACAAATTCCTCATTGAAAAATGAAAGCCATTGTTTGTCGCTGTCTGTCTTCTTGTTTTTGATGTATTGCCAAAACGTTGCACCAAAAGCACCCCTGTTTTTCCACTTTTTTTTTGGCAGCTATTTGTGAACTCTCTCCCAATCTGAAAAAAACAACAATAGCAACATGAGGAAATGGGTTTGAACCGTGACATGTTGACATTTCATTTGCAGTAATCAATCAAAAATGAGCCACATGATCCGAGTTCAGGCCCCGCTCGATCCAGGAGTGACAGGAAATAACTACATTTGAATTTTCCTGCGACTGTATTACATTCTGGACCCAAATGAGGGTTGCTCTGGGGAGTACAGCACGCTTAGGGTCCATCTGTCCCACTAATGGATTCAATAAGATGTAAAATACTTGTGTTAATATTGGTGAAGGTTAAAAGAGACATATTACTCAAAAATTATGCAATCTGCCTTCTCTGTGTTGTATTTGGAGTGATGCATGCATGTTAGAATTAATAATAAACTACTTTATCGATGCAATTAACATGCCATACATCTATTAAAGGAGACTTATTCTGCATTTCCCCCAGGTACTTCGTATTGAAGTGTATACACACATCATTTAAATGTTGTAAACTGTAAATATTGATCTAAGATGGCTGAATAACAGAATCCGGTCCACTGACTTCTTGTTCAGATAAGCTCCGCCTCTTCATGGGCATTTTATTGTGAAATTGAGATTCCACATTACATTACATTTCAGAACTCCACATGTATCACTCGAAGTCGGAATGTTCAAATACTCACAACTAAGTACAGGGATGTGGGCGGGGTTAGTGGAGCCTCAGTGGCAGGTCAATACAGGATTAAAGTGCATTAAAGTTGATTTTGTATAATATGCCCCCTTAAAGTCTAGTTTGGACCTCTTTTCTAAGAACCTCTGAGATTTTTTGAGTGTTTGAGTGTCTAGAAATGTTATACACAAAACAATTTATTATTTCATATTCATTCATTCATCCATCCATCCATCCATTTTCTACCGCTTGTTCCCTTTCAGGGTCGCGGGTGACTGGAGCCTATCCCAGTGACTTTGGGCCTTAGGCGGGGTACACCCTGGACAGGGGCCAACTCGTCGCAGCCATCTTATTTCATATTTCTTTATGTTATTCTGGCTATTGTAGATATCATAGTTTGTTGTGTTTCTATGATTATTACTTTGTGTTTTAAGCTTGCACCAAATCACCAAAGCACATTCCTGGTTTGTGTTCACGTAAAATGACAAAACTATTACATTTTTTATAAAACCACTAACTCATAATCTCTTCTGTCGGATCATCTTTATCTTTTGCCTTGTATATTTTTGCCTTTTTTTGTTCAATTCTTACACATTTTTGTTCACTGACAATGGCAATAAACCCTTTTCTGACTTTTGGATTCATAATTATCTACACTTCCCTATCCTTCATATCTACTATTATGTCAACATATAACATTCCTTTTGGCAGTCGTTTTTAACCAGTTTGTCTTGTCCCTGGGTAAAACTCTTCACTTCCGTTGGCTAATTGTAACAAAAAAGGGTCATTTCATTATATAATAAAGGTAAATGCCTCAGACTAAAGTGCTTTTCTTGTCCTGCTGCTGTCCCTCTGTGAACTCATCTTTTGGCCAAATTCTCCCCTTTCACTTTGACAAAGACAGGAGCTTTAGAGGTGAATTAGCCGTTTTGTGCTAATTGCTCCGGAGCCTATTAGCAGGACCCACCCCCCGCTGTGTCTCACACTGTGCGGCTAATATTAGACCAGGCCAGTGTTGAGGCAGTACAACCCGGTGAGTCCTCCAAAACATCACCTTACCCAGCAAAAACAGCCACTTCAACAGAGGACGTGTCACATACTGTTCATTACTCACTTCTGAATGACCGAAAGGCCCAAGCAGCCATGCAGCTAATCAGACTTCCCCAGAGTTACAGCTCCCTCAGGTTCACCATCCCATTCTGATTAGTCCAAGTGGGGTTTAGCATATTTTTAACTTCTTTCTAAGAACTTTTTAACTCAGTTGAACATTTTCAATGTTTCCACATAAATACAAATGACAAGTTACACGTCTTCCTGATAATGAGAAGCACAGGAGGTATGAATTTGTTGTGTTTTCAGGCAAGGCGCTGAGTACTGTATGTGTGTGACTGTCAGAAGTGTTTGTAAGTGTGAGGTGTGGAGGAGTGGCACCAGGTACATTTGAATGCACTGTTGATAAAGATATTCACAGAGTAGAATGTCTCATTCAGAGTTGATTAGGTTCAGAAAAGGTTCAGACAAACTACTTACTGATTGAGTGTCATGTCCAAACAGGGGAACAAAAGAGGAATCAAACTTTTGTCAACACACCTTTCACATCTATAAATACACAATACACTTTCTTTTACACTATCAAATAATGGATGACTATAATAACCATCATCATATTAATAATAATAACAAATAAAATACAATTATATTATGTATTCGGCTAAGATAGAGTCAACAGCCAATGACCTCAAAAGTTTATTGAACTATTTCAAATTAATCTGTTTTTAATAATGTAAGTGGCTTACATTATTATACCCCTCTGTAGTCATTTGGCTGATTGCATTGCCTGAAATCAAGGCAAATGTGGTCCTGTTCATGGCTGTTTAAGTTTCATGCTGGTAGTTCTCTGTCTGCTTGACATGCTGCATCTTGTCCTTAATCACAAGATGTTTCCATATTAATCACAGTTTATGAGCAACAACAAATTATTTTCTCCACGTTCATACATCTTTTCCCTGTCTACACATGGTCTAAGTCTCGCATTTTGGGTTTTTTAAAAGTCTAAAATTGCTTTCTGTCCTGCTCCATCTCCTTTTGACCCCAAACATCATTATAAAAGTAGCATTACTTCAGATGGTCCGCGACACATATTAGCCTGACTGCACATTTCCCCATAAACATCACTTATTTATATCAGTTTACTCCGGCTTTGAAGTGAGCAAGGCTTGTAATTGCGCACACCTCGCTCATCATGTTTCCTTTATCAAATTTTCATCTGCGTTATTAATTATGCATCACTTATGCAAAATGGGCTGATGAGATTCCACTTTTTCCCTCCTAAAACAAAACTCCCCACGAGACTGGAAGATTAATATTTGTGAAAACCACTTTTCGTTACATGGAGACAAGGCTTTTAAATATTTGGGTTGAAAGTTGTTGGTACAAGTCTTGCTGCACATGTGTTCTCTTGTGGCACGATGCTTCATTCCCTCTCTTGATCATATTTGTAGTCGATGGGCACTGAAGCGTTTATGGACGCAGGAAGACGTGTTTCTGAAATCTTGGTTTTCTGCTTATGATTGCTGAAAAATAAAGTAAAAAGATCCCACATTGTTTTTACTCTGACTTTAGAACGGAAAGGGTTATTTGTAAATCAGTGTTACAGGAACACGTTTGGACTGGGGTCATGAGTTTGGGGAAGAGGACAAAACGTTTGCTGGATTCCTCTCATTAGACTCCCATTATAATTTCCAGAATCTTTCTCAGAACCTTTATCCGAAAAAATCTATAAAACAACAACAAAAACAACAACAACAACAACAACAACATGGAATCAAATTAAACCCTGCTTGCCTACACAAAAGAGAGTAATCCACTTCAATTCAAGACTGCATGGAGCATTGGACAAACAAAACAACCACTGCACAACACACAGAAGACACTCAAATACTGGTTTGCAATCAGCCGTCCAGCGTCATCTAAAACCATCTAAAACCACTTGTGTGAAGACAGTGGGGTGCACATTTTAGGAGAAGGACTGTTTTGAATGAGGTGTGAAGGAAAAGAGAATGAGTGAATGGGTTCGGGTATTATCATTATCATCATCATCATCATCGAACCTTGATTATAATATTCTCACAGTCATTGAGTCGACAGATTTATTTACACGTTTGAGAAGAATAACCCTGTGATACATCTGCATAAGCAATTAACATTTCTTATAAGGCTAACTTACTCAAACTCAGATGCTCTCAGTCCCCTTCGCCACAGGTTAAATATTGGCTATAACTCCTCCCCTAGGCAGACCTAATCTAGCTCAGAGCAGTATTAATTCTAGCTTCTCAGTCCAGTAGTCCACAGTATTCAAGATTTAATTTGCAAACGTTGGTCTCACACTCATACGGTACGAGGACAAACTGCATCTAATATGCTATCAATATCTTTTACCCTTTAAACATGTTTATTCTAAGTTAAATGTGAGCTCAACATAAGATTAAACTGCTAATGATAAGCTTGAGCAAACAGGTCAGTGCAAAGAAACACTCTACTAACTTAAATGACAAACTAAAGCTACCACAGATGACACTTTAAACCAGTGGTCCCAAAACTACGGCCACATCCGGCCCGTTGGGCCTTTCAATCCGGCCCGCCAAGCTTGTCCAAGTTATATTAAAAAAATAGTTTTTAAAAAGATTTTTTTTTTTGCCGTAGGCTTTATTAGACAGTAGATGGAATGAGAAAGAAAGGAAGGGGAATGATGAGAGAGAAAGGAGGACATGCAGCAAATGTCCTCATGAGTCGGGATTCAAATTCACGATACTGTGGCTGTTCATTTTACCTTTCGCCTGTAATGCCCACATTTCCCCAAGAGATGGCACTGTTCCCTCTAAGCTGCGCCTGCGCAGCTGCGCACTGCTCGCACATAGTGCACTGCTCGCACTTAGTGGCGCACAAGAAAATCTATGGCGCGCAGAAAATAAAATTCACCACAAACGGCCACCGGGGCCCATCAAGCAGGAAGCGCAAGTGTTTGACACTAATTCATTCGTTCACACAAACACACCATATTTTCCTGGCCCCGCCCCTCGGCCAAATTTTAGAACCCAATGTGGCCCTCGAGTCAAAAAGTTTGGGGACCACTGCTGTAAACCATTTGAATAATGAAAATACAATCAAGTTAACGAAAGGAATAAACGTGAATTGAAAGGCCTCAAATATCCCCTATAAACAAGAAGCTTAAACCCATGAATACAGATATTTACAACCATCTGAATTGTTAAATACTAAATAGCCCTATGTTTCATCTTTTATATTACAATATCACATACATTCTTAACATTTTTCCTACCTATTTTCTTCTTTGAAAGTTGATTCCTTTCACGGTAGAGCTGAAGTCTCTGTTTAAAAGCCTGAGGGAAGTATTGGACTTCTTTATGTGAGTGGACTGGACCGCACGCAGGAAGCACGTCATAATGTGTGGGCAATATAGACCTCTTAAATTAGACCGCGTGGAGACTGCCCCGACGCCTGCATTAATATTTAAAGTCAGTTTGACGTGGATACATTTGTCAACAGGAGCTGGAGCAGAAATAGGCGAATTTAGGAAGATTTTTTATAAAAGTACTTGATAAAGTCTAGGTTATAGTCAAAATGGTACTGTTAATGGTGGAAGGTCAGAGCTGAGGTTCCAAAACGCAAGTAAGGCAAAGCAAGTTTATTTGTAGAGCGCAATTCATACACAAGGCAGTTCAAAGTGCTTCACACAACAGGGGAAAATGCATTAAAATCACAGACATGACAGAAATCCCAAAACAGTTTAAGGCCTAAAACGTATGTAATTTAACCAACTTACATTTTGACCACATTAAACGTCTTTGTAAGTCCCTGTTATGGTTAAATATTTACTTTTGGTATGTTTGAAGCATCTGTCGCCCCCTGTTGTCTCTGAAAACCAACCTTTGCAACATTTGTCAATATTGACCCCAAGGAAACCCTGGCTCTTTTTTATTTATACTGCCTTATTTAAATAAAAAATGAAAAAAAGAAAAACACTTTTGGGTCTGTTCTCTGACAGTGTACTTTCACAAGGGAGCTGCAGGGGGAGCTCTATAGCTAAACTTACTTTGTTCTGTTTTATCTAAATATCACGTAAAGCTGAATTATTTGAACATTGAGAGCCAAGCAGCTACATTCACACAATGTACATAACATAGGTTGATGCTTTGCAGTACTTCTTTGTAGACATGGTATTTTACTCCTACTTGAGTATTATTTCACAGTAAATGATTTGGTTCCTCTTAACACTCTGTGAGCAAGTCTACACATTTCAAAAGCTTCATGTTGACAATATTAAATTATTTCAACACTTGCGTTTCTTGCACAGCTCCTAATTTTTCTGTCGTTCATTATCAGATTTTGTAGTAGTTTTACCAAATACTTTTTTACTAGGCCGTGGCTGGAGAGCCGCGGCGCGGGCAAATAGCTGCGCAGTTTCAAGGACCGCAGTATTTCCCTTATAGCCTCATGCCTAACCCTAACCCTAACCTTAACCTGGCGCGGTCTAAAACGGCGCTAAAACGCGGTCAAATAGCGGCGCAGTTTCAGGAGCCGCGGCGCGCGGCCGGCACCAAAATAACATGGCAGTTTCAGCCGCGGCTCTGCAGACACTCCCTTTTTACTAATACTTAATTTCTTGGACCCCTACTACTATATGTACTTAGACTTGAGTAATATTATTTTGAAGAAATGTTACTCTTACTTGAGTACAATTTTTGACTGCTCTACTCACCTCATATGATTTGTAACAAGTACAATAAATAAATAAATCCAGCCCACTGACATTCTGTGTCAGTCAATCCAGTTCATTTCAGTCCAGTGCTGGTTGTGTCATCTTCTCAGTCCCAGTCCACAAGTTACATGTTCCCAATCTGCCGATCACACGCTTTGGTGGGAGTATTTACAAAATCAGCACCTGTAAATCCAAGGCCATGGTTCTCTCCGGGTGGGTGGGGAGTCCTTGCCCTCTCCGGGTGGGTGGGGAGTCCTTGCCCTCTCCGGGTGGGTGGCGAGTCCTTGCCCTCTCCGGGTGGGTGGAGAGTCCTTGCCCTCTCCGGGTGGGTGGGGAGTCCTTGCCCCAAGTGGAGGAGTATCTCGGGGTCTTGTTCACGAGTGAGGGAAGGATGAAGCGTGAGATCGACAGGCGGATCGGTGCAGCGGCTGCAGTGATGCGGTCGCTGCATCGGACCGTTGTGGTGAAGAAAGACAAAGCTCTCGATTTACCGGTCAATCTAGGTTCCTACCCTCACCTTTGGTCATGAGCTTTGAGTAATGACCAAAGGAAATGAGTTTCCTCAGCAAGTTAGCTGGGTGCTCCCTTAGAGATAGGGTAAGGAGCTCAGTCACACGGGAGGAGCTTGGAGTAGAGCTGCTGCTGCTCCTCGTTGGGAGGGAGGAAGTGTGCATGGAAAGGGAAGTCTGGTCCTCTCTGCTCAGACTGTTGCCTTGAGACCGGGCCCCGGATAAAGCGGAACAAAATGGATGAGTGACTTCTTTCAATGGAGTTGTGTGGGAGAGAGCCAGATATTAGCTTTGTTGTCCTGGTTTATGGTTCATAACTAATAATAATAACAATTCAAACCCAAAGAAGTGTTGTCAGATGATATGGGTCTTTAAGCCTATGGCAAGTTTGAGAAGCCGATTGGCCCCTGCCCTCCATTTGAAATTATAACATTACATTCTAGAATGTGATTGCAAGCACTTACAGAGCTATGGCATTAGTGCATATATTTTTTATGATTTATTTTCTACATACTCTCTATAATGACACGTTGAAGAAAGTCAATGTGAATTTCTGCTGCATTTCTCACAGAAATAAAGCTGTTATAATTACTGAATTATTACTCCTGGTATTGGGCTGCCTTTGTGACCAGGCCATTATTTCAGTGAGCGGCCCACAGTACGATTGGTTCACTTCATCTCACTGACAACAGAAATGGTCATTTGCAAACTCCATTTACCCCCTTTTAACGTGGCTGATGAACACGACATGGTGCAATCCTTTTAAAGACTGAAACCAGATCAGAATGACACGCAAAATTGGTAAAGTCATTCATAATTTCTATATTCAACAGTTCGGAAGCCGGCTGGCTACAATTAGATGGTAATATTAGTTCACAAAATAGACATCAATATCACAGACTGCATCTTCCAGTGGTTCAGGAGGTGGAGCAGCCGACTTCTAACCAGATGGTTGGCAGTTCGACTCCATCTTTGACCAGTGGAAACAGTTGACCCTTCGTAAATAATATGATGTCACCGTTTTCCATTTGAATATTTCATGTTAAATCAACTTTAAAAAATATTCTAGTTCTAGTTGGAAAAACGATGAGCTGTGCAATGCAGTTTATGTACAGTAATGGCTCAATCAAGAAATAAAAATGATGAAAGTGCTCAATTCAGCTCAAATGTGTTTAGTTTATTAACCTGGACATTGTTATTACATTTGTAAGTTATAAAGCAAGACATTTCTGCTTTTGTTTTCCCCAGTTCTGTGTAAACGCTGGCAACATCGATGGAATGATTGATTTATAACTGCAGAGGCTCAAATGCAGCACAAGAGCAGGTTCACACACTCACAATTCCAATCAATAGTTTCAACTTTGTGTTAATGCAGGGTGCAGCCATGTTGGATTTTCTAACTCCGGGTTCTGAAATGTTGTCTGAGTTTCCAAGAAGGAAGACTTTTCCAGTGTGAATTTGCATGTCGGAACTCATAAATATGACTTCAACATAAGACAAACGTGGCCTCACCTTCACCAAAAATGAATGTACAAAATAGCAACTACAATTAATATTATTACTGCAAATTCTAATGTTGTTTAGTTGAAGATGAAACAAGAGGGGGGGATATTGCATTTAAAGGGGATGCAAATGTTTTTCTTCTTCTTTTTTCCCCTTCTAATGAACATTTGTTCTGCCAGAGTAGTATTGAATAAGCAGATTCTGGGGTCAAAATCAGACCGCTGTATGTTTAATTCTCCCCGAAGCAGAGAGGTTGCTGTAAGCATGGTGGTTACCTTTGCCATGACATAAACTGTTCTCTGGCCTCTGAACGTTGTGAAAAGCGCTTATAAATAATGAATAATTAGGATGGTCAGAATGCATTAGATAAGAGTTGAAAATGTACTTGGACCGTAAAAATAAAGTACAGCACCTTAGCTCTCCATTTCCCTGTTCATTTACGCCATTGATTTACTCCCTGTCACCGAATACTTCCACATTTCATGCCTTACATAACCATCTCCACATCTGCAGCTAAAACTATATATATATATTTTTAAAAAAACGTGATACACTGTGTCAAAAAAGCGCCCTTTACTTTTCCAGGTCTCCATTTTGCCGGCCCATTACACCACAAACCCACAGTAAAGGGATGGAGAGAGTATGATATCAACCGAAAGCTCCACTCGTTCATGCTGGAGGGAGGGAGGGAGGGAAAGAGAGGTGAAACGCTGGCACACTTGGAAAGATTGGCAGTGTCTGAACAGATGGTCAGGAGGAGAAAAGGAAACACGACCAGGGTGTAGTTATGCAAAGAAAATCAGAGGAGACGCCAAAGCCACTGTGGGCTGTGCAAAACAAAGATATCAAAACGTGCACTGTGCTCCAGGTTTGGCGCACTAAAGATGCACTGCGGAGATTTTCTAGACCAGTTTTTCCCATTTTTTTTCTTTTTCTTTTTCATATTTGCCCAAGAAGAGATGGAATCATATTTTCATTGATTGGGCTTTAGAAAACACTGCAGAAATAGGTGTGATGACTGGAACTGACAGGGCAAGAAAAATAATTGTGTAAATGTACCACAAGCAAAGTGTTGTATATGTATATTCGTGTCACACAGGGTCACAATAGAATGTAGTATATTTTAGAATCTCACACACAATGGGCACTGGGTGTATTGTACATGAGAATGGACGTTTGACCCATTGACGTAGTGTTATTCTTTCATATCAATATGTAAGAATATTATTACAATAGATGATGTGTTGGTAATTCATGTTAATTATTATTTTTAAAGGCACCAGCTGAACGTTGTCCAGTAAAACCTACTCAGCCTCATTTTCTGAAGGGAAGTTCTCCACTCCAGAATGATTTTGTGTGATTTAATAAAAAAAATAATTATATACTTAGCTATGCCTGGGGTTCAACTTAATTACAAGAAATTCTGGTGTTGCAAACCAAGATTTGATTAATTCTCAAGTAAATCAAAGATAAACCTCAACTGCTTTTAATGCCAGACGCTGCAGGTTTCAGACACTTTTGGATCAGTCGTGTCAGGTGAAGGGCCCAGGTCTGAAGAAGTTTTGGAGACGTAGCGTAATCAGGGCCTCTTCTGGTTCTTTGGGTCACTTAGCGCTTGCTGCAGGTGCTGAACCTTGTGCGGGTTGCATATGTTGAAGAGTCTAATGGAGCAGAGAGGGTGTTTTCATGTTTCACGATGTCTCACGTGTCAAGTCTTTAGCTGAGAAATGGAAACTTTGATCATTGCCTGAAAGTGAGAGCAGCTGAACAAGAGAACAAGCGAGCAAGAGAACCACTATTCTAGTCCGATTTTTTTCAATTTTTGAGATTAAAATTTTATGATTTTTTTTTGTTTGTGAAAAAATAAAATAAAACAATAATAAACACATGTAGTCAATAATTTTTCTATTGTTCTGATACTTGAAAACATGAGCATTATATAGCAGAGATCTGGGGTTCACGGCGTGACTTGTAGATTGTTTTTTTTATTGTATTTTTTTATTTCCAACTTTGATATGGCCTGTGCGCAAGTGTAGCATTCAAAACATTTATTTAAATATTTCAATCCGTCCAAAATAATGCTCCAGATGTCTGTTGTCACCACGGAATCCACCTCAACTCATGCTCAGAAATACACACACTCTTTAGAATCTAGTCGGCGTAATCACTCATTGGTCCAGGAGCGTTCAGGATTCAGTTATATCATCTGGACACTGCGGATCGAGCATGAGAACTATGTTAGTAATAACCAACAGTTCCACATTCTTGCTGCAGATACTTCTCAAATAAATGTTATTAGAAAATGATAACAGTTCCTTTTTTTCCCCTGAGGAAAGTTTCTAAAAATAGGCTTAGTAAAGCTGTAACAAATTATATATGGATTACAATTGTCAATTCCAGCCTAGTACAGCCAAGTCACACAAGAGCATATCATATCATGAATAACATCTAAAATATCCAGGTGATGAAGATGCCTGTGTGTGTCTAATCTTTATGCAGTGACCTTGAGGTTTAACAGTGACTTGTCGTCTCCACATCCACACCAGATGCACTGGAGCCTGAAGTCTACAGCTCAAATGCAAATATCAGACAGAGCTATGCTAATGGGGCTGTCTTTATCAGGAGCAGGGATGGAGCCCGATCTGCTTCAAATGCTCAAAATGTAAAAGTGCATGCTTGATTCAAATTACAAGTGTAAAGGCTATGCAGTTATTTCTATTACAAGGGACAATTTAATGTGTGTGTTTTTAATAGGATTTATTAGTGAAAGTGGTGGAAGAAGTACTGCATTTTGTTACTTAAGTAAAAGTGCAGATACAGGAGCAGAAATGTACTCAAGTAAAAGTATCACATATACAAATCTACTTACACTGTGTGTCGATTCCATTGTCCGACATGTGAGTGTGGATTTCTAATGACCCCGAGGACACACGCTGAAGATTGTTGCTCTGGGCTATGTCAGTGCTTTGTTTGCATTATACAGGTCTTATGAATTATTCAAGCTTTTGGACAATTTTGCATTCATAATTTATGCTTTCTAACTTGTATCTTGGTAAGTATAAAGCAATCAAGTAACTCATTCTGCTGCAATTGCTGAAATGTTATTTTTGTCTGGAATATTCCAATTTATGGCATTAAATGGATCTATTTCTATGGAGCTACACATTAAGCTACAAGGCAGATCTGTGGAGGAGTGACCCGGCTCACATTAAGCTATAAAACTTTAATGCCATACTGTGGAACATTCCAAGCAAAGTAATAACATCTCTGTGGAGACAAACTTTGAATCAGATATAGATAAGTATCTATTTTATTAGTATCTATTTTATTTGAAGACATGTTAAACCAGATGGAACATGAGCACCTGAAAATAGATGAACATATCTCTGAAAGATACACGGGGTGCACGGGGCGGAGCGGCTGGCGCTCTTGCCTCCCAAGAGGGAGGTCATGGGTTCAATTCCTCCCTGTGTTACTGTGGGTTCTCTCCGGGTTCACCGGCTTCCTCCGGAGAATGCATGTTTTAGGCCAAATTGGCAACTCTAAAATTGGCCCTAGTGAATGAATGTGAGAGTGAAGTGAGAGTGAATGGCTGTCTGTAATGTCTCTGTCTCTGTGTTGGCCCTGCGACGAGTCTGCCACTGTCCAGGGTGTACCCCGCTTAAGGCCCAAAGTCATTGAGGCTCCAGTCACCTGCGACCCCTAATGGGAAAAAGCGGTATACAATGAATGAATGAATGAATGAATGAATATCTCTGATAGTTGTAATCAAATAAACAACTCAATTGAAAAGGTTCCTGTTTCGAAATCCCAATATGAAAAGCACTTAAGATTTGACAGATTGAAAAGCAGCTGAAGTTAAGACCACACATTCACTCACAGAACTCAAAGTTGACCCAACAAATCCACACTTTTGTTCAGTTTGTGCTGTTCTTGTGGCTAAACATGAGGTGTTATGATGAAATGACATCTGGCTCGCCTCTCCACAGCTCTGACCTGTAACCTGACCTGGTAGTACCACCTGCTTGTCTCCATACTGTGGAAAATTCTAGACAAAGAAGTTACATCTCTATGAAGACCAACAGGTGGCAAACCCTTCATGAGCAAAGTTATAAAGTGCACCTGAAAATCTTTTTCATTAAAGAAATGCATGTATTTTGGGTGAATTAAATGTACTTTTTCGCCAGTATTTATTTAACGCATAAATAAAATAAAATAACCTTTGCCAACTGGAGAGAGTTGTAGTGTATACTGTTATA
Organism: Eucyclogobius newberryi; assembly: GCF_026437365.1. Lineage (NCBI taxonomy): Eukaryota > Metazoa > Chordata > Actinopteri > Gobiiformes > Gobiidae > Eucyclogobius > Eucyclogobius newberryi. Next base: position 5,654,754 of record NW_027315724.1, read on the forward strand.
TATAGTTATATGTAGTATATACTGTTGTAGCTTGAGACACCCTCACACGCCAGCACCAGATTTAGGAGTTGTCACATGGCGCACCATTAACAAACCTACTCAGTTTTATTTTCTGAAAGGAAGTTCTCGATTCAGTGACTAACTATAGAACTAAAAAAACGGACTTATTTTGTATGGTTTAAAAATAAGAATATCTAGGCAATTATACATTTGGATTGACCAGGTTATGCCTGGGGTTCAACTTAACTTACAGGTAACGCTGGTGTTTGATTAGTTCTCAAGTAAATCTGCAGGTCTTGTCAGCCTCAGGTTCTTTGGGTCACTTCGAGGCGTCTGTAGCGTGTAGAACTTTGAGCAGTGTTTAGCTCGTACGAAGATGTTGAAGAGTCGAACGATCATGAGAAGGAGCACAATTTGACAGAGGATTTTGTCTGGAGCAGGAAGCTGCAGACTGAAGCAGGAGGTGAGTGGTGGGGTTTGGGTGGTGTTATAGGAGACAGCACCCATGATCTCTCACTTGTGCAGTCTTTAGCTGAGGAATGGTGACTTCGGTCATTGTCCAGAGTCATAAGTGAGAGCTAAAGCAGGAGCCCACAGCCAGGGGGCGCTAAGAGCTTTACAATATATCTGCACTGGGGTAAAGCAAAGTTTACTTTACTATATGAAAGAAATCTGGCTCAGACCCTTCAGGATGCACCAGTGTCAGCTGACGGATGCACCAGT
>NW_027315724.1:5662976-5817976 GCF_026437365.1 Eucyclogobius newberryi
ATACGGAATCCTTATGACAAACCCAAAGTGATGCTGAGATGAGTTAAACGATACAATTTTATGCTTTTTTCTTTTTGGAAACATCCTTAGAAGGTGCACGTTATAACTGGTGACAGGCAGAGGAGCGAAGCAGTTTAGATCAGACAAAAAACAATAGCTGCTTGTATTGTTTGCTGAGTAGTGAAATAAATTTGAAGAATGAAATGATCTTAATGAGTATGTGTATGTATGGACTTCTAAACATAGAGGAACACCCCAGACTACCACCTTATGGCGTCACTGTTAGTGTTAGCGTCACCTCCAGAGTCTCGCTCTAAAACCTACAAACCAAGTTATAAATCTGGGGATAATAATGGACTCAGACTTGAACTTTAACAGCCACATCAAATCAATAACATCAGCAGCTTTTTACCATAAAAAGAACATTGTGCGTTTGTCTCCAGTAGGCTAGATTAGTGGTTCACAACCTTTCTCAGCAGTGACCCCTGTCTCATTATATTTAATCTGCCAGTTTAGAATTTAGGCAACCAAGCAGTTTTAATTTGGTAATATTAGAAAATATGTTGGCTTTAATAGGCTAAAATAGTACAAAGCTATCTAATTTCATAATATTCTTTTAAACTGCTGTTTTGTTCTTATAACTCACTGTTTTGTGTGAATTAAAATGGGGTAGTCAAAAATAAATAAATACAAATGATCCACACATGCACATTTATCAAATAATATCTATATTATTTGGTTATGATGAATGTAAATGGAAGCCATTTAGGTACATTGAACACGTAGCCCTCGACTAACTCGGTGCCAGTGAGGCCCTCAGGCCCCTGGTGTACAGGGACATCTGTGCAGAGCATGGACTAGAAACCCCAAGGTCAAAGTGGGAAACACCATCAAAGGTGGTGGAGAACGACCGAGCCAAGGTCCTGTGGGACGTCCAGACACAGACTGACAGAACGGTAATGGCGAACCAACCAGACGTTGTGGTTGTAGGTAAACAGCAGAGGAAAGCCGTTGTGGTTGACGTGGCAACACCAAGTGAAGGCAACATCAGGAAAAAGGAACACAAAAAACTGGATACATTTTCACCTGTGCCTGAACTCGCACACCTGCCCCTCCCTCACCTGTGCCTGCTCTCGCACACCTGCCCCTCCCTCACCTGTGCCTGCTCTCGCACACCTGCCCCTCCCTCACCTGTGCCTGCTCTCGCACACCTGCCCCTCTCTCACCTGTGCCTGCTCTCGCACACCTGCCCCTCTCTCACCTGTGCCTGCTCTCGCACACCTGCCCCTCTCTCACCTGTGCCTGCTCTCGCACACCTGCCCCTCTCTCACCTGTGCCTGCTCTCGCACACCTGCCCCTCTCTCACCTGTGCCTGCTCTCGCACACCTGCCCCTCTCTCACCTGTGCCTGCTCTCGCACACCTGCCCCTCTCTCACCTGTGCCTGCTCTCGCACACCTGCCCCTCTCTCACCTGTGCCTGCTCTCGCACACCTGCCCCTCCCTCACCTGTGCCTGCTCTCGCACACCTGCCCCTCCCTCACCTGTGCCTGCTCTCGCACACCTGCCCCTCCCTCACCTGTGCCTGCTCTCGCACACCTGCCCCTCCCTCACCTGTGCCTGCTCTCGCACACCTGCCCCTCCCTCACCTGTGCCTGCTCTCGCACACCTGCCCCTCTCTCACCTGTGCCTGCTCTCGCACACCTGCCCCTCTCTCACCTGTGCCTGCTCTCGCACACCTGCCCCTCCCTCACCTGTGCCTGCTCTCGCACACCTGCCCCTCCCTCACCTGTGCCTGCTCTCGCACACCTGCCCCTCTCTCACCTGTGCCTGCTCTCGCACACCTGCCCCTCTCTCACCTGTGCCTGCTCTCGCACACCTGCCCCTCCCTCACCTGTGCCTGCTCTTAAACACCTGCCCCTTCCTCACCTGCTGCACCTGCCAGATACCATCATCAATATAAACACAGAATTAATAGTGCAATGCAAACTGGTGTATAACAACAAACAAAGCATTTTTGTATTTCCCAAGTAGTCTTCTGTGAGGTTTGAACATGTGATCTGCTGATTGAGGGGCCGGCACCTCCCGACCAGCCAGTACAAGCTGCTCTTGCAGTTCACAAGGAGGAGGCTTGGCTTCAGAGTGCCACATGGGTGGAGACATTATTATTATACAGGAGAGACCTGGGGCCTCATCTATAAAGGAATGCGAAGACATGCAGTCACATCAAAGGCTTTATGACAAATACAAATAAAAGTGATTGCAACGACTCATCCCTCCCAAATTACTTTAACTTTAAAGGTAACTTTAAGCCGCTACTCTTTCCCCATGCTTTGAACCCTACGGTGGGTCTAATTTATAGATCTTAACGACCACCAGGGGGACCCTCTAGCAAGAAGCGCAAGCATTTGACACACTGTAGAAGAAGACGTCAGTGGACAGCGGTCACTGTCCAGGGGACACGTTGTGTTCTCTATATTTTAAACTTCAAAACGCTGTGTTTTATTACAATCAGACTCATATTTACGGTCCGAAATTTGTTGTAGATATATGTATATATGTCATTTATCAAAAGATACATCAAATAGTTTTAAAGCTGTGTTCAGACCGCGGTGTCCAAATTCGCGCTGGATGTCTGAGTTGACCATCTGTACATTTGAAGGCAGGACGCCAAAACACAGCAGCAGACGCACGTCCAGCACACATGCACAGTGAGGAGTTGCTGTGCGTTCACGGTGTTGCTGTTCTCTTGGTGTGATGGCAAACCAAGTTTAGTGAATGTCATCATTTGCTCTAAGAGCTGCGTCTGGATGATTTTTTATCAATGCAGGGTTTGTTTTGGTCCTCTTTTTGAGTTGAGAAACGTGTATGTATGTTACTGGAGCGTGATCACTGATTGGTTGCTGCGCCGCGGAAAAATTCAGCTTTGTCCAACTTTTCTGCATCGCCTTGGACATACGTGCAGAGCGTCCGGGCGCCTGACGCTCAAAACACAGGAATGGCGTCGCAAAAGCTCTCAACACGCGTCGCAAAAAAGCTGGACGCCCAAGACATATAGACTTGGAATGTAAACTGGACGCTTTGACCCAGTGGTGTGAACTCCCCATTAGATGTTTTCTCTGCTTGATGCCAATGATTTGACCCTACTAAAACACACTGACATCTTTTCCATGACCACGGGATGTGTCTTAGGTTAGGGTTAACCCTAACATGGTTGTTTAAGAGCCTTGAGCATGATTTTCGATCAAACTTTGGTCGTAGCTGTCTTAAAACTTTAAATCCTCATGTCTTTTGTTGTGACAACCATAAATCATAAAAGATGAAAATAACGTACAGTGGACACCAGGCATTAATCAGGGCACTATAGTGTGATGACACAGGGTAGTGGCCACTGGAGGCAGTTTTTACCAGAAAGCTGCTAATTTGCCTAGTTTGCACTAAAATTGCCAAAAATGAGTGGACAGTGGACAATGCTATTAAAACACCATATACACAGTTAAGAAGCAAGGAAAGTTGATTTAATGTGTTTGATTGTAGAATTTATCAATTGCAATTCAATTACAACATGGTTAATAAAAAAAGTATTTAGTTGGATTATACTGCTTTATTGTTATTCTGCCAATGCCGTTATGTTTCAGTATTATCATGTATCATGAGCATTTAGCATTTATTGTTAGAATATGTGAAAATATGCCAAATGGAAGCGTTGATATTAAAAGAACTTCGATGCTTCCATTTGGCATATTTTTACATATTCTTACAATTTCTTCAATTTCAGTGGACGATAAGGACCTTCATAGAGCTGACTAGTGTCTTGTATGATTCATATGGAAAAGTTATAACCAAACGTGGCTGTTGTAGTAGATTTATATTGCAGTAAACACATACAGTAGTCTTCTCCTTGTGATGAATGGCTCTGTACATGAGGCTTTCATTATGGCGCGTTGTTTAAGGTACAACATCTTAAGAGGCAGGTGTAATTTCCCAATGGAACACAACAAACAACAAATTCATGTTATGTCAAAGCTGGGATTAATGCGCACGTGCCTTTGGGTGCTCACTCTGCCGTAAGAAGTGTGTCATTTGTGATTAAAAAACAAATACATTTGGCACAAAAAGTACTTACTGGTCGAACACTTGGTGGCTGTTCGATTGCACTTGCCGTCATTGGTTAATGCTGTTGTGTCCTTGAGCAACTTTTTTTTGCAATAGGTAGAAAAAAATCTTGAACATACAAACTGATACAAACACATTCACTTCAGCGCTCTTTATACTTCAGTGTTAAGAGTGAGCTGGTTTAATGGTCTGATTCTCACGGTCGGGAACTCAGGGTATCAGTATTCACGTGGCACTTTGCTCGACTTGGCAACCACAGCGAAGGGGATAACCTTAGACCGCAGGCCATAGGAAAGCATGGCACGACTATAGTAGAGTCTAAAAAAACTTGTGTGGTGGAGTGTAAATATAAAGGCCCAGGGACCGCATCTGAAGTTATACTTTTTGCCAAAGAATGACAAAACTGCCACAAAAGCGAGGAAATGATCTTTGATCTCCTAAGTGGAAATAAGAACCGTTATTTATTCCCACAGCAATTCACAGGTAACATGAAATGCCATGGTAAATTGTTGTGTATCAAGGCAATGAGTTTTAAATGCTAACACACCAATGTTATTTAGTTCACAGGGATTTGTACATGAAACCACAGACCTGAACCGGAATGATCACGATGGTTACTGTATTTGGGTTTCCACATATAACAAGGGAGCCCTTTAGACAAATAAATAGTCTGTAGCTGTGTATGAAGGCCAGGTTAGTTATTTTGAGCCTTTTAGTGGTTCCTGGTGTTTTAATCAATTGCTGTGTGACATTTGGGGTCATTTGTGGCAATATTTTTGGAGAATTTATGAGTCGAGTGAAGATGTTACGTTCAAGGTTGTTGTTTTGACGTCTATCAAATGGTTCATCTTTAAAGCAATAGACCGTCTCATCCTCACCTGAGATCAGACCGATGACAGCCGTGTCAGCTGCAAACTTGACAATACTTTTAACTTTTATTTCACTACATTTGAGAACAGATATTTATATTTTCTACTGCGCTACATTTTTGAATTGGTCTGAAAAGTAATAATCTTTTATTTCAGGTTTGAGACTGCATGAAATGGCTATGGTGACATCCTGCCTATGTTTTGAATTCAAATGACTTCCGGTAGATATATATCACGTTTCAGCACAATTCTTTATCAATCATTACAATCAATCAATACATTTTTTACTCTTTAATCGTACTCAAAATATCTGTAAAATAACACAGAGAATACTTTTACTTGAGTAGATGTTTGTGTTCTTTTCCCACAACTGTCTATGTTGTTGTCAGAAAGGGACAGCCGAAACTGGTGGTCTGGTGTGAAAAACAAACTCTAGTCTGAAAACCCCCCCTAAAAAAACCTTTTGAAATAAAATGATCAATGACCAAGCTGAATGTGTTGGATAAGCATTTGAGGCAGAATGAAAACATTACATCATACTCTGATCCCACTTGTTAGCATGCTAATATCTGGCTGTTGCACAATTTTCCCATTCCCGCCGGGGCCCCAGGCAGCCGTTTGTGCGTGATGCGTTTTAGCCGCTCAGCTCTTTCTCAGGTGAAGCAAAGTCCAGGTCAGTAGTTTGAGCAGAACAGTGGGGGCACTCCGGTCCACAGCACAAAATGGAATCAAATTTGCCCAGCAGCATGTTAAACCATGTGTAAAATCCCCTCCGCGGGCTTTGAAAATCATCCTGGCCTGGTTTCCCCTCGCTCTGTCTTTGGGGAGGAGGCTGGAGAGCGGCGGGACAGCTGGAGCCTCAACCCTCTGTAACTGAGCGTTCTGTGGCCCCTAAACTTTGGGGCCTGGTTTATGAAGAAATTGGATTCAGAGCATGAAGAAACTAATTTGTTAGCAATGCCATACACATAAATACACACACATTTATTTCTTTCAAAATAAACAAAAACGTTATATTAACACATAATATCGTGAATGGTTTAAGATAATTATATAATTATTAATCTCCCGGTGTTGATACTGTTGCATAATATTAGCACTAACTCAGACCAAGCATTTCTCTGATTGTCTGATTAATTTATCTGCCTGTGCCCGACGGAACTAAATCTAAATTCCAATTTGTGGCACTGTAAGACGTAGTTAAAGCTAAGTAAACCAGACACAAGTTCCGTCAGCTTTTTCTGCATGTATTTCACCCCTCTTAAAGTAATGCTCCGACTTTGACAATATTAGATGCATTATTCACTGGAAATACAATATTTTGGGTCTTGACGAAAGTGCTGTGCAACGATAAACAGGAAATAGCTGATGCTAACCCGCGTTTGTATTGCTGAGTCTGACCGCTGGACAAATAAAGTCATCATCACTGAAAATACGGCGGTTTACAACAACATCAAGTCAGAACTTATCATTTTCAGTTTATATTTGCTTTTTGCCATTTTGTTCTCACTGCGTTCTGTCTTGTCCAATCATCTCGCGCTTAAGCTTACCTGGGGAGCCAGAACACTCTGGAAGCTTGTACCTTTCATTGACCCCCTTCAGACCCCACAAACGGGGTGGGATGGTTCACTTGTGACAGTGGAGACACTCTGGGACCGCCCGGATCCATTCCAAAGTGAACCGGTCGAAACGTGCCTATTCAATCCCTGACTACAGATATTTGAGGAAAAGTCTGTAGTCTTGGCTTGCTTGACTACTTAACTGGAGGATTAACCTAATGTCTATGGTTTGGATCGATGATATTTTGATATTATTACCCCTATTAAAAAAAAGACAACATATACAACATATAATACAATTAACACTCCACTCTCAATAGCTTTACACCTCAATTCATATCTTTGGGAGTCTGGGTGTATCTGACCCAATAACACAAACATAGCTCCAAGTTATCATATTTTCTGTCTTTGCTGGATATTGTTTTTGTGCTCAGTCAATGAAATAATAAATAACTAATAAATAATTCTAATGTAGTAACACCGAGGCGTGAATCCATTCTCTGGCCTTTGTACCGTCACGTCCTGGTTAAAGCAGAGGGTTTGCATTGATCAGCTCTGCGCTCGATTGTGAGGAGCCGAGATGTTTGATTCATGTGCCCGATAGTTCTCTCTCGTTCTCACGTTCTCACACTGGCCACATTTCAAAGACTTGCGTGTGCACAGGCAAAAAGGTCACAATGAATTATTGCCCCTAGCTCGCAATATGTTACTGTTTACCTTTGTGCTTTTCTCTTTTTTTACCACATCGGATCCAGCTAATGATAACAGGAGATATTCTGCAATGCATCTTTCCTGTGGTGAATAAAAATGCCTCATCTTCTCAGTTTCAATCTAAGTAAAATTATAATCTAAAGGACACACTGTATATTATGCTGTATTGATATTTTAGATGAATTGACGCTTCTGAGGATGCTTCAAATTTTGTATTTCAACATGCTTCAGTGCCCACTTTCACCAGCAGAGGGGACCAGACAACAAACCCAAGCAATACAATTGAACAGAATACATTTCAGTAAACATCATCTTACGTCTTTATACGTTCTCTGATTGGGAAGGTGCACTATTCCCTCGTAACCCTCTAGCCACGTAGTCCGGACCAAGCACCAGGTGGCGTCAGTGACATTGAAGGATGGGTCAAATGCAGAGAACACACTTAGGTGGACATAGTAAGCATTCTCGTGGCTTCAACTGACTTTTAAACATCATTTTGGTCACTGTGGGATTAGCATTTCTAATCTGAACTAACTAAAAACAAGGTCTTGATTTTCAAAACACATGGGGTTATGGTCAGGGTTAGTTTCCAATGAGGGCCCTCAACTGTCAGCATTGGGAATGAACAATAAAAAGAAAAAAGGAAAACAATTGAAGCCCTTAGCAACATGAATGCTGTGCTAATTATTTTGCCGTGACCACGATTTGACCGCAAAATGATGATGTTTATGGAGTTTGGATTTTCATTTGTGATTCAAAAATCCGGGGAAATTCAAACGGAGTGATTTGTGAGCACTCAGATAAGATGGCCTCGTAAACAGGATTAATGAAACTAGCGTGAATGAAGCAAATACAACTCCAGGTATGTTTTGGATTAGGGGACGATGTTAAAACATAAGAAAAACATATAACACCAAACTACAAAATATTCATAATATGTGTCCTTTAAAGTTAAAGTTGGGGTAGTATAAGGGAAATCCTACCTTTGCATTTGACCCATCCTTTGACCAGTGATGTTTTAAATATTTTAAATCTATACAAAGTTTCTCTGAGTAGGTACTTGCTCTCGTCTCAAGAGCGGCTGCATTTTGGTCGTCCACCCTTGTTACATGTTAGCAAGTTAGCAGTAAAATTTAAACATCAGATTCATATAATAAAATATACCTTAATATGAATAGTGTCCATTTAACTTGTTGTCTTTCCATAGTATTTAACATATTGTTTACATACAGTATTGCCATTTGTACTATTATTATACTATTGTGCTGTTATATTTTATGTGTATTACTTCCTTTGCATTTAGGATTGTTTAATATTGTATTTTTCGATCCTGTGTTTTTCTAATTTTCCTGGTTGATCAATAACGATTCCGTCAGTATATTTTTGCTTGAGTTTCTAGCTAACTTTATAAGAGGGCTTACAGGGACAGGCACATTGAAATGTTTGACGAGATGTGCACGGATTGTCATGCGCTCGGAGACCTGTTCACTGACACGGACAGACAGGCTCGGTCTGTGTGCAGCATTGCTTATGACCTTATCATATTTATTACATTTGAATAATGTTGTGTGGTGGGAGTAGCCATGATTGCATTACAACACACAATTCAATTCTACAGAGCGGTGGGATTACTCAGTGCAGAGGGCAGCGGTCAGGTACAAATATCAGTCCAAATGTGGAATTATGAAGGTTAGAGTTAGTTTTTTTTTTTTTAAAGCTGCAGACACATATGTTTGTTGGATAAAACTATACTTCAGTAATAATAATAATGTATTGTTATTTTTATGTGCTGTTAGGTGATTGTCAAGATGCGCCAACGGCCTGGACAACCCATACAATCACTAACACTCCCTGGACCATCTGTCACTTATTTGGTTATAGAACACAGCCATTCAGGCAAATCTCCCTCGTCTCACTTATTTGTTACATTTAAATTCGACTACTGTAACTCCCTGCTTGTATTGTGTCCTAAAAGCGCTATAAAAGGTTTCAATTTATAACAGGTTCAAAATGCAGCACAAAAATTGCTATCTGAAACTTAAAAAGAGAGCCTTATTACGGCGGTGACCTACAAAGCCATAAATGACATGGCCCCATCCTACCTCAAAGATGCTATAGAACCATATCATCCAAACAGAGCTCTTCACTCTCAGAATGCCGGCCTTCTGGTGGTCCCAAGAGTCTCTAAAAGCACAGTAGGAGGTAGAGCGTTTAGCTCCCAAGCTCCTGTGTTATAGAATCAGCTCCTGTCTATGTTAAAGAGGCCGACACAGTCTCTTCATTTAAGAACAGGATTAAATTGTTCCTCTTTGAAATGGCTTATGGTCAGACCAGTTAGGAACAGAAATATAAACCAACAGTTTCAGTTACACTGCCCTAGGAGCAACAATGCTGGGGGAAGTATGGCAGCTTGAGCACCATCCTCTGCTTCTGACTAATTTCTCTATAAGAATTATTCAATATTTGAATTCACCTGTAGTCTGTACATTTCTGTTTACAGGTTCCTTCTTCCTTATTGGGAGTGGTGCTGCTTCAGACACTGCGGATGCTGCTCCAGTGACGACTGCACCTTAGATTCTCCATTGCATGGCCCTGACATGTAGATCCGGATACCCCTCAACTGCCTGGAGGAATGTGCGCTACTCTAGATGAACTGCTCCTCATCTGCCTGGATAAACTCTCTCTTTTCTGCAAGTGAACATCTAAAGCCTGTCCATCCGTGGGAGTAGGATCCTTCACTGTGGTTTTTCCACAGGGGTTTGTAGGTTTTCCTTGCTGAGAAGGTGGGTCTAAGGACAGGGGATGTTGCTTGTTTCCTATGAACATGTTTACTCTGCTTCTCTATCTCATTGTCGCCCATCGAGGCAACTGCCGTGGTGATTTATATGTTTAATTGAAAACTTATTTAGACAATGTCCCGCTTTTTTATTGATGCCACAGGAAGTGTATAAAACAGAAAAGTACATAGAAAAGAGAGTGTCTTGCACATACATTGCATCACTTAAGATATTACATTAGCGACACAAGTTCACACACTGGACTTGTTTTGATGATTTACTTGATTAAACTGACAATGACTTAAGACTCAATTTGTACTTTAATCCTTGACTTGGGACTTGACTTGGGACTTGACCTGGTCTTGCCTGTCTTTAACTTGGGACTTGAGCTTGGACTTGACTGGGACTTGACTGGGACTTGAGTTGGGACTTGACTTGGAACTTGACCTGGTCTTGCCTGTCTTTAACTTGGAACTTGAGCTTGGACTCGACTGGGACTTGACTGGGACTTGATTTGGTCTTACCAGTGTTTAACTTGGGACTTGACTTGGGACTTGGTTTTGCCTGTCTTTAACTTGGGACTTGAGCTTGGACTTGACTGGGACTTGATTTGGTCTTACCAGTCTTTAACTTGGGACTTGACTTGGGACTTGACTTGGTCTTGCCTGTCTTTAACTTGGGACTTGAGCTTGGACTTGACTGGGACTTGAGTTGGGACTTGAGTTGGGACTTGATTTGGTCTTGCCGTCTTTAACTTGGGACTTGACTTGGTCTTGTCAGGCTTCAACTTGGGACTTGACTTGGACTTGGGACTTGACTTAGGACTTGTCTGGCTTCAACTTGGGACTTGACTTGGTCTTGCCAGTCTTTAACATGGGACTTGACTTGGTCTTGCCAGTCTTTAACATGGGACTTGACTTGGACTTGGGACTTGACTTGGGACTTGACTTGGTCTTGTCACTTGACTCGGACTTACACACGTGAGTCTTGCAAAACAACCACTTGGTTCCATCTCTGGCTTTTTATAGTTCTGCTACTTAAAGGTCAATTTGGCACAACATTTTCAAAACTGTGGGACAACTTTTGAGTGACAGGTGTGTTTTCACGAGGAAACACCACCAGCAAAACTAAAGTCAAATCCATATTCACTTGTTCTAATTGCCCCATGTAACAAAATATCCCCATCTCCTCACGCGCGGGTGCGGGAGTCTCACCCCAGACTTCCCCCGGTCCCTCCCCCGGTCTCTCCCTCCCGGTTGTTCTCCATGGCCGACGCGTCTTCATTAGTCAAAAAGGCGTGGGCGGGACTCTCCCTCTCCGCAGCGAGTCAAAGCGAACGTCCAATAAAGCGAGGGGAGGCAGGCAGGAGCTGCACTTTACCGCTCAGCATCAGCATCAGCATCAGCAGCAGCAGCAGCAGCATCAGCATCATCAGCATCATCACCCCGGTCCCGTTGGATGTGTGCGGAGACTTCCATGTAAACTACAGCGCATTTACCTGGATAACCACTGCTACCACTGCACTTTGTCCTCATCCTTCAACGACCCGCGTGCGGAGTGCAGCAGCAGCAGCTTAAAACACGGGGCACAAATATGATTGTCAAGCGCCACTGGTTTTTCCTCTTCTACAGCCTCTACGCGAGCTTCTGTAAAGGTAAAAACACACACACAAATAAATAAATAAAAAGATTCCTGCGTGTTGGCGATGACTGGACGGGCGTGGTGGCGCATTGCTGGGTGACACTCGTGGAGGGTGCGTGCGTGCGCTGCGTGTGCGCCTTTTACGCCTGGCCGTGCAGTGTGTTGGAATGTCTGGGAAGTTGCTGCTGCTGTTGTTGGTGGTGCTGGATAACGCGTGATGAATGATTGGTTTGAAGCTCGGTTTCATCCCTCTAATGCGGCTGCGTACATAAGTTTTGGGCACAAGTTGAGCGTGCGTAAAAATGGGGGTAAAATGCGACGCGATGTGCACGTTTTGGCGCTTTGGGCAGTGCACTGGCATAACGAGGTTCAAGTGCTGATTAAGATCTGATTAGGACCTGGTTTAGTCTTAGTGTAGAGGTGATTGTCCTGCTTTAGTCTTTATTTAGTCCGGGTTACGACCTGGTTTAATCTCTGTGTCGAGGTGATAGTCCTGACGTGGATTTAATTTAAGACGTTTATTAGTTCTGCTTTAGAGATGATTTAGTCCTGGTTAAGACCTGGTCTTGACGTGTTTTATGCTTGGACCAGACATGTTTTATTCCTCCTGGTTCAGCCTTGGCTTACATCTGACTTGTTTTGTCTGGGATAAGACCTGGTCTGAACGTGATTTTGACGTGGTTTATCCATACTTCAGACCTGGCTTAGACCTGGTTTATTCCTCCGGGTTTAGCCGTGGTTTACATCTGGTTTATACTTCTCTTAGTCCTGGTTAAGACCTAGTTTGTTGCTGGTTTTGACCTGCTTTGGTTGAATGCACTTGGCAGTCTGTGGTTTGTTGACTCCACTCTCACAAACAGTGTGTGCTTGTGTGGGAATGCGCACTTTACGCACTGGAACAGTCAAACTTGGCGATCTTGTCTTCGCAGTCGCTGTCCTTGGTGTTGAATATTCACCTAAAACTACTGACCCTTAAAATAATAAATATAAGTGCACCACGCCACATGGTGCACGTGAAGCCCCGCCCTGCACGCACGAGGAGAGACGTATACGAGTCCTCAATCGGACACTAGTGGCAAGAAGCCCCGCGTAACGTACAGGGAAAGGTCCCAGACTGTGGCTGTCCGCTCCCCGGGGCCCCGCTGGAAGAAGCTGCTGCGGAGCACGAGAGCGACCACGATCGGTTCTGTTCAAAGCGTGGGCTGAGTTTAGATTATTGTTCTTCAATGTAGGCTATATTGTATTCCTTATCTTGAAGTATCGTTTCGAAAGTTTACTTAAAATACATCATTTTAAACGTAAATTCACAGGAGTTTTTTTAATTCTTCTTTAAAAAAAAGAAAAAATGTTTGAAAAAAAACTGTTTTACATTATTTTCTTAGATACACGAAATTGATCGGACAGTGGATTTTTCACAAAATTCTAGTTCACCAAAAAAATAGATATAATAAATAAAATCAGCATTGTTCAAAATAATTTATTTTGATAAAATTAATTAATTATTCACTTTGCACCTTTACTGTAATTTGATAGAATAATTTGCCATTTATATTTTGAATGAACGTATTCACACTTTTTATGGTGCAAAATTGAAACATAAAACACAATATTTTCAGACATGGTTAAGAGAAGTTATGCATGGATATGACAAAGGAAAGCACCACCATAAGAAACTGTAAACCATATTTGTAAGTTGTTTATTGCTCATGCAAAACACATCCATAAATTAAAATACCACATATAGAAGAGTTTTTAATTGAAATGGACAGATCTTCTATAATAACTGAAAAAAGGCAAGAATAGTTTATAGACCATATTATTCTCTCTCTTCCTTGTGTTTTTATTTTGAAATGTATTTCTTGTATCCCTTTGTATCATATAATGTGTCAATCATATGTTTTACTTTACTTTGAAAGCTGCATATTCATTAATAATAATACAACATAATCAGATAATACAGCCAGTAATACTGTATCTGAACTTAGTAAATTCAATTAAATTATTTTAAACTTAGATTTAAAAATATAAATATAGCCCTTGTATTTTAGGACATTTTAAGTATGTAGCCTTTACTTACAGTTTTGTGGTACTTTCTGTAAATGGGCTTAACTTTTGCATTTTACTTAAGTATCTCTTTATTATCTTTATTTTGATGTACCAAAATATATTCTTCAAGGTTATAGCATCATGATCATTTATGATGCTGCAAAGATCATAGTAGTTGTTTTATAGGAGCTAGAAACAAACTCATCTAATCATTATAGCCAATTTTTGTTCGTATGACATTTCTTTTCGTCTTGATTTCATGTTTCTATCAACTCAAGAACTATTCTAATCTCAATTTGTCATATCTAAATCCAGTGCTGTCCATTCAATATAAGATCTTTAGTCTCAGGAGTGAAGTGAAGTTAAAAGCATGCAGACATAATGGTATATAATGCCTTTCCATTGCATCTACTTTGTGGCTATGTCTATATGCATTTGTGCAGCTAATGGTTTCCTTTTGAGTTTAGTGGAGACAGCATTTAGACCGGAGAAGGAAGGACTTGAAAAACAATTGATATAGAATGTATTAAAGGACACATCAAAAACAAAATAAAAATCCCTTCTCATTTATCCTTTCAAAGTTGTGTTTGGAGTGATCTGTGACGCCATTGCTCTGTCCATCCCTGTTTTCGCTGACCTCTGATGTGCTTGGTAAAGAGTGAATGTTTTAGTGTTTATTTACAAGGCTCAGCTCATATACTGATGTGTAGTGACGTTTCAGCATCTGGAGTTGCCCCCAAAAAGGCTGGTCTCAAGTGCCCATGGAGAAACCAGACAGGAACAGATACTGCATGTAAAGAGAAAGGAAGTGGAAATAACCAAAAGTCATATTTGTGCAAATTCCCCTTGAATGATACTAATAACTGTAGGCTAATCCCGGGTACTCTTTACCATAAACCTTGCTCAAATTCTGAGGTTAAGTCTCTGACAACTACGACTGACGTGTCTTAATCCCACATCCCAATGACACGTGTGCAGAAGTGTGTGTAGTGGTTTTCTCCCTGCATGCAACAGTGCAGTCCCATCCCACAAGGGGCCGACGAGGAGAGGCATACAACAATTACTGTAGAATGTCCAAAATAGACAAGTAAAGATATTGGCCTTTCTATTCAACACCACTTCATTACCATTCCTAAAGTAAAGGTGTACTGTCTGGTTTTTCTGGTTGGGGGAATATCACCTGCTTCTCATCTCCATGGAGATATTGCTTCACCTGGAATGTCCCACAGTATGGCACCAGACTTATCTTAGAAACAAGTAGGTGTAATCATTCATTTGTTTAGGAAGTACTCATCTGGACACTGTTTTAGAACACGTTTCGATTAGATTGAGAATGACTTTTGTTGGAACCCTTTAGTATGTTTTATTTACTTATTTAGAAAAGTGACAGTCCATATTAATGACCAGAAGAGGAGGAACAGCTCATAGAGGGCGTGTGAGACATGAGAAGAGTCAGTTCTGATATTGTTTGGATGGACAAACCACCTACACATAGATCTTACATATAGAACACTTTCAAACACAACATGTTCAAATATGATCATCATGCCCTGTTCAAATCCAAAAACCCTCAGTCGCCACAAGAAATCCAGTGTTTGCTGTGCCCTGCACCAGGCGGAGTTCACATGGACATCCAGGCTGGGGCCAACGTGGACACCATGCTATTTGTAAGAATCCACCTGAGCGACCCCCATGCCGAGGATGGAAAGGGGGTGTGTGGTTATTTTCACGTTGATAGCGCTGGAAGACTGCTGTCCAAGCTGGTGAAAATTCATCAGCACATGTCTTTAGGAGGAAGGCTGAGATACCATCTGGGCCAGTTGCTTCATCTTGTTTTTATGGTCTTGAAAAGCCTCGAAACCTTCCCAGTGCCCATGTCTATTTTTGGAGCACCACCAGTTTTTGTATTGCTTGAGACATCATGGCAGTCGTCAGAGGAGTCATGCAAGTCATGCCTTAGGGATCATCTCTAAATGACCCCCCCCCCCAAAAGACTTTGTCTGGCTTCACATACATTTTTACGCGTTGATAAAACGATAGTAGCTTGATAGACCTGCTCACCTCTAGTGAACATCCCTGAACATCCTTTGGTAAGTTTATATTTAGAAATTATGAACTCTCCAAATAATGTCACCTGTCGCGCATGTTTGTTCACTCAATCCACATGGTCCATGGGCCCTAGGGGCCCTAGGGGCCCTACGGCACATCCCATTAAACCCAAACTGTGAGATGACCACAAGGATGAGAGAGTGAGAAACTAATGTTTCTTGTCAAAACCTGTAATTGTCAGTTGCCTGAGTTTAGACCTTAGACATGTCAGACTGACAGAAGCAGAACACGCGCTTTCATCTCAGTGAGAATCTCACGTCTTCTGTGATTGGCCGAAACCTCATGCGGGTTTATTTTGTTTCCTTCTTCCGGTCAGTGCGTTGCACGTCACTAGAGCCAAATCTCTTGATCATTTGCTGCGCCGCGTCTTGCCGCAAAAAAGCTTTTCCAACTTTTCTGCACCAGCCGCGTTGGCGACGGCGACGCCCGCTCCCCGCGCTGGCAACGGCGCGCCGTGCTCCCCCGTGCGCACGCGCCGTGAGTGCAGCGCTCGCCGTGTTGTTGACGTGATCGCAGCGCTCGCCGTGAGCGCTCGGCGTGCTCCTCGCACGCACTCGCCCCCTAATTTTGGCCTAATGCTCATCGCTGTGAGAGTTTTTTAGCATTTCAGCCCCCCCCCCGACTAAAAATATTACGTCTTTTCAGCTTTAACCCATTTTGAGATGATCCCTTAAATACATACAAAGTCGCCATTTTGCTTTCATCTCTTGCACACATGGGCTTCCTGCTGGGGTCATGTTTCAAGATTAAGGTTACGACACGCTTTATTGTCCCCGCAGGGAAATTGGCATTCTGCATTTGACCCATCCTTCAATTCCTTGTGTCACTGGCTTTGAAGTCCTCTTTCAATTAACTTTCAATAGCTTTCTGTGTCAACGAGCCTATGTTTTAAGCTCTTGCTGATCAGGTCATTGTTCTGGAATTCCAAACACATTTGGTGATGTAAGATTTGTTGTTGTTGGATATAATTTTATTGTCTTTTTGGGTAAAACAGCATCTACATAAATTAAATAAGCTTTATTAATATGGCTTAGGTGGAAATTATTCAGGTCAGGTCAGGGAAACTACCCAAGTTGTACTTAAGTAGCATCTTTTCAATGTTTTCGATGCTTGACCCGAAGGAAATAGATATACCACATCTCCATGGAGACAAGTAGGAGCTGGACCTGCTGGACCCTTCACCAGAACAGATACATATTGCACTATGGCTGCACAATATAAGATAAGATAAGATAATCCTTTATTGTCCCACATGGGGAAATTCCATTGATGCAACGCTGTGCAATATGAGGCAATATAGTCAATGTACCATTCCAGTTTGTGATAATGATAGTATTGCAATATTTAATGTACTTTTTGCCATAGTATGTGCAGTTAAATAACAATAAAAATAAGGTCCTAAACCAAGAAAATCAGGTACATCGCTGTTTAAGATTTCTACCGTCTTAAAAGCATAAAAAACAGAAATAGTTCATTGAAATGCAGCAGTTCACTTGTTCTGCTCACGTTCCCAATGCATCCTGGGCCTTCTTCACCACGATGACTTCATAAGTGCTTTTCACAAATATCAAAACAACAACAACAACAACAACAACAAATATCAAAGACCAGAAAGAGTTTTACTGTGACCTCAACAACAACTAGCATGCTAACAGCGCACCACGTGACAATAATACCCTCTATAATTAAATGCAGAAAGCGCACATCTGTCTCATTTTCACTCAGATAGCTACTTTTACAATACATCTTTACATAAAGCCACTTTGAGAAAGAACATTTCAGCAGATTGTTGTCAGATAAAGAACTTTGTGTCGTTGAGATATATTTATTTTTGTGGAACAACAATTCCTGCGTCTGCGAATCATGCACGCGCTATCAATCTATTGTGTCATTATTTTCCTCGTGGAGTCTTTAGTGCCCCTTTAAATGCGTCGCTAGTCTTCAGTGTGAGGAACAGGAGCAGCCTCTGCGCCTGCTGTCGCCTCTTTGCGTTTCTCCCTCGTGTTAGCTTAGCACTTTGCACTTTTTTTCGCCTGCGTTCCAGCCATATGCGCCGCTGCCACAGTGCTATCGCTAACAGTTCAGGTGGCAGGCGCCGGGCTGGTATGCTAATTAGCCACGCGCCGGTGCTGTAGCTAAAGTTAGCGCGCGTGGCGGACCTGCGGGGTTCCTTTGTGCTTTGCCTTCACGGCGCGCCTCTGACACGCAGCCACTTCATTCTTTTATTCTGAACACTTAACACTTTCAAAGAGGTTCATTAAAGCACTGAACGTGCGGTGGAAACGGTTTTATGCGGGAAATTGAAGATATCATTTGTAGGCTGTTCGATTATGAAAGAGAATTGATGGATGTAATTATACTGAGACTTACACTAGCCAAGATTAAAACTAAAAATCTTCATAATTTTTTTGTGACAAGCTTTGCAATGCACAGGTTTCAGCTTCCTGTTTAGTTCTCTTTATTGTCCCACTAGGGGGAGATAGTTCAGCACCTCCCAACACAAACAAACAAACAAACAAACAATACATTGGAATAAATGTCTAGTTGCTGTAGTTTCAAACCATAGTCCTAAACAACGATGAGATATTTTATTTATATTTTTTAACCAAAATTGGGAGGACAAAAAGTAAATAGAATGGCAACAATATTTCATTATAAATTATTTCAAAATCTCATCTTGTTTCGTGCTCGTGACTCAATCTTGTCCCCCCTCTCTTCTCCTTCTCCTCTCTCCCATCATCCCTCTCTCTCTCTTCCTTCACATCCTTCTCTTTCTCACTTTCACCCCTTCACTTCCATCTCTCCCCCTTCTTCACCCTCTCTACCTCCTTCCTCTTTCTCTCCTCCTACTCCTACCTCTCTGCTCCCTCC
This sequence comes from Eucyclogobius newberryi, assembly GCF_026437365.1. Lineage (NCBI taxonomy): Eukaryota > Metazoa > Chordata > Actinopteri > Gobiiformes > Gobiidae > Eucyclogobius > Eucyclogobius newberryi. The sequence continues at coordinate 5,681,673 of NW_027315724.1, forward strand.
CCTCATTTCTCCCCCTCCCTCTCCTCCCTCACTCTGCTCCCTCTCTCTCTTCTTCTCCATCCTCCCTCTCTCTTTCTTTCTCTCTCTCTCCCCTCCTCTCTCCTCTCTATCTTCCCTCTCTCTACTCCTGCGCCTCCTTCTCCTCCCTCTCTCCCCCTATCGCTCCTCTATCTCTCCCCTCCCTCTTTCCTCTCTCTCTTCCCCCTCTCTCCTCTCCCCCTCTCTCCTCTCCCTCTTCCGCCTCTCTCCTCTCTCTCCTCTCCCTTCCCCCTCTCTCTCTCCTCTCCCTCTTCCCCCTCTCTCTCCTCTCTCTCTTCCTCCTCTCTCCTCTCCCTTCCCCCTCTCTCTCTCTTCTCCCTCTTCCCTCTCTCTCTTCCCCCTCCCTCCTCTCTCTCTCTCTCTCTTCCCCCTCTCTCCTCTCTCTCTCCTCCTCTCTCTTCCCCCTCTCTCCTCTCCCTCTCTCTCTTCCCCCTCTCTCCTTTCTCTTCCCCCTCTCTCCTCTCACTCTCCTCTCTCTCTTCCCCCTCTCTCCTCTCCCTCTCTCTTCCCCCTCTCTCCTTTCTCTTCCCCCTCTCTCCCCTCCCTCTCCTCTCTCTCTCCTCTCCCTCTCTCTCCTCCCCCTCTCTCTCTTCCCCCTCTCTCCTCTCCCTCTCTCTCTTCCCCCTCTCTCCTTTCTCTTCCCCCTCTCTCCTCTCCCTCTCCTCTCTCTCTTCCCCCTCTCTCCTCTCTCTTCCCCCTCTCTCCTTTCTCTTCCCCCTCTCTCCTCTCCCTCTCTCTCCTCCCCCTCTCTCTCTTCCCCCTCTCTCCTCTCTCTTCCCCCTCTCTCCTTTCTCTTCCCCCTCTCTCCCTCTCCCTCTCCTCTCTCTCTCCTCTCCCTCTCTCTCCTCCCCCTCTCTCTCTTCCCCCTCTCTCCTCTCCCTCTCTCTCTTCCCCCTCTCTCCTTTCTCTTCCCCCTCTCTCCCCTCCCTCTCCACTCTCTCTCCTCCCCCTCTCTTCCCCCTCTCTCTTCCCCCTCTCTCCTTTCTCTTCCCCCTCTCTCCTCTCCCTCTCTCCTCTCTCTTCCCCCTCTCTCCTTTCTCTTCCCCCTCTCTCCTCTCCCTCTCCTCTCTCTCTCCTCTCCCTCTCTCTCCTCCCCCTCTCTCTCTTCCCCCTCTCTCCTCTCTCTTCCCCCTCTCTCCTTTCTCTTCCCCCTCTCTCCTCTCCCTCTCCTCTCTCTCTCCTCTCCCTCTCTCTCCTCCCCCTCTCTCTCTTCCCCCTCTCTCCTCTCTCTTCCCCCTCTCTTCCCTCCTCACTGTTGCATGATGTCCATTTGGCGTGCTGACCTTTCTGTCTCTTCTGGGCCGGGCTGTGCTGGAGTGGGCTCTGTGCCTGAATGTGGATGAGCCTCACAACTCTCTATCTCCTGCACCAAAATGCCCCCCCCGCTCTCATGTGTGGGGGGCAAACGACTCACATCCTTTTGTTTGGACCCTCTTTTTAACACTGAAATGAAATGTCAAATGATCAAGATGGTCAGAATGAGTTCGCTGAAGATATAAGTGCTTTAAAACATATGTCTGCTCTTTAGCGTGCAAAGTGGAGGCAAAAGTGAAATGGAACAGAATGTGATTTTAATGGAGAAACTGGGATTAATGGCCACATTAAACAACTATTTCAAATACAAAAAAATTAGAATAAATAAACAGTCGAGTAAATACATAAATTGTATTTTATGCACATAATTTGTTTGTAAAAGTTAGTTTTACAATGGAAGACCCAGATATAAACGTTTTACACATTATTTCCCGGTGCCACAGTGGGGCGCTAGAGGAAATGTCATTGTGTCCTTTGGCAAGACACTTCCCCCAAATTACTTAGTAAGTCTGTTTTGAAGGTGGAAATCGCTATATTAATACATTGTAGTAATAATATTTAAAAAATCTGTCACTTGACATGTATTGGAGCAATATCTAATATTTGATGACAATGGCAGAGATATTAACCTCCAAAATATTTTTCATTTTATTTATAGAACTTAAAAAATATACTTTTTATGAATCTCAAATACATTTAAAGGGTATAAGTTCAAAGGGAAAATCCGAATATCTGACATTTCTTGGCATGGAAAGTCAAAATTGTTCCTTGTAACAATAACCATAAACACCTATTGTCAGTTAATCAGTGAAATGTATGTACTTGACATATCATTTTAAAGTGTCTATATTATAAGAGCTGTCCTGATGCAGTTGTGAAAGCCGAGAGCCGCCTCTTGTTATTGATAGTGTCTGTTTCTTGGCGGAGCCACTTTGGGCCTGTTCTGGACAGAATGTGATTGATTTGGGAGATTCCTCTGCTGCTGCAGCTGGACCCTGCGCAGGCTGAGCTCACAAGCAGCAACACACTCAGGGCCAGACGTCCGAATGTCCGAAAGAGACAAGTCGTAAAAAGTAATGAACAAACAAATCAGTATAAACCAAAGTGTATTGCGAGAATCGAAAAAACAATAGCGGACAGTGACAGGTCTTTAACTGGACACAACACAACTGAATGACACCTGAAGATGCCAGAAAACACCTGAAGACGCCTGAAGACACTTGAAGATGCCAGAAAACACCTGAAGACCCCTGAAGACGCTTAAAGACGCTTAAAGACGCCTAAAAACACAGAATGTCCTGTCATTAGACAATTCTTCACAGCAAAGAAAAGCTAAAATACTACAAAACCCTGTGGGAAAACCTTGAGGACAACCATGGACGGACCGACTGCAGATGGTCCAGGAATGACAGGGTAGAGAGGGTTCCTCCAGCCATCTGAGGGGCAGTTCATTTGGGGTGGATAACTTTATCCTACTCTAAAACCTACAAATCAAGTTAGAAATCTGGGGGTAATAATGGACTCAGACTTGAACTTTAATAGCCACATCAAATCTATAACATCAGCAGCTTTTTACCATCTAAAAACATTGCCAAAATCAAAAATATAGTGTCTAAACCAGATTTGGAGAGACTTATCCATGCGTTTGTCTCCAGTAGATTAGACTGTAACGGCCTGCTCACTGGCCTCTCCAAACGAGCTGTAAAACAGCTGCAGTACATCCAGAACGCTGCTGCTCGGGTCCTGTCCTCCATGGCCTAGCACCAAAGTACATCTTGGGCATGTTAGGTCTCTGAGGACCTCAGGGACCGGCCTCCTGCTGGTGCCCAGAGTCAGGACTAAACATGGACCGGCCTCCTGCTGGTGCCCAGAGTCAGGACTAAACATGGACCGGCCTCCTGCTGGTGCCAGAGTCAGGACTAAACATGGACCGGCCTCCTGCTGGTGCTCAGAGTCAGGACTAAACATGGACCGACCTCCTGCTGGTGCCAGAGTCAGGACTAAACATGGACCGACCTCCTACTGGTGCCAGAGTCAGGACTAAACATGGACCGGCCTCCTGCTGGTGCCAGAGTCAGGACTAAACATGGACCGGCCTCCTGCTGGTGCCAGAGTCAGGACTAAACATGGACCGGCCTCCTGCTGGTGCCAGAGTCAGGACTAAACATGGACCGGCCTCCTGCTGGTGCCAGAGTCAGGACTAAACATGGACCGGCCTCCTGCTGGTGCCAGAGTCAGGACTAAACATGGACCGGCCTCCTGCTGGTGCCAGAGTCAGGACTAAACATGGACCGGCCTCCTGCTGGTGCCAGACTCAGGACTAAACATGGGGAATCTGTGTTTCAGTTTTATGCAGCTAAAATCTGGAACAGTCTTCCAGAAGATGTGAGACAGGTTCTACTCCAACAATGTTCAAATCTAAGCTAAAAACAGTTTTGTTTAGCTGGGCATATGACTGGATTTTTCTTTGCACTCTTCTCTTTTATGTCTTAAATTGTTTTGTGCTGTAATTTCTTTGTGATTTCAATGCATTTTTCCTGCTGTGTGAAGCACTTTGAATTGCCTTGTGTATGAAATGTGCTCTACAAATAAACTTGCCTTGCCTTTACGAATCATGTCAGGCCAAACTCAAACAAAACAAAAGACTTTAAACACATTATTTTCTCCATTGCAGAGAGAAAAAAATATATTAAAAAGAAATAGAAAGTATTTTTTAATTTATTCCTGTTTTTTTCTTATGGGAATAATTACTGTATATTTAATACTATGTCATACTTTTTAATTGTTTAGACTTCCCATTTACATAAAATATAGCGTTGAATAAATGGTCAAACCCAGTTCTGGGCCTAGTATAAAATAGTTAATGTGCTCATTTAGAAATTGCTTGATAAATTAGTATTATTGTAGTTTTTCCATACAGTGAGGGAGGGTCTAAGGACAGGGGGATGCTGGGACATTTGCTCATTTCCAATGAACTTTTAAAAAAATCTGTTTTCACTGTCGCCCTTTGAGGCAACTACTGTTCTGATTTCGGGCGTTACAAAAATAAATTAGATTGAATATATAATATAATATACCGGTAATAATAATCCATTTGTTTTATGAAGCACTTTTCCAGATGCTCAATGGCACTTTACAATGTGTGCAGTATTCATTCACACTATTGTAGCCACAGCTGCCCTCAGACCACCACCTGAGGTCAAACGAGATGGACCATGGACCAGCAGGTAGAGTCATCATGCAAATACATTACAAGAGCGCCTCGTTCCACCTGATTCCAGAGCAAGGCCGCGCCCCTGAAAGTCAAGTGTTTGCAGAAACCTTTGTTTTAGTTTAGCATCCTTCAGACAGCCGAGTGAAAAAGATATGCCCTTCGACTATACACAAGACTGAGTGAACGGCCAGTCTTTTAAAGCTGTAGCTAAAGATCCTCATTTTGTAAACAATGCCAGACTTAATTGAATCAATCTTGGGGCTTGAGTCTATGACAAAGTTACAGCTACATTTGGCCTTCTCTCTCCAGATAAACATATGATTCATACGGCTGAAGTGTTCCAGATTGATGCTGATAAAACGCACTTCATTCAGAAGTCTCGAGTTTCTCTGAGCAGGGAATCTGTCGGCTGCAAAGTCTTACTGCTTTCTAATGGAGTAAAGGGACACTATTGCTCTATCTTTAGAAATCTGAGCACCGGCAGCTCAGCACCTTGCATTTTCAATGACTTGTAAGCACCAAATGACAACAAGTGAGTTCTCTCTCAAGGTCAGAAGTAAACTAGAAAAAGAGAAAAAATAGGCCTATAAATTGAATGAGCATACACACACATATATATATTTTTAGTGGGTTTTTGCTGCTTTTTTGTTGCACTCTTCCCATTGGTGTCGAATGCCTTCTGCTGGCAACAGTGAGGAGTGAACAGGCCCCGGGGGGACAAGATGGCGGTCCACTCATGTCAATGGGACATGTGCTCATTGGCGCATGTTGGCAAAAAAAAAAAAAAACAGTATTCGTCCACATTACTTCCTGGTTGTGGCGCTAACTCTGGGCTTTCCCCCGTGATGCTTTGTGCGACGGTAGCTAGCACGTCGACAGCAGATTACCGTACACTGTTCACTGTGATGCCAGAAACTTAATTTAAGTATTTTAGAAACGGTGAAAGAGTGAAAGTCCTTCTATTTTATTTTGAGACTAAAAAGAATTGAGCTCCGTGTGTAACTTTACAAGCGGAACTCTGGCCACTACTCAACTTGGATCGCGGGCATAGGGGGCGTGTCTTATGCAGTTAGTGTAATAAATCCGTGAGAATAAAGCATTTTGAAAAGACAAATTAGCAGATGGAGAATGACATCTGATCTGAGAATCAAGAACCAAAATAAAACCTGCACAACAAGACCGTCATGTTAAAGTTTTTGTAATGAATATCAAACAGCACAAGTGTTTTCAATAAAAGCAACATTCCGCTTGCATCATGGGACATAGCTTCTCCTCCGCTGCGTCTAGGCCAAACTAAAACTAAACCAGTTTGTTTATTTCAGTGACACAGGGGAAGAAATGAACTCGGTCATCAGGCATTTAGAACAAAATCTAACTTCTCTCACTTCGCTCATTGATTTAGCAGAAATCCACAATGTTTTTCAGCCCCCGTGACATTCTTGTTCCCTGAAAGCAGCTAAATCGGTTTTGATTCGGACGGACCATGTGTTGGAGAAAATATGATCTCTTCCCTGTGCCAAACACTGCCAGCTCTGCCGTTGTTATCTTGGCCTACTGAATCTAAGAGGCACAGTACACCACTCAATGTACTCCTCTACATACATTTTTAAAGTAGCTGAGAGTTGAAAGAAGATGCGTGAGGCAGTTTATTTCCATCACCCTGAGACGTGAACCCTAAGACATTGAGATTGTATGTGAATTCCAGTCCAGCCCTGCTACGCTTCCGTTGTAGAGAGTCTTGTGCCTCTGATGACCAGGACCACAAGAGCTGACCCGGCTCTTTTCTCCATCACCATGCCTGTCCCTGATTGGCCCATCCACCTGTCAATCATGCCCATCTGAAGTGGCGTGATGTTGTTTCTGTCAGTATCCTGTGCTACTTGTGCTGCGTCTGTTTTGTGTTTTATGAAGTATTTTTGAAAATGTTGAAAGTGCTTATTCTTGGCTGTCCAGGCACATTTTAAAGCCATTTAAACAGGCACTTGCTAAACACCTATAATACCAGTGTGCACATATGGCTGCAGAGTAGTTTTCCAGGCACACAGAGTGGGACCGTCCCATCAAAAAGCACCACACAGACATTAAAATCATGTTGTGAAGCAATTTAGTGTTCCGTGTCCAAAAGGAGCATAAGTTGTGTTTTCGCCTCTTCTGCCAAAATGTCGATGCTTTTGCGAACACATTTGGCCAGATCTGTCTTTGTTTTCTCGTGTGGAGTCGTAACTGTCTGTTTTAGAAGCGAGCCTTGTACTCATGCTTTCTGTAGTTGTACTTGACAAGTTAGGAGCGCATCGTTTGGAGTGAACGGACACAAACAATTGATTTATTCTCTTTTGTGAGCTCTCTATGAGTATAAAACTGTTATTGTGAGAACAGCTTTGAACATTTTAAGCTGTTGTCATTTCTTGTAAATGACAAAACTTCCCCCAAAATTATATATTGTAAAAAACATTTGTGCTCTGCATAAAAAGCATTTTGTCGATCACAAACCCTAAAAATGTATGTGAATGTAATGATGTTTGTGAAGGTTTGTGAGGGGGAGGAATAAGTTAGAACAATCTAAATATCGTTCATATCGACCTCCTCTTTCACAGCTTGAGGAAACATCTGGGGTGAGCTTCAAGAACATAACCTGATTATGCACACTGAAGCACCAACACACACACACACACACACACACACACACACACACACACACACAGTCATGTAGTCGTGTTGATAAGTCGTGTTTGTAGTCGAGTAGATAGTCTGCTTTTAAGTCCATGAATCATACCGGCCTCGTTCTGAGCATTTGTGCCATCCGATCATGATCATTACAACTGTGTGGCTGGATTTGCGTTCAGCTCCACTCCTCAGTTTGGTTCGTTTACCAGGGATGCACCGGTGGAACCTTGGCCACCTCGAAGTGCTTCAAAACCACTGCGACTTTCATTTGTTGTGCACTTCCAACAGTGAAATATAATAATGTTAAGGCTGCATTTATTTATTTCTCAGCATAAATAACTTTGACAGGTCGGACGACTCGTTGAACTAAAATGCTGTGAAGATAAATATATTTTGAATTTTGCAATTTCTTTTTGGCTTATAATTTCACTTCCTGTTTATAATTGATGACATCACTCTAGGAAATTCCAAAGCAAACACTGGCCAAAAACTCATCTAATGTCACTTTTTTTTCGATTTTATGTTTTTTAAAATATATGAGACGAACTATATTTTAAAAAAATCCCAAAAATTGTTTCTTGTCTAAATTCTGCATAAACATTGACTGGAATGAGTGTTCCTAGTGTGATATCATTTCCTGTAATTTCCTGCAAATTGTTCAACATTTGCTCTACAAATACTTACTCGATTGGTGTAAAACTATCATTTCTATGTACAAATGTATAAATACACAAAATAAAGTCCAAATTCGAAAATCGTATAAACCATAAGCCCTTTAATGACAAATGATTCACTGCGTTTAGTTGACATATTTTAATGGATTCAAGCATACAGACATTTTTTATCTTCTTTCCATTTGTATAAGCATCGTTTTATACATCAAAAACATTTACATTTGATCTGGTCACGTGACATGGCACAGTTATTCTCTCCTGAGCCTGTTCCAAATGTGCTCCCTGGAGGCGTTAGCAGGACACTTGGTTCTGCTTCGGATGAGCTGACTCTGGAGGAAGTGGGCTTTGGACCAAGGGTCATGGGAATTGAGAAACATCCATGAAGCCCTTTTTTCCCTTCTTTGTCCCTTTAGACAGCTTTCAAAAGAAGAGGAGCACTCTCGTTTTCCGTCCTGACTTAACCTTCAAATTCTCACGCGACCTCTCCCTTTCGCTGTTGTCTGCTGCCCGAATACGTTACTGTACATTATCTTGATTTAAAGATGAAAGTGGCCCCAGATCAGAGCCACCGTGACTGAAACGCTCCAGAGGCTTAGGAGGGAGCCACATTATACCTGGGCGCTCAGAGACAAAGCTTCTGCGTCACTGTCCCAAAAAACGGCAGCCCAGATACACTTTTTTTTGGTCATCTCTCATTTTTGCCGTTCAATCAGTGCAGTCTCTTGGACAAACGTGCGTGGCCCCACGTATGCTGTGTGTGCAGTTGTGTTTGAATCCTTTCGTCCCGCTGATCTCTGCATGTTTATATCCCCCCACAGCTCCCATGCTCCTCCAGCCCATGTTTGTGCCTGATAGGGACAAATGAAACCTATTCATTTTGGCCGTGCTATTAAATGTGACACTTTTATTGAACGAACCGGCGTGTAGTTATCAGAGGCCTAATTCCCAGAGCCGCAAACACACACACACGCACACACACACACACACACACGCACGCACGCACGCACGCACACACACACACACACACACACACACACACACACACACACACACACACACACAGTATTGCCCTGTGTTCTTCTGCTGTTCATTTACGCCACATTATGACAAATATGTCGCTGTACGGAGCCAGAGTGAGTAGTGTGGGAATGTGGCTTACAGTAGTAGTGTTTGTGTTTTGTGAATATTGTTGCATTGTGTCGTGGGCAAATCACTTCAGCGCTCTCACTTATGTTTGGAGTGGCCTTGCCAGCCTATTGCACACTGTCCAGGAGTTCTGATTCTAATTCAAGTCAATTAGAAGAAACACTTGGTCCATTTGTGTTGGAACAAACACGAGTAAATAAGAAAGGGAAAAACCAAAAGACACGGCCTGAGAAACAGTGTGTGTGCCTGTTACTGAGGTGAGAGACGTTACCCTTCTGCTGTGGAACATTGTTTATGTCGTATCATATTTCTACGGAAAATCCCTAGAGGAATATTGTGGCGATAACACCTTTTCTGACTCATCATTCTGAAAGGTGGCTCATCAGGCCACTGTTGGGTTAGTGACTGTGTAGTTGGGAGTGGTGTGCACAGATGGACCGCCACACATCTTTTAGTCTGCCCAGGGCAGCTTTGGTTGGGAGACACAGTGGTTAGATCTGTGACAGAGCCAGGGGACTCATATCAGGGCTCGGAATTGCAACCGTTTGGATCAAAAAACACAAAATAGTTGTGAGACTGAAGAAAAATATTTGGTAGAACATGTATGACGGAGAATAATTGCCAAAATAAACTGCGGGGAAGTGAGCAGCAATGAAGAACTTGGCACAAAGACGCCAACGCTCAGTTTCCTGACCAGACCAAATAAATGACCTAAATCAGTGCCAGTCTTAGTGTTGACATGACTTTGGTGACTCAGTGATGTTAGCGCAGCCGATAGATACAAGGTTACTGCTGCTAAGTGGTGCTGGCCATTCTTTTCTTGTTCATGTTCAGCTCCTTTTTGAGATTGAAAAATACAAATATCCAGCCACTGAATAGTGCAGTGTGTAGAGCAGAGAGGCATGACATGTCCAGGAACGTCGTCTGGTACGAGAGAGAGAGAGAGAGAGAGAGAGAGAGAGAGAGAGAGAGAGAGAGAGAAAGAGAGAGAGAAAGAGAGAGAGAGACAGAGAGAGTAATGTAACAATCCCAAACACAATGAATGAGGTTTATTAAATATCTGCACTCCTAACTTCAGAAATACCAAGTTAAAGAGCTCCTTTTGAGGCCTGAATATTGACTAGTATCAAGAGGTAGAGTCACATTTTATTGATTGATTTCGAAATGATGCTTGCACTTTTGCTGTACTTGATTTTATCCTTAATAAAACGAAACCGTTTCCTGTGGTCCAAATGTTCTCCTCACTTAACATATTCCTAGCAACCTGATTATTCACTTCCGTTTCTACGCACTTTTCACAACTGCTAATGCTAATAGCGCACTTCTTGCTGCGCGAGGAATAAAACACTCTATAATTAGACGCAGACAGCACACATCTGTCTCATTTTCACCCCAAGAGCTGCTTTGACAGTAAATTTGCACTACGACAAAACAGACTTTACATGAGAAAACTAACAAAGACAAAATGACTAACGCATATACAGTCTGTAGTGTTGTCAGAAGAACCTACAACATAAAAAAACGGGGTATTATCAAAGAAAGTATGATTATTTTGTACATTTTTCAAGATTGAGTTTAAGTCGTTGGCATTGTGACAACTCTTCTGCGACGACGTGCCGTTGTAGCGGTGTAACTCCGACTCCAAAGCACAGGGCGGCAAATGTACGAGGCTGCAGCGTGTTTAGAGCCTTTCATGGAGTGGCTCTTTACAGGCGCTCCGCAGGTCCCTGAGCCGTAGAGGGCACCATCAGAGTGAAGGGTGCGGGATAAAAGCACGAGACCGCTGTCCTCGTGAAGACGGATCAGCGTGCTGCGACGGGACACGCATACAGATGGGAGAGAGGGAGGGGAGGGAGCGAGAGGGACGGGGGGGAGGAAGGAGGAAGGGGTGTGGCAGAGAGAGCAGGAGAGAGAGAGAGAGAGAGAGAGAATAAAAAGAGTGGCGACAAGAGGAGGGTAAAAGAGAGAATAGAGGAGAGTCGGTGGAGAAGTAAGAATAACTGGTTTGTAAATTATCCATTGAATTTGCATTTTCCATACATTTACTGTAGTAGCTAGGGTAGAACACTTTTGGCAGTATTCAAAGTTGAAAAATGATATGGGAATTATTGTGAACAAATTGGAATTAACAGGAATATATGGGAATTAATGGGGATTAACAGGGAAACTGACACTTCTGAAGGTTGATTCTCAAAACAGAAGGATGTACAGAGCCATAACTACCTGAATATATCCTAATATACTTACATATTGGTGCTTTCATCGTCACAGCCAGGGTAGTAACAGCATCAGAAAGTGACCACTAGGGCTTTTCGTTCCAGACTCCCAGAGCATTTAGTTTGCCTGTGCTTCTAAGCATCGGGGTCAAAACTGGGGTTGCAACCATCTTCTAAAGTGTTATACAATCAGAAAAATATCATACATTTAATATGCAATTGGGCTTTTGTACAGAATAAAGTTGTGTTGTTGTCTGACACATCCTCAAACTGATGCACTAAATACATGTGCAACAGGCTCCGCCCCTCTGCTGCTACATCTCACTGGGACTTTCCTGGTTAAAAATAAAGGTCAATGCAAAACAGCCGAGCACAAAGGTTCATTTCTTGTGCATCACACAAAAAACAAATGACATTTTGGAGGAACAGAACATGGATGAACCACAGCAGGGGCACTTATTGTTCATTGTATGAGTGCAGTGGAGGTTGGGGGTTATACATATGTTATATCAAATTGTTCAAATAAGGATGACATTCAAACTTTGGAAATGGACATATTTGACCGACTATTATTGTAATTTATTGCTGTGATTTTGTTTGTATTTTTGTTAGGTTTATGTCTACTTGTATTTTGTTCTATTTATGTTATGTTATTTTTATACATTTATAAAATTGGAAAAAGACATCATATAAAAAACATAAAAAAATGTTCAAATAAGGAAACCATTGTTCCATAAACAGTCAGTGTGTGTGACATTTTGCCATGAAATCCTCAGAAATATGATACTTTCAAGCCTTTTGACCATTTTTCTATCACTGGAAATTCCCCAAATTTCCAAGCTTAAAGTCACATGGGGACTTTTTGGAAAAACGTCCAATAATTTTGTATCCCTTTGCAAACTTAATAATAACTGAATGTACAAATGACATGACACAAACTGATTTGGACTGAAGAGAGGAGACGAGACGAGAGAAGAAGGAGAAGAAAGAGGAAAAGAAAGCCCAACACTGGTCTGTCTTGCCTTTGAAGTTGCATTAACCATCAAATATACTATAATAGCTAATAAATATAAATATTAAATCATACATGTGGGAGTAGAGGTGAGTGAGAAGAATAAAAGTGCTCTGGCCGATACAGTCAAAGACATTTAAACTTTCTTTCTCAAATCAAAACATGAAAGAAAACCCAACCTCCACATCATCTGGTAACTTCACAAAATCCATTTTCTATTCATTTTTTATAAAACACAAAAACAGCTTTCAACTTTCTGAGCTGTCATCAGAGCGAAAGTGAGAGAAAGAAAGAAAATGAAGTTTAGTTCTGGGCGACACAGAAAAGAAGAGAAAGAGAAAGGGTTTGACAATTTTTATAATGACAAAGATTCCCACTGCGTTGTATTTTACAGCGCACTTTGTTACATTTTTCTGGGATCAAGAATACAATTGTCAAGCTTCTTGTCCAACCTCCCCAACATCTGTTGAACAGTGGATTGTAAAAGAAGTTTTGTTTTCTCAGAATACAAAAAACAAACCTTAAAAATTCCAAGTGAAGAATGAGCTGAGTGCGGAGAAGGAAATCAAATAAAAAAAAGTGTAATTCGAGGACTGAAACGATGATCTGGTTAAATCAAACCTCCACAACATCTGGTGAACAGACAGATAATATAAAAGAATAGATTTAACACTTTTAATACGAGACATTTGAAAGAAAAGACGAGAAAAACAGATTATTGTTCATTAAGGCGTGTTATCGCACGCTAACTTTTTAAATCATTTTTCTTATTGCTGGTGATACATCTTTAAATTGTAAATTGTGATTTGCAGAGATGGTCATTTCTGTTTATGAATTAAATTGTGATGATGATGATGACAAATATAGCACATACTTGGAGTGCTGTTTGATGGAGAGATGTCGCTTGAACATCTCAAAGCTTTGGTATTTAGCAAATAACTCAGCTTTTGTCTCATCACCTGCCTCAACAAGAAAGAGTTGGCTCGTCTGTAGTCAAAATTCCGGCTGCTTCTGACTCGTACTAACAGGACGCACACAGCACATCCGTTCTAAAACATCTTATTGGCCCCTGTTATGTATCAGGTCCGGGCCCTCCATGGGCAGCACTCGAGTATATCACTGACCTGATCAAACCCTATTACTCGTCCAAGAGCCTCAGGTCCTCTGGGCAGAATTTGCTGATGGTCCCTTGAACTTGTTTTAAAACTCGAGGAGACCGATCTCTTAAATCTGTCGCACCCCGACTTTGGAATGATCTCGCTCTCTTCCTGCGTTCTTTGGTCTCCGTGGATGTCTTTAAAACGCACCTAAAGACTAACATTTTAGCATCTTTGATTACATATACTTACATAATACTTAGATTCTGCAATCATTAAAATGGAATAGAGATAGATATCTTATGAGAGATGTGAGAACCAACAATGACACTTTACATGATATTCAATGATATAAAATCACAATATTGGTTAAAAAAGTTAAAACCATAAAGAGGATCCATAATCCATAATCTTTATAAAGCATTGTTTACTCATCATTAGTTTACTCAAAGTTGTATTGTGATTGTTTCCTGCATGTTTTAAGGAGTTAATCCTCTATTGTCCTGCAACTGTGCTCAGAAAATTCCCGTTTTCACCTACCACCTATCCCCGCCCACATCTCTGTACTTTAAATGATTTGAATAGTTAGTTCTCTGGGTGACACGTGTAGAGTTCTAAAATGTAGCAACTTTTCAACGATAAACAAATGAAAATTCGCAGCTTTCTTTGGTGAAATGTCACGATGAAGAGGCGGGGCTTATCAAATCCACAGTTTCAAACAGGAAGTAAACGGACCTGTTCCTGTTATGAGGCCGTTTTGTATCAGTATTGCAGTTTACAATGAATAAAATGTAAAAATGATGATGTACTCCTGTTATAGTGCAATATTTAGTAAGTGGAAAAATAATAATAATACATCTCCTTTAAGAATGTTCTGGGAGTATTTTGGACACAAATACTGTTAAAACAAGAGAATGGTACAACTCTTTACTAACCTGAAAACTCCTACAGTCCAAACACCACTCCAGTTGGGAAGGTGCCCCTCTCTCGTCCTCTCCGAACCTTTTTATCCTCCGCCTGTATTTACGATCCTGTATTCTGGAGAGGTCATTATCTCAGGATGGCCGGGCTGCGCTGGTGGTTAAGGTCAGCAGGTGGAGGCCCCATGTCCTCTCCTCCTCCTCCTCACTCCGCTCTCTCTCTCAGACTAACTGCGTAATCATCCTGAACTCCACACAAAAGCCAGTGTACATCCACACCCTGCCATTAGAGCCTATTGCAGACTCCACACCCGCACTGTATTTTTAGTGTAATAGAGACGGTGGAGGTGACCACAGGGGCAAGCCAGGGTGTCTAAAGGGTCAAAGTTCACATAAAAGTATTTAGACCCGGTGTGTTAAAACCAGTGATTTTGTTTAGTTTGACGTACGTGGAGGTCTGGATGAACGTTTGACGCTGACACGGGACACACGTGGATACAACCTTTTAGCAAATGTAATAGAAAACATGATTATGATCTGTTTTTATTCGACCACATTTGCTTTAGAGGTTGTTAAGATTGGAAAGCTGGTAGCTCAATTCGTACCAGCATTGATGTTGTGTCATTGGGCAAGACACTTTACCCAACCTGACTTAAAGGACACAAATAACAACTTTTTTGAGCTTTTGCCAGTGTCATATTGTTGTCTGCTCATCAAAAACATACCTGGAGTGTTATTTTGCTTCATTCATGGTTCATTAATCCTGTTCACGAGGTTGTCATGTCTGTGCCTCTGAAATCACGCCATTTCAATTTTCCCCAGATTGTTTTGCCACCGGTAAAAATCCAGACTTCACGTTCACATGGCTCGATTAGCATAGCAGTCACATCGACTAAGGGCTTTCTCATCATGTCATTTTATCGTGCATTAGCTCGCTAGCCTAAGTGAGCAATACATGGACCGCTGTAAACAGTTTAAAATGTTCTGTTTTTCACCTTTTAAAAATCAAGTGCTGTGGATAAAAAACAAAATAATACTCCAACTTGAAATTACACTTTTTTTTGCCTTTTTTTGCTTTTTACAACCTTTGACTTGGCATCTGATGTTTTAGAATTTAAAATGATGTATACATTAAAAAACACTCCATCAGTAAGGCGTTCCCTCATCAGGATTTCGTCTTAGCACTTCTACAGGCAGCAGAGGGAATTACCACGGGGAAAACCTCGCAATGAATGTGATTTGATGACAGAAATACTTTTAATACTGTTATAATGGACACAAGGATCACAGTTTGGATCTTGACAAATTGAACAGACTCTGGACCAGGTGGGACCACTTTTTTTTGTTTAATGTGTCGTGAATTAATTTTGATATATTTCTTGTGCTATTTGGGTTCTTTTAATTATTTAACGTTTGGACTACTTCGCTCTGAAAACTAAAGGAAAAAAAAAAAGATAAAGGAGATTTTTGGATTTCTACCTTTGTTGTCACACATTTTTGAAATTTAAACCCAAGTCGTTTCTGAGGCGAGCGTGAGGCGAGCGTGTGAACAGGAATAATGAAACAATCAAGAATAAAGCAAAACCACACACTCGACACAACTCCGGGTACGATTAGAGCGGTAATTCTGTAAAACAACGTCCTGAACTGCCAGAATAAATATCGCTTGGTTCTGTTTTTACTCAAAAAGTGAAGCAACAAAATACCCAAAAAATTATTCAAACCTCTAAATTGAATGAGTCGATGACATTTGCAGATCTGCACAAACATCTTGTTTCTTCAGCCAAATGAATGAGCAGTATAAGGTGTGCTGGCTGACATTTGAGTCAGGCTAAAAATAGTTCTAAAAACAATAGGCTTTCCGACACGAACAAACAAATATTCCATTGTTTAAAAATGTAAGAAATAATGAGCTAGAAAACAACTACGAAAAAAAATGCCCCAGTTTTATTCCAAACATGTCACGTACACGCTGTGATAAATGCCAAACTAATTAACGATAGAACAAAATATACTGGTCGTTCCGTTTTCTTGCAGGTGGGGGCCCCCAGCGTTCGGGCCCCTGACAGGTTCTGCGTACAGGTGTTTGCTCATTCACATTCACAGGAGCTAAACCAGGTCAGGCCCCGCTCCCCCTTTCCTCTCTGTGGGACAGCTGTTAACGGCAATTAACACCTTCCTCATGATAATACAACACCAGATTACACTTAAGAACTCACTTTTCGAGAAACATAAAAGCATTTAGCAACGATAAAGGTTTTAAATCATAGATTATCGATAATATTGACCACTTTAAATGATACAAGACCACTTTATGGCATTGGTATTTTAACCCCTGCAGCATAAAAAATCCCAGGAAACTCTAAGGGATTATTATTATTATTATTATAAAACGTCCAATTGATGCTGATAGTAGATTAAGTTTAACCATTTTCACTGAATATAAATGGTCAGTATTTTACACACACACAAACACAAACACAATGTCTCGACAAACCTATTAAACAGTGTAGTTACGGGACTGATTTTTTTTTAAGTTTGCAGTCTTAAAAACAGCAAAACCAGAAGTTAAAAAGTCAAAAACAAACTTCTTCCCACTGCCGTTGAGGATGCTTGTACAATCATGCCAATGTGGGAATATTTATTTAGAAATGTATGTTATTTTTTATTTTTTTTTAAATGTATGTATATATAGATTTTTAAATGGAAAAAAAAAAATATATATATATATATCTTCTGCAATAAACTACCGGTAAACTGTCCCATTCCCAGTTATTCTCCACAATGAGTTTATCAGCGCTTACTTCCTGATTCGTGGAGAATAAACCGCTTAATTAGATGCAGACAACACACGACTGTTGTCTTTTGACTCCAAGAACAGTGTTTACAAAGGCTGTGCTGGGGCCAAACACATTTCACTTTACCACAGCCCCTTTATCAGTCGTTTGGCATTAGCCGTCTTAATCGGGCCGAGATTTACAGTCTCAAAATGCAGCGTAGTTAGAGGAGATGTTTGCTCACTCCAAGGTCGGTGGCTTGATCCCTTCTACTGCATTTGCACAGTGATTTTGTGTCCTTGAGCCAGACACTTCACGCTGCCTGCGTGTCGGTACTGTAGCCTTCAAACCTCTTCCTCCGTTCTTCATGCCTAATGCAGAATGCTTTCTTAGTAATGATAAGTTCCAAACTGGAGTGCGTTTTGTTAGGCGCTCTTATGTACAGAGGGAGGTCGCTTTGACACCTTACATCACGTCTCATTTCGCTTGCATAAGAAAGGCCCTCGCTTTCTTCAAACTCTTTTCACCTTTGCCTTCTTCTGGTTTCGCTGCGGAGGCAACACCCATTTTGGCAGTTTAGGACCTGTTGATGACTTGTTGGAATATGGAACATAACGACCTAATTAACTTTTAGCACGTTTGTCACTTTGGGGTTGTGGATCATTTTGGTGAAACGGAAACACCTGATTCTATTGTGTTGGGTTCAAATAGCAGAAGACAACAGAGAGAAAGTTACAACGTGGAGTGAAGGATGAAAAATGCACTGAACACAAATATAAACTATGAAAAATAGTGGAGGAGCTGAACTCAAAGATACGAAACGTTTTCATTTGACACAAAAGACCCTTTCCTGTGTCCAAAACTCTCATAATCTCATCTCCAAATCAAAAGAGTCATCTTATTAATATGAATAACCCCACTTCACAGGTGTGGCATGTCAAGATGCTGATGAGACACATGTATATTTCACATGTGTGCCTTAGGCTGGCCACAGTAAAAGACTTCTCTGAAAAGTTAAATTTTGCTTCATTACTCTGCTATATGAAGTTGGTTATGCTATATAATTACTACATGTTTAATAGTTCACTCCAGGTTAGTTACTATTTAATTAAACCCTAACTCATAACCAAAACCCCTTAATGACTGTAAGTAGATATTTGTTCATGCTTTATTAAGGCTAATTAAAGTGTAGTCATTATAAAGTTGTTCTGAAAAGTTTCTGTCCACACAGGAATCAGATCTCAAAACTCAATACATTTAAATATCGGGACTGAAATGACTTCATATCGGTCCGTATTTAATTATTGTGATTCGATGTGTTCAATATTTCACAGCAGCTCTGGCGTTAAGCTTGATCCTCTATTGTTAATATACATCTTTAAACCGCAGTTTCATTCTTGGCGTCTAAAATGGCCCCTCACTGTCTACGTGACGCATCTTTTGGCTGGAACAGCGTCTCCAGCACATCGGGGACGATGGATGCTTGAACGGGGCAGGAGTGACGTTCATAAACACTAACGTTATTTCCTTTGGGGCAGTAAACACAATAAGTATGCGGCTAACTGAGTTCTGCTGGTGAGAGTGGTCTGAAGAGGACGGCGGCTGGAGAAACATCTCTGATCCAGATAAAGTGGCATTGTTGTTATTTGGATGTGTGGTAAAGCATTTGCAGTAGTTTAACGATCATATTTATTTGCCAGAAGAATCGTTTCGTAGTGTTGTATGGAGCAATATTCTGTAGTGTCGGGACTAGCTTCAATTCAGCATTAAATATTGGAGGACACCAGAAGATAACCTTGAATAGTTGCAATTGTACAGGTAAATTTGGAATTGGCATTCAATATTTTGAGTATTTATTCTTGTCTGTTTTTAATTATTTTGGAAATGTTTTGTACTCGATGTGTTTTCGCTCGTCTATGTTTTTTTGTTCCATTGAACATGGGACAGTGCTCATGAATCCATATGTTTTTTCTCGTCCCACTGGCAGTGATGGTGACAGAAAACACTCTGTAAACAGGAACAAAACTCTCCATACACATGACTTAAGCACAATGAAGATCAGCACTTACAATAAATAGAATAAAATGTGTGAAATACACACACTACACACGTACACAACATGAAATGAAAAGAGACATGACAATAGACAAAAAAGACAAAACCCCCCCAAAAAGCCCAAAGGTTAGTTCATGTCATGTCCACATGTCTGATTGTCCAAAAGCCTGTTTAACACTTCTACTAAAGCTATGAAATCCTGTCATGTTCCTCAGTTCTGTGGGACCTGACTCTAAGAGCGTGCAGCACGGACTGAGCATTATTTGTATTCAAGTTTGATTGTAGAAACTCGTTCAACGGGGGAGGGGCCAGACCGTGAAAGCTTTTGTAGACCAGAATTATGTCTGAATAGATAATTAGGTTATCCCAACTCTGCAAATATGCTTGTTCCAAATTTGACAATGATGTTATGAGTTTGATTTTGTGTCCAATGTTTTCACAGTCTTATAGAGTCTTTCTATGGGCGACAGTGTCTCGTTCGACTGGGTCCAGCTCATTTATGTGAGACAATATTAGGCCTCTGTCGTCAAATAATTTCTACTGATATTCAGCAGATTAAATTTGTATTCATTTCTCACTTTTTTTTGACATGCTTTTTAAATGAAAATAGAAATTTAGAATGTTATGACCCTCTTGGTAAAAGGGAAAGTTCCGTTCGAAGTTGTTTATAGGATCATAACCATCATTCCATTTACTAGATCATAGTAAAATGTTTAAATAAAATGTTTTCTGGTGCAGTCATAGATTTGAGCAGCAAAAATAAAATAAAAGCTGTTCCCCACTAGTTTTGTGCTCAACCCTTTGTCGACCAAAATATATTGATGAAAAATTAATTAGTTTATTGTCAAATGAAAAGATTTGCCAGTGGTGTGGTTTAAGACATCGCCTGTAGTCGCGGGCTGGCTTTCTGTCCCCAAATGTTTGCTGAATGTCTCCACCCTCTCTCCCTATTTCACACTTCAACTTCTGACCAGAAAATGTAAAATTACACTTAAAATATTTCCCTCTCTGTCCTCTCCGTCTGAGCCTCAGTAAACACTCAGAATTTCCCAGTTTTGTGACACCACAGGTAAAGCTCTGAGATCTTCACGTTCTGAGCATTTCTTCTGCCAAATCACATTCATTACAACTGCGCGCCTCCATTAGCATGTTGGGCTGAAGCTATCTTTTGTTTGAATCCATGTTGTAATTCCCTCTGCTGCCAGTAGACAGAGCTACAACACAATTCCCTCAACACCTGAATTCTAAAATCCAACATGACTTCATATTAGGCTGAGCAATATAATATGTCTGTTTGCCGTAATCTGACCGACTCGGTACAAAACCAGCCGACTCAAACACGAATATCAGCATTTCGTTAAAAAACGTCAAATTCTTTTATTTTTCAGATATTTCACCGACTCACCGACCCGTTATTTCCTAACGCGCAATGTCGATTGATTTTAAAGTGCTAGTTAAGTTTTCTTCCATCCCAGGCGATAAATAACGCAATGTGCAACGCGATTGCGTGCTCATGTTCAGTCACCTATATACATCTGCAACAAAGTAGATCATGCAGGAAGGAATCTATAATGCCTTGAATCAATAGACATCTCACTGTCAGCGCCACTGGCCTGGCCACCGTTCATGGCGCTCTGTATCATGGTGTGGCTTGATTTAAATTTGCCTCGCACATTGCATTCTGGGATTGAAACATGCCCAGCAGCGTCATCACAACAAACATGGCGGCGCCCATGTCTCCCGCATGTTCCCCCCGCTCGCCTTCACTAAATAAGGGATAACAACGTACAAAACGTTGATTGAAATATCTTAAAATCGGGAGATTTAGTCTCCCGATCGGGTTGATCGAGTCGTTTTCCGTCATTGACTGTTGAAGCCTGACCCCTGGACTGTTGAAGCCTGACCCCTGGACTGTAGAAGCCTGACCCCTGGACTGTAGAAGCCTGACCCCTGGACTGTCGAAGCCTGACCCCTGGACTGTCGAAGCCTGACCCCTGGACTGTCGAAGCCTGACCCCTGGCCTGTTGAAGCCTGACTCCTGGACTGTTGAAGCCTGACCCCTGGACTGTTGAAGCCTGACCCCTGGACTGTTGAAGCCCGACCCCTGGACTGTTGAAGCCTGACACCTGGACTGTTGAAGCCTGACCCCTGGACTGTTGAAGCCTGACCCCTGGACTGTTGAAGCCTGACCCCTGGACTGTTGAACCTGACCCCTGGACTGTTGAACCTGACCCCTGGACTGTTGAAGCTTGACCCCTGGCGGTCACTCCGAGTAAAAAAATGGCAAAATTTGAATCTTTTTTTTGCCTTCAAAGTTAAAGTTAAAAAAATAAGAATTTGCCTACCGACCGACCCACTTAAAAAATGTTGGGTCGGGTTACAGCAAACAGCCTTATACACATTATTTCTACAGTTCTAAAACTAGTGTTGCCAGAGCAGAGGTACAAATAAAGCCTACTTTTGTACTCTTCAGCGCCATATGTTTCTTTACGGACAGGGTTTTATTCCCATCAGATGGTGCTCGAAGTTATAAATAAACCACCACTCTTTGCTTTAAGATAAAATATGTCAATACTTTATTGCTATGAATTAACCGAAACCATGGAAACAGCTCTTTGCAGAGTGCTGTCACAAAGTCCCTACAGTACAGTACATGTATTATTCCCCATAATTGGCTTGATACTTCAACATTCTCTCCAAAGAATAGAAGGCTTGGATGACGTTCGTGTGACTTGAAGCTGCTGATTTTCGTACCGTCATAAGTGAACCAGCTGGAGTTTAAAGAACTTACACAACTGGAGGTTCAAATGGGTTTCTACACCAAGGACGTAATGAAGACATTCTGAAACCTTATCATTAAAATAAGCTTTAAGTGCTCCTCTGGCACGTAAAGTACTCTCTATAGATGGCAGATGGTAATGCAGTTAATAAATGTAAATTGTTTTGCATGGTGATATGAAAGATTAATCACAGCATGTCAAGGAGCAGTCAAACCTTCCATTTACAGTGACGCTATCGGATACACTCGGAATGATCTGGACAAAGGAGATAAAAACAATAGCTGCATTTAAGAAACACATGAAAAATATGATAATAATATAGTATGAAAAAGAAAATTAGGTTCTGAGAAAGGAGCAGGGATCTGTTAGCAATGTATTTTTGTACGTTATTTTATAGCAAATGTTTATTGTAATGTGTAATTCAAGAAAAAAATAAAAGAAAAAAAGTTTTTAAAAAAATAAAACAAAAATAAAACAAATACTAAATAAATAATTAAATAAACATTAAACCTTAAAAAAATTAAATAAAATCACTACGGGGTCCAAGGGTGGCACAAGGGTCAAACCAGGGTCAAACCAGGGTCAAACCAGGGTCAAACCAGGGTCAAACCAAGCCTTTACGGTAATCATTTTTAGAACATTTACGTTTTCATTTTTTTTATGAATACGAATTATACACATGTACGTCTATTTCCTCTTTTTTATATAATCTGTATAAATTAGAAATTGGCCTAAATTTGAGTAAAAAATGAATCATACATTTTTATCTCTTCTCCAATGATTGTGTAACGATGATTATGATATTACCATCATTGTTACTGCGTATTACATATTCCTAAACAACACCAGGTTTATTTAGATTTTTTTCCTGCACTGGATTTTGTCACTTACAGTAGGTATTTTATTATGTGTAGATGTACTTTAACAGCCACCAGCCCCACTGTGTGCTATAACACCTTGACATTTAAGTCTTCAAATGAATCTGCTGTTTTATTGGTGTCAAGGTGAATACGAAATCTCACCCAGTTTATCTGCCAGTGTTATTTAGTTTAAACCCGCTCCGTCCACATTTTCTTAAATAACAACTTTATCATGCCACATTTGAATCATGTCCCCCCCATCCCGGGCCCACACTGCCTTCCCATACATCCCCAATCCCTTTTTCATCCCCAAGAATATGTGCGTTTTCTCATCTCTGCTTATTTTGCAAACCAGCCTTTCCTTTCATGGCCTTTCTATTTCCACTTTGCTGACAATAGTACATATGTAGGGCCCCGTTTATGACATTTGAGGCTCCGATTTCATGTTCTCTGTATTGAAGAAGTGCCATGTGGTGTGTAACTGGAGCAAACGTCTTCATCACGCCGCGCTTCGATCCTCGCCGTGTTGTCTCCTAATCCCATCACACATGCACTTTCTTTCTGCATCTTTGAAAACACCGGCAGCCAGGATTATTTCCATCTCCGTTTGGACGCCCATCGCATTAGCAGCCTCTTCTCTCCAGATCACGGTCCAGAAGCTATAGAAGCAGGATTTAATGTCGTTGAAGGGAAATCGCAGTCATATTCTGAACTGCATGGGGTTCTTCTTGATTCAATAGCTTTCTTGAGCTGCTACTCGTTTTCTCGACACATGTTCAGTAAAATTAACTTTTTTGAGCTTTCATTAATTCTGCTTTCCGAAAAAAAATTTAAACTCATAAACGTTTTTATGTCCTTAACTCCAAACTGGTTCTGACCGCATCCCGTTCCTTACATCAGCATGCTGGACCATGATCTTTGTGGCTAGCTTTTTCCCCATGATAATTCTCACACCAAATCCAGAAGTGGGACTGCAGACTGATGTCATTATTTTATATTCTAAAACATGAAATGTTAAAGCAGAGGCACTGAAGAGCAAGGCCAGGCCTACTGTGATGGGACCATGTGACCTCGGCTGCTGTGACATTAACCGTCATGTACCGAGGACACATTACATGTCAGAGAGTTCTTTTGGTTTTATTTCAAACTAGTTTCAGTGGTTGGATCCGACAATCCATATACTTTACTATATTTGAGAGCACGTATGTGTATTTCTACTTTCTGTACTGTAGGGACTGCTCCTAACGTTTTTCACAGAGAGCCACATTTTGAAACTTATACAGAGCAGAGGGCCACAGACAACCTGGCAATGAAGTGAATGATTCAAAATGTTGCATTTGACAGAGTTTTGACGAGGCTTCACATTTTTAAGAAGATGATGGAACATTAATATTAGGTTGGAATAACATCAAGATATTTGAATTTTTTCCAATTTTACAGTAAAAACGACTACTTTTTGTTGTTTGGGCCATTTTAGCAGGAAGTCTGAGGACCTGAGGCCATTTGTTAATTTGTTATTTTTTTGTATTCATGAATAACACAATTCTAATGCACAGACAGACAAAAAACCCAAATAAAATTATTATGAATTCATTAAAAAAAACAAGAAAGGAAAAAAAAAGATGGGACAATGCAGAAGAGAGATGGAAATGCAAATGTAGGAAAAGTAAATGCATTTTGGGAAAAAATAAAATAAAAGGTTCACACAAGGTCCATGATATGAGTTCCATTTTGACCAATTTATGTAAATCTTTTCCATTTCCAAGTTTGCAATAATTGACTTTCATCTCTTTTAGCCCTCTTCTTATTCCAAGTCTAAGTGAAACTGAGCTCAACCTGCCTGTTTGAAAAGACATTCACTTTTATGCCTTTTTAATACTCGGAAAAGAAAAGTTTACCGTTTGAACAAACAGAAGAAGTGAATGCAAACAAGCTGTCGGATGCATTATTGAGGAGCAGATGGAAGCAGAAAAACAAACCACTTTTTGCAATCTTCAGTCACCTCTTCTCAAGCTTCCCACACGTACACCACTAAATTAGTTTTCTATTAGTGTGAGAAATAGGATCATTGTGTATTCTAAAACTGTGGACAAACCCGTGCATAACTGTAAAAAGAAAACGTCTTACAAATGCGACATGTAAAGAACAAATATGACGAACTGTTATTTATTTCTTTAAGATGAAAATAGATCAAATTAAATGATAATATCCAATAAAATTAAATAAGTACATACATAAAATTAAATAAATAAATCACCAGTTGAATAATTCCAAACAAAGAAAACCGAATGAAAAACGTAGACCTGGTTTAGTCCTATTTAAGCCTCCAATAGTCCTATCATAGACCTGGTTTGAATCTTATCTTTAAATCTATATGGTGTCATTTGTTGTCATGTGAGCAGCTTTATCAAATCTAACTATGAATGAGTCAATCTAACGTTAACAGAGGGATAAATTTGACTTTTTTGGGGTGTAAACTGAATTGAAACGACATATTCTGCTTCTAAAATTGTCACACATGTTATATATATTTTAGTTTTTAGATTTAAACGCCTACCTTTAGTCACTACAGGTAGACGTTTAGTCGTGTAGACGTGTAGTGCCTGAGCAGGAACTCCCACTAAGCAATCCATTCATTTCAGTGTAGAAAAGCTGCCAATCTATAGAATTTACCGGTTATATGTGCCAAATACAGACAGTGAGACAATGAGAAGAATAAACGTGATCCAATGGCACAAATTTGTCTAACATCCATTCACCCTGGCGAGACAAAGAGACCACGAGAATGGACTGTTTAGCAAGCTTTATTACGTGGGTTATTTGGCGCTCAGACCCCGGCGGAAGACGTTGCGATCATGGGCACTCCATGATCTATTTGTATTAGATGTCTCCCCCCGGAGCCCGGAGACTGGTGGTGGTAGATGTGAAGAGAAGGTAGAGGATGAGGGGAATGCAGAGGAGGAGCTGGGGAGGTGGTGGGTTGCAGTACGGTTTAAGCGGCCGAGCCATCTGCCTGAGGGCTCAAATGCGACCGCCTGGGCGCTGATTGGGAGCGGGGAGCAGGTGCGAGGGCCATGGTGCAGACGCCCCCTGACCTTTCACCCTACTTCTTGGCCAGGAAAAACTGCATAACCTCTTTGGGATAAGCGCAGAAACCTGGGAGAGTCCATGGTGAAGTGAGGGATCTGACTCTCACAGACGGACAGGCGGACGCCTGCTTGAGTGCGATGATGGCGCTGGGGAGAGGGGTCCTTCCATGGAGGCCTTGATGTAGATGGGTGGAGTTAGGTCTTCCAGGCTGAATTTACGCAGGCTTCATTTAAGACTCAGTTTAGACTTAGCTTGAATTGTGCTTAAAATACTCACTATGACACACCGGCGACTGCGTCCATCGACTCTTCAAGTATTTGCAAACAGAACGCCTGCACTCTACATTCGAAAGGCCGTTCCGTTCTGTTTCCTCCATTGCATTTTCAGAGTTAGCGTTAGCCACGGAACATTGCAAATGATCAGGTTCTGTGTGCAGCTTTTCTAAACACGTCAGTCCCTGTTGTGCCACAAAAAAAGGTCTGACAGAGATTCAAAAAGCTGTACTTCACGTATTTTCGGCACTACAGTTTGATGATCGATACAGACCATACAAACAGTTGCATGTAAATCACTAGCATTTGCACCCGTCGTGGATGAATTTAAATGGAGGCTAATGTTTACCCTACAAAGTGACGCCAACGCACTCGGGATTCTCTACGGAGGAGGCGACGGAGGAGAAGAAGTTGGACATGTTTCCTGTGGATTTTATCAGAGGGAAACTAGTGTCATTTGGATCATTTTTTGGACGGAGGAGGAGAGAATCTGCGCTCCAGCTCTGGTCTGAAGTGTCCCAGTGCGTGTGGGCGTTCTGTGTTATCGATCAGGAGGATTAAGCGTACGCCTCGCTGGGGCCATTGTTTGGGGCCATTGTTTGGGGTCATTGTTTGGGGCCATTGTTTGGGGCCATTGTTCTTTCAGACGCTCTTCCCAGTGTCTCTTCCGCTCATTTTCATTGGCTGTTGGGCTGTTTGAGTGATTGTGACTGGAGTGTAGTCGTCCCGCCCTCGTCTCACTCGCACGAGGTGTAATGAGGACAGAAAGTAGGTCCACTGCATTTCTTGTTTTGTGCTGTACTGTAAGTATGATGTACTGTGGTTTGGAGGCCCTGGTTTGGTTTTGTAATGCAGAATATGCAAAATGACTTCATGGTGAGAGACTGTTTATGAGATTATCACTTTTGAAAAAGTCAAAAATTAGACAAAAAACTAAAACAAAGAAACTTTCCAAGTTGGATATTTTCATTGCACTGAAAATTTAGAAAAAAACTTGTGTTGTATCCATAAAAATGTGTTTCTTATATACTATTAAATAACATTTCACAGTATGGCATAAAACGTATCCGTCTGTAAAATGATCTGATGTAAGGTTTCATTGTAATATTTATGTAGAATTCACTTGGAATAACGGCTTTAAACATAACAGTGTTGCTAACGAGTAATCTTACTAATGACCATAACGCCCTTACAGTTACTGCAGTGTAATGCGTCTCGTTCTTTTACTGTGAGTAAATCAGACTCTCTCTCATTCACAGAAGCTGCTTTTATCCCATGTTTGTTTGGGAAGTAAAGACGAGCGTGACGAGGAACTGGAGACTGTGATTGGATCAAAAAGATACTCTAATTGTGACCAATCGAATCAGCAGTAGGCGGGAGTAAGACATTTCCTGACATGTTATTCGTTGTCATCACACTTTGTACAATCACATCTAAAAGTGCAGCAAAGTGCAGCATACGCCTGACTTTTATAGATATATATAATTACTTTGTGGCTCTTTGTGATGGAAGTAAAAACAGCCACTAACAAGACGTGAGCGAGTGTGGACACAGCCAAAGTGCTGCTGTTGTTATAAGTGTAAAGCGCTGTCATACAGCGTGTATATATGTATATATATACTTATATATATATGTGTGAGTGTTATATTCTGTTTGGACGTCTGCTTGTTACGACCTCTGGCTCAAAGGGTCGTGGCCTTCAGTAAATAGACGTGAACAAAAAGCACCCCCACCAGGGCTTGAGAGAGGAGCGAGGCCATCAGGACATCCGGGACGGCCCACTTCTGTACAGCCAGGGGCCCTCTGGGCCCAGGTGGCCCTGATTGCAATCCCGCTGAGCCTGGGACGGCTGGGGGCCTCACACGGCTTCTTAAATGCATCAGTTGTTTGTCCTGTGTTATTGTGACTGCACAGATTGTGTCTGGAGCTGCTTGTGGTGCATTTGGTGAATTATCGGCTAAATAAGAAGGAAAGAGGAATGTTTCACTTGAAAGAGCAGCAGTGGGTTTAATGTTTGAGATTTTTCAATAATTTAATAGTCACTTTACTAGTCACTTCCACCACTCAATACCACGGTTATTAACTAAATTACTCACGTGGGAGAAGTAACTATAACTAATTAGTTTAGAGTGATAAATACAATATTGTACTTTTTTGAGCCTGATTCCCCTGAAGTGAACACACTTCACCTTTTAATTTACCCAAATGATTAACTTATCAACTACTGATTGCACATTAAAAGACTATTTTTGGCTTACACTGAGAGCGGAGTGACCCCAGTTTGACCTCTTGCACATCGTTTGGGTTTAGCATATTCATAAAAGTCATAAAACTTCTGGTGGATGTTCCCACTCCACATCATTTGTTTCCGTCTGGCATCTGTGGTGGCGTTCTCTCTTCACACTCATCTGCCCCTGCGCTGGCATCAGTGCAGCGTGCAAACCATTCACGGGATTTTAATGTGTCTTTTTTCCCCCCGACTGCATCAGATCCCGTTTCACATCACAAATGTATCGCTGTAGACAAAAACAACGGCGTGCCCTTTTTATCTCTGTGCCATTTTAGCGTGAATGCCAGTCCGTCTGCGCTTTAGATGCTCCATCATCACGCCTCGCAGTTTAAGACGGTGACATTTCAAAAATCCCTATTCTTGCTGAAGGCGTAGAGTGTAGCGCGTTATCGTTTGTGACTGTAATGAGCGAATGAGATAAACAAAAAAAAGCAAAATAACTCAAAGAAAGCAGCAAGAAACTGAACTAAACTAAAGTGACTGCACTCTGAACTCTGCCCTGAGAGAGTTGGGCTACGGTCACACGTCAGGTCTCAGGTCATCAGGATCCAGGACCAATGAGAGGCGGTTCTCTTTGGAAATCAAATCTTTTTGTGTGTGAATCCAAGAGCCCTGAAGTGTCCAATGTGGGGACGAAACAGGACAGAGCGAGGACTTGTGCTGTTGTTACGTTATGAGACGAAGAGGAAGCACCATTTATTCAGGCAATTGATTCCTTTATCTTCTGTTAAACTGTTGTCTGGCATTTGGAAGGTTTATCCGTTTACTTCCCGTCTTTTACAATAAAGAGGCACTTGTTTTATTCCAGAGCAGAAGTCAAGAGAAATAAAAAGTGATCTGTGTTCAGTCACTTCAGATTTAGTGCTGGATGTGAGAATGGCCTGGGTCGCAAGACAATCACAAATTTGGGCCAAAAATAATCAGTTTGGACCTAACGTTTGTCTAAGTTAGAATTATTTTTTATAAATGAGACCCCTGTTCTGGCGGCGTTCTTTAAAGATAGCACACTATCTGTCCGTCTCCATGGAGATGCACATATTTAATGCTATACTATGGAATATCCCAGGCAAAGTGAAAATATGTGTTCAGCAGAAAAGCTGTATAAACCCATCCTAAAAATGACACACATAATGAGAACGTGGCAATTCAGACAATTTCAGCATTTTATCAGTATCAGAATTCAATACTTTCATATTTATATGTATTAATAATTTCACATTTTAGAGTTTTTCATTTTGACAGAATAACCCTAAAATTCATTATTGAGATCGTTCCATAGTTTGATTCCTAAAACTTCTTTACACAAAATATAAACTTATTGGGGTCGAGTGTGGAGCGTTTTCTTTGGAATCAAAATGGAGTTTTAAAGTATTATTATTTCATTGTATTTAATTGTATTGATTATATTTTATTTATTCATTATTTGGTGGTTAATGGACATGATAAATATGTCAGATTGTGGCCATTGGTTAATTTCCATCTGTTGTCCTGCGTTTACGCTCAAAAACTTATATTTAGTCATTTTTTCTGAGGCACTTCAACATCTGAAATTGGTGAGAAAAATATATCAAAGTCAATTGTCATTCATTGTGATTAAAAAATATATATATATATTATGGAAAAAAGTACATACAAATCTGGAAAGTACAAGTGGTGAGTGACAAATAGGCATTACATTTGCTGTGCTGGATGATGCTCCAGATTTACTTCATGGGGTTTTAAGAATTGTTTTGAAACCTCATGAAATACTGTGTACTTTTTTGTCCAGTGCCCTCTGGTGGCAACAATGGGAAGTGAATCCTGTTAAAAAGGTTAAAAGCAGCATGGCTAATGTTGAATCAAAACGCCAACAAACAGAAGCTTTGTAGTGGATGATAATAACTTTAGTGAAGATGTATTTTCTGGTTTCAAATGCTGATTTATGACTTTAACAAAAAGGCAAGGCAGGTTTATTTGTAGAGCACGATTCGTACACGAGGCAATTCAAAGTGATTCACGCAACAGGAAAAAATGCCTTCAAATCACAAAGACATGACAGAAATCATCAACATGAGAGAATAAAATCCTTTCAGTCACATGCACAGCAAAACTAAACTGTTTTGAGCTCAGATTTGAACATGGTCAGAGTAGAATCCTGTAAATACACACTTTTGATGAGGGAAAAAAGATAATACAATGACAGATAATGTTCAATATATTTCTGGTATTGTTGAGGTTTTGATGGTAACTTAAAAAATAATAATAAAAGCAAACAAACAGTGGGCCAGATTGGAAACATGTGTAAAAAGCTCAGAGTGAATTTCAGTAAAATATGAAAAACAAGTTCAGTCACAGTTTGTGAAATAAACCGGTTTAAACGATGACATTTCTTCAAGCTTTAGACAGCTTGTGGAGAGAAGCTTTTAGCCTTTTTGTACATTTTCTACAACTACAAATGACCAAAAACAAAGTAAAAGAGGAGGAAGAATGTTTTTTTCAAATCAGATATCTTCCACTTAATAGTAATATCGTCACAATTCACATTTTTTTAGCCTCATTATTTAAAGCCTTTTGTTCTTAGCTGTAATGTTAGCGAACGGCTCAGTGAGACGGTTCAGTGATGACGTTTTAGGACTTTTCTGTGGTGTTCTGAACAGCCGCTCACGCGCTCGTGGCTGCTGCAGGTGAGACTGACGCCGTTCAGCGCTTCAGTTGCAGACTTGGCCCCGGAGCCGAAGAGGAAGTGGAGGTGAGACACACGAAGGCCCGCACTTCAGGTGTTCATCTCACACTTTTACAGGTGAAAAGCAAGAAACAGTCGGAGACGTTGGTAGTTTTGATCATGTTAAAGTTTGGAGCCGCTCACTGTGTTGCAATCAAATCAACATCGCAATTTGAGTTGGCGCAGATATCAAATCAAAGGAAGCAATTATGTAAATGACTAAATATTCTGTCATTATATGGAAAGCAAATTATTGTAGTTTTTTTTTAAACATGTTCTGAAATTAGTTTTGCATTTCATACGCAAATAATAGTGCTTTTTATTTCTTTTTTTTAGACAAATACTGCTTTTTGTACATAACTTAAGGCCGCTGTGGCTTTTTTAAAATGTACTTTATAAATAAACTCGGGGTTTTTATAATACTGTATTTTTCTACTCACAGTAAACATTTAAATGATTCAAAGTACTCCTGAAGTTGAAGGTTACATCGTATTTCAAGCTGAATTTGGTGCATTTCCACCTAATTTCTACCTTCTGTATAAATCTATAGAGTAGAAATATATATTTTTAACTGTTGTATTTTTCAAGTGGTGAAAAGTAAGAAAGTACAAAAGTAAAAGTACTGAAGTTAAGTGCAGTTTTTTTTAGGTATTTGTACTTTATGCAGTGCATCTGACAGGTTCTCATGTTGTTCTGATTATGACTTTGTTTGGTGGGACTGTGTCTGTGGTAAATGTTTGTATCGTACTTTTACATCAGTCAAGTGGCAGTTTGTGAGGAAAAATTTCAAAAGTTTCAATTGTAAAAGTTAAGAACGTTACAGAAATACATGCTGCGCTCTAAAACAGAATCCTGCGTCATTCCATCCAAAACGCAGGGACAATTTACTCACAACTGACACATTTTCTTACAGTTTAAACAATAATTTGACAAAATAAAGGCATTTTATGGTGTCAAAATATAACCAGTGTGTCATTTATATCATTTTGGCCCTTGTACAACAAACACTCTCCTTCACATACAACAAGAAATAATCTAAAATGAATAAATGAATAATGCAAGTTCTACTACTGCTCCATTACTGTGCTATTTGAATAAACTTACTGTCCAAAAACAACCCCACTACAAACTCATAGAACGGGGAAGACGGGGCGTGACCCTGTGGTTGGACGTCCCCTACACCAGGACGAGGGCGGTCAAGAGTACAATCAATAATTGGGATTATTCAGGTTACAATATAATCAGAAGAACTAAAACATAATCATGACCATTTTAGAAGCAAAATGAAGTTTTTGTAGTTCAATTTCGTCCAAAAAATAGACCAAAATTTTAATAACTTTTTTAAATGTGGCTGTTTTTGTCCTATTTAACTTTATTTTGTCTTTCAGAAAGTTGAATTTCATAAAGTCGCTCACAGACTTGAGAAACAGTCACATGTCAGACCTCGGGAATGATGATTTGACTGTTGTTTAGTCACAGTCTCAATAACAATCGTGAATAACACAGGAAAAACACTTAATTCAAAATACAGAATACAACCCCCCCCACCCAAACACCTCATGTCATTTTCACCTTTATGTAAATGTCGTAAATACTGTAGATACTGTATTGTTAAGCATTGTTAACACTTTCTGTCACATGATGTTGCTCTATAAATAAGAACAGAAGATAAATGTAATATTTTGGCCCTTGTTTACTTTATGGTTGCTAGGTAACTGTTGTGGAATGACCTTCAGTATGTGACATCTGCTGCTCATGTCCAACCAGGAAGTACAATCACTGAAACGTTAATAGTTAAGATAAGATAAGATAAGATAATCCTTTATTGTCCCACATGGGGAAATTTCATTGGTGCAACGCAGGTAGATACAGAGGTAGATACAGAAGGAACTTATAGGAAGTCTGAAAAACACTTTCAGTAGAAGATCTCCTATAAATAAATAAAAACTCCCATAGACAAATAAATACATAAATACCATTGCATGTGATCCCGACAGTAATTGCACATGAATGTGTCACGACAGCACATAGATTGCACATGAATTTCACAGTAATTGCACATACGACAGAATTGCACATCAGTATTAGGTTAGGTCAGTATTGCGATGGGATAACGTGACGATCTCCGGGTAAGACGACTGTTGTCCGCAGTTTCATTAGTTCCTCCTTTGTGGAAACGCAGTACGGCGCCGGCCGGGGGGCGGGGCCGGAGCCGGGGGGCGGGGCCGGAGCCGGGGGGGCGGGGCCGGAGCCGGAGCCGGGGGGCGGGGCCGGAGCCGGGGGACTCAGAGCCAAGACACATCGCAACGACACGACGAAAACACTCAATCCAGCCGAATAAAGTCAAAACAAGTTAATTTAAAGCGATTCCAGTGCGTGTCCCGATCGTTCGTGAAGTTCCTCTTTCATATAAACGTGTATATAAACGTGTACCGACGACACGCCGTACTTTAGCGCGGCCGGAGGGCGCGGGGGGCTCGCTCGGAGCTAGCTCACGTCACAACAACACAACGAACGCAACGAAAAACGCTCAAATCCAGCCGAAAAAAGTCAAAAACAGTTGAATTAAAAAACTATTCCAGCGCGTGTCCCTATCGTACAGTAAAATAGAAAAAATATACTAACTATATTTACAAAATATAGGAGATAAAGCACAATAAGTGTGAGAAAGAAGAAAGAGCGTTTACACCGGGCTGCCAGCTGTACCAGCGCCTTATGACGTATAAGAAATATAAATATAATCTACAGTGAATACTTTTTACTGCACTACACAGTATTTGAGCGATTTTTTGACTTGGACTGAAAATGAGAAGTGTTTTTCTTATAGTTTGAGAAATGCTGAATTGAGTTTGAGTTCAAGCACGTTTGTGGGTCAAGTCCCGGTTTTGAACAAACAAAAATGTATTGATTTTTACATAAATTATTCCCTATTATGAATCTACATGACATAACTAAACTGTGTGTACAAAAGCCTGCTAATGCACAATACAGAATCAGATTTGGTCCAGTTTAGGTCTAATTTTAATGTATTTGGCTGTTTTTGAAACCACTTCAGAAAGAGTTTGATGTACACACTTAGCCTATGCATTTACTCCAAACCCTATATTAGCCTAGCAGTCTTGAATGTTTGTTTCGCCTTGCAGTGTTAGCCTTTGATTCAACACTTAAATCCAACTGCTGCCCTGCTAAATAATGCATCAAAAAGCTCTCGCTATAACTCCGCCGTTCTGTACGAGCTTTCACACATTTTTCCAAGGATCAGCAGCAATACGGCGGTGGCCCAGTGACAAGCTTGTGTTCCGTAATGTGGGGATTTAACCTTAATCGTGTTTTCAGAGAGCACCAGAGAACGGAGAGCCATACACCGTCATGAAGCACGGAGCACTTTTCCTAGAATGTTTTTGAAGCGCTAACACAGAACACAACACAGTGTGTGAATAGTATTGGTTGAGTATTGTTAAAGTGACAGTGTTTAGAAATGTTCATGAGTCCAACGGCAGCGGGAAAGAAACTTCTTTTGCCGAGAGTTTCTGGTCCGGCTGGACTGTAGCCTCCTGCCTGAGGGGAGTGGCCTCCTGCCTGAGGGGAGTGGCCTCCTGCCTGAGGGGGGTGGCCTCCTGCCTGAGGGGAGTGGCCTCTTGCCTGAGGGGAGTGGCCTCTTGCCTGAGGGGAGTGGCCTCCTGCCTGAGGGGAGAGGCCTCCTGCCTGAGGGGACTGGCCTCCTGCCTGAGGGGAGTGGCCTCTTCCCTGAGGGGAGTGGCCTCCTGCCTGAGGCGAGTGGCCTCCTGCCTGAGGGGAGTGGCCTCTTCCCTGAGGGGAGTGGCCTCCTGCCTGAGGGGAGTGGCCTCCTGCCAGAGGGGAGTGGCTCAAAGGGTCTGTGATCCGACCTGCTCGTCCATGAGTCCTGGAGACGTACAGGTCCTGCAGAGATAGAAGTCTGCAGCCGATCACCTTCTCAGCAGAGGGCGCTGTAGTCTCTGTTTGTCCCTGGCTGTGGCTCCAGCGTACCACACGATGAAGGAGGAGGTGATGGAGGAGGTGAGGATGGACTCAATGATGGCCGTGTAGAACGGCACCATCATCTCCGCTGTCAGATTAGCTTTCTTCAGCTGCTGCAGGAATTACATCCTCTGCTGGACCTTCCTGATGAGGAGCTGATGGTGGCTCCCACTTGAGGTCCTGGTGATGGTGGCTCCCACTTGAGGTCCTGGTGTTGGTGGCTCCCACTTGAGGTCTTGGTGATGGTGGCTCCCACTTGAGGTCCTGGTGATGGTGGCTCCCACTTGAGGTACTGGTGATGGTGGCTCCCACTTGAGGTCCTGGTGATGGTGGCTCCCACTTGAGGTCCTGGTGATGGTGGCTCCCACTTGAGGTCTTGGTGATGGTGGCTCCCACTTGAGGTCCTGGTGATGGTGGCTCCCACTTGAGGTACTGGTGATGGTGGCTCCCACTTGAGGTCCTGGTGATGGTGGCTCCCACTTGAGGTCTTGGTGATGGTGGCTCCCACTTGAGGTCTTGGTGATGGTGGCTCCCACTTGAGGTCCTGGTGATGGTGGCTCCCACTTGAGGTCTTGGTGATGGTGGCTCCCACTTGAGGTCCTGGTGATGGTGGCTCCCACTTGAGGTCCTGGTGATGGTGGCTCCCACTTGAGGTCCTGGTGATGGTGGTGCAGAGGAAGCAGAAGGAGTCTATGTTGGTGATGTTCTGTGATAGTGAGATTGCTTGCATAGCAGTAGCATGAGCACCATTATCATTCTTAAAATTGTATACAAATTTGGGCTGTCTGACTTCTCTATTCTTCTGTGTTTGTGTCTGTAGCTTATAGAGTCACATTTGCTCTCATAAGTGATGAACAGTGGGGAAGACAGCAGTTATTTTCCAATAGTTTATTTCAATCAAATGTCCTCGGCTTTTGTGTCACGCACAGAGGTTACTCTTGGCAGCACAGTTGGTCACCTGAAGGCTTTGCGTCATTGGTTGGTGTTGGAGAGCAGATTGGTGCGTACTGTGCTTAAGATTTACATTTTTAGCTATAAAACACATGCAACATCGATAAGTGAATATTATCAATGCAATAGCATCGACATGAGACAAGTGTGTGGCAGAAACTCCTCCAACCAAAAATAGCCAACAAAAACATAAAAAAAATGAAATTCATAAACAATGGAAAAAATTTCATATCATACTAATGAAGCTCGAAAATAAAGACATTATGTATATAATCAACAGTATGCCAACAATAAGCAGACAGTTATATCACCGCACATGAGTTGATTTTAAAAGGACACTTTTCTTCCGTCTTGATTGCGCCTCCTGTTATTCTGTGTACTTGGTATCCGCGGGTGACTGGCAGTTCCGTGTCCGTGCAGTGCTGGCGCAGTAGGACTAATGTCAGAACCACAGCAGCAGATGGTCCGGCGACGCCCTGATAGAGAAGCCCTTACAGGCATCTACAGAAACAAGCGGCTCACGCAGGGCGCATACGTTCATTCAGTGCTACGTGTATCACTGATGGAATGATGTCCAAAAATAGTCAAAGCTACAGAGAATGTTCATGTTTCTAGACCGCTTTTTGTTTTTTTAATCATTTAATTTGAATAATTTTACTATATATATTTTTTTTATGGATATACAAATGTATTTTTGCAATACAATTTTTGATATTTACTTTTGTTCCAGTTTTATTCTTTTTCTACACATTTTTTCAATTAATATTAGGCTATTTTATATTCTAGGCCTTGACTCTTATTCATATATTTAAATTGTTAGTTATTTTAATCCTTTTACCACTTTTAAGATTGCCCTCTGCTCTGGCCTGTCTTGTGGTGGAGGTTTGGCGACTCTGTTCCTGGTGCTGATAGTGCTTCCTCAACTGGTGCATATGTACTCAGCATAAATATTCTGAGCCTAATGCTGCATTCATGTGGTCCTCAAGTGCTAGTACAACTGACACTAAACCCGCTTCTCTAACCTCCTGGTTCAGTTGTTCAGTAGCTTAAAGGGAAACTGATAAACGCAATTAAAGACCTTCGAGCAAAGCGCTGCAAAATTCTATTATACAGAGAATATAATGACATTTGTGACATTTCTAAAAGGTATGCTTGTATATTTATTGTAAGATGCAATACAACCATGGCTGCCTTTTTGATACAGAGCACTGACATGAAATGTGAACAATCTATCAAAAAATAATAATCACAAATGGAAGTTGTACTTGCTTGAAGAGTACTTGATAGAAGAGAGATTCTTGTTAGATCTTACAAATGAGCCCTTGTCTAACATTAAAAGATTTACCAGTTATTTATTCCACACACTGATCACAGCGTATGTTATAGGCGCGCTGGGCAGCTAAAGATCTTCGGACAGTAATATTGTATTTTGTGACATTTCTAAATGCTGTCAAACTATCTATTTACTGTAAGATTCGAACGGATGAAACTGATCTGGGAAAACTGTAAAGGAATCGCAGCAGGCATGTCGTGACCCGGATTCAAACCTGACCCTAAGGTGCTTTAAGTAGGGTAGGGTGGTTAAAAGTTGGGTAGGGGCGTTGTGGGTGGTTGTGGGTGGTTGTGGGGGGTTGTGGGTGGTTGTGGGTGGTTGTGGGTGGTTGTGGGTATGAGAGGATTTGAATTGTCTATGCAATGTACTTTGGGTTACAAGTTTTGTATGAAAAGCAGTTTATAAATAAAGATGAATGACTGCTTGATCAATAGTCATTGCAAAACTACTTGTGTAAATTAATTACTGAAGTATCAGATGGTCAGAAGTGCATTTTTGACCCCTGCTTGGCATCGATATCATTTATTATTCATTTGCCTGTGAAAGATCTCTGATATTCCCTCACTCTCTTCGGCCATTTTGCAAATCACATCAAAAGAAATATGGTAGTGCACGGTGACATTTATAATATTCATATTTCTCTGCCGCTTGTTGCGCATTGATTCGACCCCTGCACGCTCCGTCAGGCCCGGCGCCCACACACTCAGTAACACATCTTGCCGTTGCCCTTTTTAAGAGGCAAGCTTTCCTGGACAACTTTGCACTAATAACCATGGCGTCTCATCGAGTGTTGTTCCCGGGAATTCATGTGTCCTCCTATAAATTATTCAGCGTTTTGCATCGACTAGCTGCCATACCTTAAGGTTGCGGATGCGCGGCCTTGGCACACCTTGCATGTGAATATGGTCGGAAAGGACTCAAGGTGAAAGACGATTTCAAAATGACCAGTGCGCGTCTTCAAAGTGCTCCCGAGTTACAGCTTTGTTTGGCAACTCTTGAGCAGCTCACAGGTACAATAATCGTTTTTTGTGCTAAACTAAATGACTTATTTGTTGTTGTTTTTTACCTAAATGTATTCTTTTGTGGCAGTGGCTCAGTGGTTAGTTTCGACACTTCACCCATCTTGGCTTTGTTTGATTGTAATTTTTCAGTCTTCTCTCAAATCTTAAAGGCGGTATGGACGATTTTTCGGCGATTTGAGAACGCAGGCGGAAGTGCACATGCCACTCCCCCGTGCACATGCCACTCCCCCGTGCTCATGCCACTCCCCCGTGTGGACCGATACAACACACACGCGTTTGTTTATTAGCGCGACGGAGCGCATCGCATCGCTCGTCTCCCGTAGATTTCTGTCCACTTCTGCGTCAGCTCGAACTGTCTTTCTCCGTCTTCATTTTGCCCCGTACACTAAGGGAACTATATTATGATAGATCCATGCGCTTAGGCATGCGGAAACGTGGGGACGAGCCTCACGCGGCTGCAGGTGAGCGATAGGTGCGTTTTATGATTGATACGTAGCAGGACAAATGATTTATCCACGCCACGAGGAAATATGATAAAAAATTTGCTGAAAAAAATCGTCCATACCACCTTTAATGCGCCTGGACATGTTGGGACAGTTTAATAAAGAAATACAAAGGACACATAATGAAGATATCGGCCTTCAGTCATTTACTTGATTATGTCTTGGTCGACCAAACGTTTTGATAAGGATTTATTTGCGCGAGACTTTGAGGAAGTTTGCATGGATTGTGGAATTGAACTGCGAGTTTCATCTCCCTTTTGACATAATAAAGTTTACTCCTTTTTGCACTCTTCTTGATACCATCTTCTACACATATTATAAATAACGATGAAGTCGAGGGGATTTGTGCCGTGAAGAATTGGGATTTATTGTTATTGCACTAAAATAGATTTGACTTTTAAAAACACTGTATAAGAAAGGGCAAATTTGAAGCACTCTTTTTCCCCTTCTCAAAATGGTACGTTTTTTTCTTTTTTTGCAAATTAACTATTCACATAAAGAGTACAAAGTATGAAGTTCCTTCAGATTGAAAATTACTTTTGGATGGAAGTGGAAATGACTTGATTTGAAAAACATTGTCATACATAACTTTATATTTTTTCTACAAAAGATTACACAGACTCTTCATATTAAGACATGGTTTTCTAGTACTTCTGTTTTTGTTTTTGTTTTTGTTTTTTTGTATGAACTCCAGTGAGTTTGGAGTCTTCTAATTGCAGATTGGGTCAGATACTTTGTTAGTTACTTCATCATTTTGTACATGGCATATTTTCAGTCCATGTCTTTCGTCGAAACAGCAAATCTCATCACACAAGATAGTTCTAGTCTGTTTTTACAAATGACCCTAGAGGTGATTTGTTAAGAATTGGACGCAGTGAGACAGTAAAAAACACAGTCCTCTTGCTTGAATAATCCACAGCTCCAAAGCAAAATGACCAAGACATCCCTTCAAAAAACCATCTCCTCTCCCTATTTGTCCTTTTTCTTCTGTGCCCATGCATTTGGCACATGTACA
The DNA here is from genome assembly GCF_026437365.1 of Eucyclogobius newberryi. NCBI lineage: Eukaryota > Metazoa > Chordata > Actinopteri > Gobiiformes > Gobiidae > Eucyclogobius > Eucyclogobius newberryi. The sequence goes on from NW_027315724.1 coordinate 5,721,617, forward strand.
GTGTAAACCCGTCACATCCCGACAGCTCAGTAACAGCTTGTTGGCCGCGGTGTCAGATTATTGCGCTGTGGAAGGCTCCTTTGTTGTCAGGCCAACATGGTGTGAAGTATTATGGTCCACAGCAGATCCCCTGTCCATCTGCCTGTAAAGTCCTCGGACACTCAGCCACACATGTGCGATGGGGCGGGCGGGAGGGCGCTGTCAGAACGCTTCGTCACAGCTGATCCTCGCTGTCAGGAGACGGAGCTGCTCATGTGTGGAGCAAAGTCGTTGACTGGACTAGAAGGTTCTACAGAAGAATCAGACATCATATAGATTTAGCTAAGCTTGAAAGACAAATCTGACCATTGCGTAAATGAAAAGCTGGTTCTCCAAAGTTCAAATCTGAATATATTTACTGTATATATTTGTATGCATCAAGGTCAAGTCTCCACAAATAATGTCATTATTTGTAGAGTTTAATTCAAATTTTTCTAGAAGTACCAGTAGTAGTAGTAAAAGCAGTGGCAGCGGTGGCAAGTAGTGGCAAGTAGTAGAGGAAACAGAAGTAGTGGTAGGCAACAGAAGTAGTAGTAGTAGTAGTAGTAGTAGTAGTAGAGATAACAGAAGTAGTAGAAGAGATAAACAAAGTAGCAGTAGGGGCAACAGAAGTAATAGTTTCTTGTTTATCAGTTTATTACCAATTAGAATCAGAATTACTTTCATTTATCCTCAAGGGAAAATTATTTGTGGTGCAGCCAACCAGCAGAAGAAATACTTCTCAAAAAATAAAGAAATGATCAATATCACAGCGAGAATAAAACTCTTGAATCAGTTTGCTGGTAAAAACAGAACATGATTCATGATGGACTAGGACGGCTTGATTGTCAGTTTGAGAAATACATGCTTTACAAGGTCAAACATCAATCTTACAAGGACAGCTCAAGACAGGAGAAGACAATGGCTTGAAACTTGTTGGTAAGGAGCCTAATGAATGCAAGCACACGTCTGGTCATTGCTCTTTGAAAAGCATCGTCCCTTGATCCACTTTTATAAAGATTGAAAGGCTCTTTATCTGACCAACATGTAATATGTAAGCAATATAAAACAGTTTGGCGTTCAAACAATGAGAAGTTACACAGACCAGTGTTGCAGGGGCAGCTTTGACGTCTCTGCTGTAGATTGACACATGCGTAGGAAGTTTTGCTTTGTCGCCGTAGCTCCTGGTCAACATTCTGTTTGTTTCTATAAAAACTATTGCTGAACAAGCTCTTGCAGCTGTTCAGTACATTGTGGAGTGGATGGAGAGGAATGTCTAGAATAACAGATTAGTCCTGACTCAAGTAATTCCCCTCATTTCCATTTCAGATTTTTGATACAACCCTCCTTTGTCCCATCTTTTACTGCAGCAGCAGAACAACCAGCCTCTTCAGCTCTTCCTCCTCACCACCAACTCTGTCTAGGCCCAGAGATAAATTCCCTTTGCATTTGTGTGGGCTTGAATCAAAATGACATGCATGTGCTGAATTTGCAGATATGAGCACCAGCCGCTCTTTGTCACTGCAAATCCAGTACATTTAAATATCAGTCTTCCACATGAATGCGTTTGGCATGGGCAGTTTGCAGAGGTTCCCAGCCCGTATCAGCGCAGTCCACCTGGGAGCACGCGGCCGAGTGCTGCCTGGTTTTAGGGGATCTAAAGATTATGCCGATCAGCATGTCAGTCACAAAATATTGCAAATTTCTTGTCATTATCATTAGGTTCGTAGCTTACTTGTTGACGATTTCTATATAAAAGGAACAAATGTATATTTCTATATGTCTCTCATACTAGTTTTGCAACAACGCAAACAACTGTCTGGGATAGTCACAGGCAGTTGTTTTCAAAATAGTGTCTCTGGTGTTCAAAATAATGTTTAAAATGCACACTTAATAGCTGCTTTTACAAAAGGTGAAATTTACTCAAACTTGAAGAAATAAAAGTCAGATGAAGACCCTGTAAAGCGTTTTTTCATGTGGGTGTCGAAGTGGGTAGGACAGTTAAAAGGTTCCAGGTTGGATGACTTGATTGTGCATTTATGTTCTCTCTTTATTATAGTTGGTTTCCTCTGGGCGCTCTGGTTTCCCCTTTCGACAACCTTCAACATACACAACATTGTAAAGCTCAGTCTGTGTGCACCTGCTTGTAAATCTATGCCACAGATCTGGAGAGTCCCCATTGCTTCTGGTAATTATCCCAGTGACAATAAACTATCCACAGGTTACAGAGATATTAGCAGATCTGGGGTGTCTGATTTTTAAACCACGAAAGGAGAACAAAGGTATAAATCTCACATCAATAGTATTCACATGCATGGATTTATTTGACATACAGCGCAACCTTGAAAAAGTGTTTTTAGAAACGTGACGCAGGGTGGACCACCAACGAACAGCCAATTAGCTCTCATCCCAAAGTTTGCAATCTGAAAAATATTTCTAATTCTGTTTTGGCGACACTGTAAAAACTACCGACAGGCCAATTAAAAAACACATCCACACTTATGAATGACGGACCTGTCTGCGAGTGACACCTCTAACCGCGCTGTCCAAAATACAACCTGTTAAATGATGCTGAGACAAGTTCTAACCACCTCGGCATCTAATGAGGAAACTCCGGTCTGCCCAGGTTCAGTCCACCAGAACAGCCCTGATGTGTGTGTGACATGGCAGAGAGTGATCCGCGCACTCCGGCCCAGCAGTACCCGGAGACACGGAGACAGGGACTATGCTACCTGTCCCGAGACTGTCCATTTTGCGGCTAAGTTTGCTGACACAAGCCGTATGTCGTCTCTAAACTGCCTATTAGCCTGTGGGCGGTGTGCCAAAGTGCTGAGCAGGTGCAGGCAGCTAGCATACTTTTAGCTCTTCTTAAAGCGGACGTGTTTTCTGGCTATTAAAAGGACAATTATTGTGCTGAATTAACTAACATTGTTTTCCTCAAAAACATACTGTACCCAGAGTTGTATTTAGTTGTTCCTTCAACATATCAAAGCTTTTCATTTGATTTTCTTTATACCTTTTGTTTTGTTTTTGTGCTGTTTTTAAGTTGATGAATCACATTCTTTACAACTGTGTGCTTGCATTAGCATGTCAGAGGAAAGCAGGCATATTTTTTACCCCATGGTAATTCCCTCTGCTGCCAGTAGATGGAGCGCTAACACCAAATCTTGAACGGAGAACCCCTATTGAATAGAAAATCCTGTTTGGTTTTCAGTGTATATATAGTTTTAAGTTCTAAAGCGAAGGCATAAGAGCATGCCGAAGGTTAATAACAAGACAAATCATGCACAATATGCACTGGAACGTGTTTCAAATGAGAAATTATATTTTCATGTCAGCTATAGAAAATATAATTGTGGCCCTCCTGTTTTGCCCTTGAATGTCTGAATTGGATTTCTGATGTTTATGGCAGTGAAGAGTGAAGCTCTTTGAAAAGACTAATTAGCAGCGTGGCTATTCACACTGTTGATAAAAGTCAGACGCTATTCTTTGTCACTATGAAAACAAGTTTTATAAGAGGAAATATATAGCTCTTTACAAGCAAATCGATCGATGATGAACATTATTTAAAGCCCCAGTATGAACTTGTTTAGCTGAAATGTACAAATATATATACAAAAAAGCAGGTTTTCTCTTTAGATGTGGATATGGAAACGTAGAAAAATGTGTCCTTGCTGTGAGCAGCTGCATCTCCACAAACCTGACTCGTACTTGGCCTGGTGGAGCCTCCTTCTGCTCGTTTCCATGGAAATGTTCCTTTGTGTATAATATTCCACAGTATGACATAAAACCATGGAGGATGTCCCAAAGTACAGTTTTACCTTTTCTATTTCCTTGGAATCATGCAGGTGACGAGCCACTTCCAGAAAGTTACGTACTGCAACTTTCATTCATTTTAATAAAAAAGAAATTCACTTTGCCAATTGTAGTGTGAGAGTAAGAACATGATCTTGTTGACTTGGCAATTTCACAATCTTTCCAAAATCTTGAATATGAAAGTCCCTTGGTTCTAAACAGAAGTGGACCTGTAGCTCAGTTTGTCTCCCGTCGCTGCAGCGGTCTCCTCCTGGTTGGCTCTGGAGGTTCCCCCTGTTTACGAGCCTCGTCCGCCTTCTTTGCAGTCTGCGCGCTGCTCGAGGACAGGTTTAAGACCATCATTACACATTCCTCCTGATGATCGCATGGTTCGGAGCGGTCGCCTTCTGCTTTCAACTTTGTGGATGCACGTCGCTGCTGTAGGTTTACCTAAAGGCACATTTATTTCATTTGATCTTAATCCAATCAAAAGGAATTAAGTATGTGGGGAGCAGCTCATAGTGCGGGGCAGAAAGAGGAGTCAGAAGAGGACATGAATGACCCTTCACCGGCACCTGCTCGTTATGGCGCAGTGGGCTGCCTGTATAGTTATTTGATATAGAAATTGTATTACTCAGAAGTATTTCAAAGTTCACCTGGCTATAATTTCTGTACAGTTTGCGTTTGCGTAAGATCTAGATATTGTATTTCAGATTGGTCTCAGTTTTAGTAGGATAAAGTCTGTAGGTGCAATATTTGGCCTGTTTTTCTGCTTTTAGCGCTCACAAACAATCTAAACTTTCCTCACGGAGCGCCCGTCTGCATAAGTGAGGACTTTCACCCTCAGCTCACCAAGCTCCTTCTTTCATGGACACCTCCTTGACCCAGCCTCACTTTACTGGACCGTGTTTGGTCAAAACACGTGCGATCAATTTGCGTTAATTCATTATTAACGCATACATTTGTTTTTCATACTTTGAGCTTTTCTCACCCTTATTTTCGTTTATTACTGCATTGAAAAAGCTCTCCTCTTCCCAACACCACCTCTCTGCTTCTCCAGAAAGTGCTCCTCAGCGTTTCTAAAGTTAATATATAATATACAGAGAATATTATGTCTACGCTGTGTATAGTATAAAACATGTTTGGAAATGCCTGGGTTTCTTGTATTAGTTTAACAGTTTATACTTCATTTCTCTCATAGATATTTACACAATCTATACACTTCAAACTGTTTGTGTAACATACTGTACATACATAGACAGTCCTTTGCTGCCCTCTGTAAAACCCTCTGTCTGCTACATTATCTAGTACAGTCTGACATTTGCACCAATTCTTCTGCATTTCTCCAGACCTGCTCTTTCACGTCGGGTTTTCTCTTTTCAGGTTTGTGAACAACTCCTCCAGTCTTCACTCTACTTATTTTCGAGCTAGTTCTCAAAGCATACTTGAGCACGCAAAGTTAAAAGCTGTGATAGTTTCAAAGACTTTTTATTGGCGTTTGTCTGCATTATGTTCCTCCAGCGCGGAGCTGAGTTTGAGGCTGATAAGTGCTCAAGGTTGTTTCTGCAAAGTGCAAACTATATTCAAGTTAAAAAGCGACGTCGGAACAAACCAGGCACATAATTATGTATTACCTCAACAAGCTGTTCTCAGACGTTTCTGGCTAAGAGAGAAAGATAAGCTTTTCACATATGCTTTATGGATATTACAGAGACTACGCACTGAAAGTAGAAGCAAACTTTTAAAACGCTGTGTTGAATTCAGACACTAGTAGGTGAGGAGATCTTTTCTGGCCAGCTAAGAAAACAATGTTCTCTAATCCATGTAGTTTTAGAAGTAACTTTAGCGATGGAGCTCCCCCTGCAGCTTCCATGTGAAAATACACTGTCAGAGAACAGACCCCAAAAACAATTTTTTTTTCTTCTTTTAAAAAAAGAAAGTTTTTATTTATTTATATTCTATTTCATTTTTGTCTTTGCCACATTAGCTTGTCCTTTTTGTTGTTGTTTCATTTACCTTGATAAAACCTGCACAAGTTTGGACGCCCAGAAAGAAATCACATTATTCACACAATAGCTGAAGTTTATGTGCATTCAAAATCTGATTATTATCTGATTTCTGGAGTTATAATATGATTAAAATGATGTAAACAGCACAATCATGTGATTTTTCTGATCATGATCCCTCTGATTACTCACATCAGATGTTGTGGTTTGTGTGTCAATCAGATAATGATCAGATTGTTGGTATTTGGCAGCCACTCTTCATCTGAGGTGAGAAAGTGCTGATTTAGTTTTTACTTTTAAACGATAGAAGACCAATGATAGATGACCTTTGTTTCACACAGGTCACTGGTTATGTTTACATGCACATAAACATCTAATAATGTGATTTATGGACTTGTTAATACATTGTTTAAATGACATGCAAACTGCAAAATATGATGCGAGTAATCAGAGGGACAAGGATCAGAAAAATCAACAACAGATGCTTTTGTAGTCATTTTAATAAATTACATTAAGTACATTTTAATATTTTTTATTCAACATGCTCAATACTCATTACCTATTTGTATATATATTAGTAATTCAATAGGAGCTGGATCTTTAGAATTTGTTCACTTAATCGGCCAAGATCAATCTTTTTGGTTGAAAATTTGGTTTTGGCCAAAATAGAATAAAAGGTAAATATATCTTGCGCCGATATTTTTTCAAATTACTATTATTAATTTTAACAGACTTTTGTAAAAATAGGAATGGAAGTAGTGTTATTATGTATTTATATATATTTGTTTTGTGTTACTATTTATTGTTAATGTTAATTTGTGAACTTTACTTAAAATATAAAATTGATTTGCTGCTTTGCTAAGGATTTTAAAATATAAATATTGGTGTCGACAAGTATCAAAATCAACAAAAAAAATACCCCCAAAAAAATACATTTAAAGGCGGTATGGACGATTTTTCGGCGATTTGAGAACGCAGGCGGAAGTGCGCATGCCACTCCCCTGTGCTCATGCCACTCCCCGTGCACATGCCACTCCCCCGTGCACATGCCACTCCCCCGTGCTCATGCCACTCCCCCGTGCACATGCCACTCCCCCGTGCGGACTGATACAACACACACGTGCGTTTGTTTATTAGCGCAACGGAGCGCATCGCATCGCTCGTCTCCCGTAGATTTCGGTCCACTTCTGCGTCAGCTCGAACTGTCTTTCTCCGTCTTCATTTTGCCCCGTACACTGAGGGAACTAAATTATGATAGATCCATGCGCTTAGGCACGCGGAAACGTAGGCACGAACCGCACGCGGCTGCAGGTGAGCGGTAGGTGCGTTTTATGATTGATACGTGGCAGGACTAATGATTTATCCACGCCACGAGGAAATATTATAAAAAATTAGCTGAAAAAAATCGTCCATACCACCTTTAATAAAAATCCCCAATAAAAATCCAATTATTATCAGATTTCTGTACTATTTACTATTTATAATAACTATTTTTAACCGCCAAATCTGATGTGAGTAAACAGAGGCATCATGATCCGAACAAAATCTGAGGAACTACTTGTTTTCATCTCATTTTAATAATCTTTCAACACTCTAACTTAAATTTACAACAACTTTATTCACTTCAGACATGGGAGTGGGAGAGTTGTCTTCCTGTCAGGATTTCATCAGACAACTGGCAGTAATCAAAGCCGAACGCATGCATAATAATTATTATTAAAGTCAAATCCCGTTGTTAATTTCCTTTCTGGCGCCCGTATAACGCCCGAGCGCCGAGTCCTTACGTCTGTGCGCCGGCATCTTCCAAGTTAAATATAGAGCTGCTTAAAACAATGGTGCCGTGTAATTAGGTTCCATTAGCATTTTGATGTTGTGTAAATTAATTTCTTTTGCATCTTTATGTGTATTATACAAGACATAATATACATAATCAAAATGTTTACTTTGGCGCTGATGATGATTGACAGCGGGGATTTTCGAGTGCAGTGGGAAAAAAAACGCGACAAAAAAAATTAACATCGTCGGAATGCTAACGTGATTGGAGCCCACGTTTACATTAAAGCAGATTAGATATTCAAAGTCATTCAGAGTGAAAAAAAAAAAAAAGAGTTGTGGAAGTTGTGGTTAACGAGATGCGCTCAATATCATAAAGCAACAAAAGCTGAAACTGAAAATTGTTGAGAAAGAAGCAAATAAAAACAATAAAAAAGACAATTTAATTAAATTGTGTTTTCTTGAAATGTCCTAATCCTCATGTTCACCAGCTCTGAACAACAAAGAAAAGCTTTTGAATCTTGTTTTTATTGTTAGCTTGTCGTTATTGGCTACACAATATTTTTGAACACCAATCTAAAAGTCTAATTTCAAAACCAAATATCAAATTCAGATACATATTCACACAAACATGCAAAAACCATTATAACAAGCTCATTACAGTCATTTTCATCATTTGTTTCCTTTCATTTTTAAGTGTTGAAGTTTCCCTAATTCCAAGCGAACGTTCCCACAGCAGTAGAAGCACAACAGCAGACACTTTGAATGTTTCCCCGCCAGCGCCAGGAGAACTCGGGGCTCTGGAATCATCTGGAACGTGCCTTGGGCGTTTGTGGAGGGACAGACAAATATTGCTCCTAAAGATTAGTGATGAAAGCGTCTGAATGCTGACTGGACTCTTCTGCTGTACGGAGGCTCGGGCTGATCTAATGTCCAGGATGTCATGGAGGTGAACAGTGCCCTGGCCTGGTCATGTTATCTGCCATGTTATATATCGTATTATGTGTTGTATTATGTGTCGTATTATGTGTCATATTACGTGTTCCAGGTCAAGACACCTGATAACATCGTGAATGTTGTAATGAAGATATGCACGATTTGAATATCAAGTACATATTAATTGTAAAAAATGCTACAAATAGAGCAGACTAATCATTAGTCGGGATACTCTAAAAAATATGTTGATAAATTCAAATATAGTAAGTATTTGTTTAATTCTGACCTTCTTTGGGCTGGTTTTTTATTTCAAACTACTTAAATCAAGATTAAATTCAGTCCTGGTTTAACCCTAGTTTACTCATGCAATAGTCCTGTTTTAGACCTGTTTTAGACCTGGTTTAGATCTGGTTTAGTGCTCGAAAGTATTTCCTTAAAAATAATAATTTGTAACTAAATGTAACTAAAGCTTTGTTGTTCTTTTAAGGGTTCCCACTCACGCTGTGATTGGTTCAATTCTGTCTCTCAGGTTATGATTGAGACTGACCAATGGGGCAAGAAAAGAGTCCATGTGACACTTATCAGCTGTTGTTACTTCCTGGACACTCAGACTGACCACGCCTCTTCAGACTGACCACGCCTCCTGTCCCATGTGTGTTATAAAGGATATACCCCTTCATCCCCGTTGATGGTGTTTGTGCCTCGCTCCCTCATGTCGATGTGTTGGTGTCAGCTCCCGGGGCCTGTGGGACGTCCCAGGACATGACATGATTGCTCCTTTGCACTTTCCACTGCATCATAATATATAATGTACTAGGACGAGGCAAGGCTTATAGGAGCTGAAACCAACACGTTTAAATGCAATTTACGGAGCAGCAAAAAACAGATTGTCAATGCAATGAAATGTCATTTCCTGAATTTGATGTGTACAAAATGTAATGTGAGCCGTCCTGTACGTGGGGTTAAACAGACACAGATAACAGCCCCCCAATCCAAGCCCAAGACCCCCAATTGGAGATTATTATGGTTACTTTTCCCCACCTTTTCCCAACTTATTTGAAATGTGTTTCTGGCTTGTGTCGTTGTACACAGTATTTCCCTGTACACAGTATTTCTTGTGTGTGTGTCAATCAAATCAATCAATACATTGACAACCCTTTTCATATAAACAAATATAAAACCAAATACTTAACAGTCCATAAAAAACAATCTTAAATCCCACCTAACCACTCCCACAACCACCCGGGGAGAGCAGACATGTGGCTGAGTACAGATGAGTACAGATGAACCCAGTTGAGAAAGCACCATCAGAGGAGCCGTTCACATTGACTTCATTTTTTTTCTTCCTGTATATACAAATACTGTACATATATCTGTATATTTGTAACTTATTTGAAAGGTCTTTTGCTAGTTTTGCTACTTATGTATTATTAAAAAAAGAAAGAAAGAAATATGCATTATGTTGTAATGTGTGGCTGTAAGTAATGTCCCTTGTGGATCAATCTTGTTTGTCTAAGTTTTAGGATTAAATATTATGATTTTTCTTTTATAGTATCTCAACTTCAACTTTTACTGTACTAAACTTCATAATCAGTAAACTTGACTCTTTGTGAAACATCTTTCCTGCGGTTTCACGTGTCTGTTTGAAAGCTGTAAATGAATGTGACTTGATACAAGCTCCACGGACACATGACGGCTGCACCGGAGTGCGAATTGCTCGGATTTAATTAGGAGCTCATTTGGACTCATTATACAACTGCAAACAATATGGAAATGAGCTCTTGGGTTCTGACACCACGCTTGACTTTGACCGTAGAGACAAGTGACAAATTCCCCCAAAAAACATGCCATTATTGCTTCACTTAGGCCGGGGAGAACAGTCTGGGAGAAAGAGCGAGGAGATAAATAGAACTGTCATCGTTTATTATTCTGAGATTGTATGAAGAACTGTTAATGCCAAGTAGTTGTGAGTGATTTCAACATCTAGACTTGAGCTCGTTAATGTGCTTTGAATAAATACATGATAAATGTGTACGGCATAAGCTTGCACATGTTCCAGAGGCAGGTACTGACCCCATCCAAACATAACACATGTTTTCTTTAATCGTACCAGACGTATGCTTTTATCCACAACAACAATATTCACAAAAAGACACTTTATAAGTCCAGGTTTGTGTTGCTGTGAGACAAATGCTGGCTGCTTCAAACTCCTCAAATAGCCCGGTTTGGTTCAAATGAGACAATGGAAACGCTCTCAGACCGTATGCTTCACTGCTCCATAGTGAACCCATGAACACGGCGCCCACAGGCTGCTCCAGTGGCACTAAAGGATGGATCAACCTCCCATCTCTCCATGACGATATTATGCACATATTGTACAAGGTGCATTTGTACTGTTTTAACCAGCGTTTATGTTAGAGAACTTGCATTTTCAAGAATCAAAGCACTTTATATCCAGGAACCCCCAGGCCAATGTTTACAGACACTGGATAATGTATAATGTCATGTCTGGCTCAAGGAAATAGTGTCCAATTACTGTACCACCTGAAGTACTATCATCCCTATGGACCAGGAGGTGAAAAGGGGCAAAGTAGTATCAAACATCGTCATTAAAACAAAGTATGAAACAAATCTATAACAACCAAACTACATCATGATTCATAACTTGAGCTGTTGGTTCTCTTTTTGTGGGAGGTGGTCATTTGAACGGCTCAGATTGCGACCGCTTCGAACACATAAAGCGGAGGATAGTGACAGTATTCAGTGGCTGGAAGAATGCCGAGAATGTAGATGCACGGAAGAGGAGCTATGTGCGTCTAAAAGTCTGATCTGAGATAAAAGAATACCTTAAATGAGGGGGAATATTTTTGAACTTATTGTGGAAAAATGACTAAATGGATTGCTTGTTATTTCTTCTTATCCAAATTGCTTTTCTAGTCACTGTTGTGTTGTATGATTTGTATTTTGTTGGTACGTTTGGGTCATTTATTTTCCATATCGGTTGAGAAATGGCGAGGCAGATGGTTGCATTTGTTCATGGTCGTTAAAACGCACTGCTTCATTGGAATTTGCATTTAAATGTGTCCGACCTTGAGACTTTGCACGTGCAGCCTCCTCTTTGTTGCTTCACACCTTTAATTGGCTAATTATTTTGGGTTTTGCGCCGGGCCGGTCTCACTTTCCTCCTCCTCTCATCCTCTGCGAGGCGATAGTCTGCATAATGCTACCACCTATTGCACTAATTTTGATTTATTTTAGAAAAAGGACGCGGGTTTTCACCGACAAAATGGCACCTTTACGATTAATCTGCAAGTTGGGTGTGAAGGGTGCTGCTGGTAGTAAGGTTTGTGGGTCAGCGGTATCTCTAATGACCGACTGACTGTGACCTATTTGGATGTGGCTCTGAAAACAAACACAGAAAGTGTTAGCGCTAGACTCCAGCACTAATCTGTGAGGAAACATGGCAGCTAACAAGATAAGATAAGATATTCCTTTATTGTCCCACATGGGGAAATTTCATTGATGCAACACAGGTAGATACAGAGGTAGATACAGAAGAAAAGAACATTATAAACAAAATCTCCCATGTGTTATGCCCCAAGTGTAAGATTTTCTCTCGCAGTGTCTCGCCTTAAACAATGGAGTTAAACTTTAAACTCATGTGGGACTCATTCTGCTTTCTGATTAGAGGTTTATCGCCAAATAACATAAAACATCCGTCCATAACGTCCACTGTTTTGTAATTAAGAATGTAAAAATCCTCATTACAATGGTAAAGATGTTCAAACATGTGATTTGACCTGTATCATGGACTCACACAGCTCATGAGATTGATATAAGTCCAACAATACCACAATAAAGCCCATTCCATATGATCAATGTTTCCCGTATACATTTCTTCTGTCTCCTTCCTGCTGCATTAAGTCACATGTCAGCTTTAATCCCGTCTGATTGGTCGATTACTGCTGTGCCTGCCACACTCCACAGCCCTTGTTTCCTTTACTTATACTCGCTCATATAAAAAAAGTGCCCTTGGAAACATCCCTTTCCCTCTGGCAGCTTTAGTGCTGTGGAGAACCATTTGGCCCACTTTATCAATTCATATTAATTGCTATGCTTATTGCTTATTCGGCTATTCCGACTTGCTTTTGATTAATAGCGGTAATTAGGTACATTTAGAGCTTGAGCAGGCAGCAATAAAGTAAGCAGCTGCAAAGAAAATAGTCCCAGATTGGTGCAAACGCAACAGGGTTTTCGAAACGACGCCGGGCAGGAGACTTGACAGTGATTGGTTATTGCAGATGTCCATCACCCTGAGAGTCTCCCACTGAGCACATTATTAGACGAGGTGTTTTCAGCATGGCTCAAATGCTCGTAAAGAAAAAAGGCTAGAAATAAACTCACGCTGATACAATTTAATACTCAGTAAATACTTAATACTTAAAGGACACATATTATATTGAGCTTTAAACCATGTTATAATATTGTTCCTGGAGTTGTATTTAGCGTCATTCTTACTTGTTTGATGAATCCTGTTTGGTAAGTCCTCTCCCTCTGAGCCTCAGAAAAGGTTTTCCATATTTGTGATGTCATAAGTAGAGCTCTGAGATTGTCTGTGCTGTTTTTAACTCCATAGATCAGACTCGTTCTGAGCATTTCGGCCAATAAATCGTCTTCATTACAGCTGTGCGCCTGTATTAGCATGTCAGGGGCAGTTTATCTCCGGTTTGTAATTCCCTTTGCAGCCAGTAGATGGAGTTCTGAGTCAATTCCTTATGTGGAAACACCAGGAAGTGTATTTTTTGTTCTAAAACATGAGATACCAGAGTAGATGTACTCTAGAGCATGTTTAAAGGCCAATAACAAAACAACAAATGCATAATATTTGTCAGTTAAATCTGATCAGTTTTATTGTATTGTTATTGATGGACAAGTTTCTGAAGTATTGTTTTTACATTGTATAACGGTTTGCAATACTATTCTTTTTTAAATCAAGATTGAGCGTTTAGGGTTTTATTGCTTTGACACTGATGTCTAAGTTTTTGCCCAAATTCCAAAACTTGGCACTCGGAGACCAAACACTCAATTCAAATCTAAAAGGACCCTCTCTGCTGTTGAAACACAGATTGCAAAAGTAATACTCTCTTTGTTTGGCCTTTAATCTGTCCACTAAAACACTTCTCACTACTAAAAGAGAGACAGAAGACACAACTGAACACACAGGGATTGCAATACGACTTTCTGCTTCTTCTAAGATTGTCATGGAATTAGACATACACCCGATGCTATTCCTTAACACATTGAGAACACAATTCAACTTAGAATATTAAACGACACAGAAACATCAGACATTTGTATGGCATGCATGGGAGAAAACGCGGGGACTGTGTCAGCCAGGCCGTTGTAAGGAGCCTGGCTGACCCTCCTGCGTCTCACCCCCGCGTCTCACACTGTTTTTTCCCATGCTGGTTGGTTTTATTAGATATTCTGGAATAGGCGGGTCACAGTTCTCATTGGTCAGCCTCACATCAAGGCACTTGGTATTTTTCCGTAGAGATCAAGCCTTGGGTAAACATTACCCAGACTCCTCTGGGTTATCACCCCCCCTCGGGTAAACATCCTTTGGCCATCTTTACGACCCCTTCACAAATCCAGTTTGTCACACACCCGTTCTTCTCTTAGACTAATGATGCAGATAAAATATCACTATTATGCAGATAAAATACATCACAGAAATATAATCATATATTCACATTTTATCACAAAGATGTACTGTAAAACACACGCAGCAGAAAACTGTCCTTAAACCAAAAAAGAAATAAAAACTACGGCAGTTTGTATGAGCAATTTAGTCCAACTAATCACAAATACTCAAATTCATGTTTTGAATTCAAGTCATTAAAGATATTTTTGCGTTAATTGCAGCCGTCACAATTTATTAGTTGTAATTTTCCCGTTTCATTGTGAGTTCCGTAACTGTTGCTTGATAAGTAGAAATGCAGTTTACATGAAAAGCCACGGAGAGTTACGACTGCGATCAGGTGTTGATCGGTGTGTGTGTTTGTATGGTCTTTAAAAACACAGAGGAACACTTTTTAGATCACCACATAATGACATCACAAGGTGGTACTGAGCATTATGAGCCTCCAAATGCAGGCTTCATATTGATTCATGGATGGACAGAACTACCATCACTCTGTTTAGCAAAATGAAATGACAATTCTATTCCAAACTTATGTTCTGATCATTTGGGTCATGGCACCCTTTTACCAACACATTGTGCTTAAAAATAAATACATTCATAATTAAAAGTGAATCCCTGGTCTCCCACTGGTGCAGCTCAGAACAGTCACACCTCGGATAAGTGAGGACTCAGTTCACGCTCTCCACCGGCCTCCACAGTCACCAGACCCCAATCCAATTAAAAAGCCCCCGTCTGGATGTAGAAAAGGAAGTACTAACGCTTCTGGAACTAGCGTGAAACCGGCGCTGCTACGGGCCAGTTTTTAAACACAATATGAATATGCAGAAGTGGAAGTCCAGCTCATGCTGACCTGTCCCTGCTCCGTGCTGGGGTCAAATCGCTCTGGAACGCTTTGAACTCGTCCTCTATGCATTTAACTCATTTGTATAATTTTGTTGTTGTGTGTATTTGAATGTTTTATTTCCCGATGCACGAGTCTGTCGTGTTTGTAAAATGTGTTGTATAATTATAGCTGCAACTAATGACGAGTCAGAGATGTTTTTTAATAAAGGTTAAACTATGGTGTGCGAAGGCTTCTAGATAGAGAATCTTTCTGAATAATGATGGTATAATTCAATGCAAATTATAAATCAGACATTGTTTATTCGTTTTTCACATTTTGATGTAATAACAGCACTCTTTGTTGTATAAGGTCTTTTGTTTTAGAGGCTGTATATTCCACATAAGCAATAAAGATGACAGCATTATATATAAATATAAATTATATATATTAGTTAATGGATTAACTTAGATTGAAATGATGAGGACAAAATCTGTTTCAACAAATCACTAATTTTTCAGTTTGATAGAGGGAATTACTGTAGCCTATTTTTTAGATCATATTATTTATTAAGATTTATTATATCAAGCCAAACAATCTGCCAGCTTGAATAAATACAGCGAGCGTTAGCTCAAAATAGCATGTAGTCAAAACTATATAGTCAAGATTCAACTCATGGATCATTTATTTTTTATTGCGTAGGAATAAACCATTCAATCCTGAAGTCACATCAGGGGTTCAGATTCTACAAGTTGTAGCTCACAGATCTGCCTAACAAATGGAATAAGAAGCCTGTAATTAAAAGTTTGATACAATGCGTACTGAGGAGGAAATATTGGTGGGATGTGATTTCAGACAGTGGTAATTATTCGACTCCAATCTGCATATGTCTGAGTGTGACAAAGCAGCAGATGGCCGCGCTCGCACTCACAATACAAGGACGAGGAGTTTGAAAGTAAACAAGGAGAGGCGCTGTCTGTCTCGCCATCAAAGGAAGCGCCGTGCTACTGCGGAAAACATTATGTCCACGGTTTTGGAAAAGCGCCGATTAAAATGGCTTTGGATGGACTTTTGACAAAGTGAAAATACTTGTTCAGAGTTGTTCTATTGCACGATCAAAGCGATCCTGAAGGAGCCGATGTATGTTCTGCTGTTATTGCTTTTGTCTGAATGTTCTTAAACCTGCAGTTTTTATTGCTGACAAACCGAAACAGAAAAAGACAAAAAACTAAAGTTCAGCACCTTTAAAAACACTGATAAAAAACAGAGATGTGTTACTAAATGTGAATGAAATAAGCAATAACGCAACTGCACTTGCAATTTAATGAACGGATTCAAACTTAATCGATTTATCAAGCGAATGGTTGATGATTTTGTATGATTTATATGATACGATTTTATTTTGAGGTTTAACCCATCTTACATTGTTCTCATCAAAGACAGAGTTGTTCATGTTTGTTCATTATTTAAATTCCATTCAACTGTTCATTCGAGTAGTGAGTGTTCTTGCTGCGTTTTAAACCAGTTTTTATGGAACTTTTAGGACTCTGCGAGCAGGAGTTACAGTAGTCTAATCTAGATGTTACAAATGAATGGATAACGTTGATTTATATGAGCTTTAAATGAGAGCTCCTGGTCCAATGAGGTTTCTTACAGTTGAACTGGAGGCGACACTGACATTGTCCAGTGTGACTATCTGCTCAGATAAAGAGTCTCGTACATGTTTAGGACCAGCACAATGACCTCGGTTTTTAGACAGCGAGTATAAATAGTGGCGAAATATATACAAACATATATGTTGAGTATTCCCAAAGACAAAAACCAAGGCACTCTGTTGATTTACAATCATGACATTTCATGATTGTATTATTGTCAAGTAAGTGCACTCACATAAATTATTATTCAGAATTAATATTGTAAATATTTAATTTTAAATGTTTGTCATATTGTCAAACGTAAGAGGTGGAGCCACAGGCCCCTCCCTGGGGAAGGCCATGTAGGCCTGAAACACGTTGCTGCATATTTTAAGCTTAAAGCCAAGGATTTTGGAGACAAAGGGAAGACAATAAGGTTGTTGTTTCCGAGTGCTCACAAATCACTTGAATTTTCTCTGGATTGTTCTGCATCACAGGTAAAAACCTGGACTTCTACATTTTTAAAAGTCCATGTACATCACTGGACTCGTTTTGAGGACGGATTGTGTTCACAACAAACACATTGCACTATTAGCATAGCGGTCACATTGCCCATGTGCTTCATTTATTTATATATTCATTCCAAATTCTGACAGTAGAGGGCGCACAGATACCGAAATACCTCATTCAAGTAAATGTACACTTTAAGGTAGTTCTTTTGTGCAATTTACATAGACACTAGTTCAAAGTGTTGTCTTTTGTTTCTTGCATTGTGTGTGTGTGTTTGTTCTATGTTTAATACTAAAAAACTCAAATAAAAGGAGTGTAACAGGTACAGATCCTGAAGCGCTCTTTTCCCTTTCAAATGTCGACAGTTGCACGTCGCTCGCTGTTACACGCCGGATAAGACTTAGAGCTTTGACATTTGGAATTTCCGTTGTAATGGGAGCAGCTTTTAACATCTGACCGCCATAAAAAGTGCGTATTAGCATTTTCACTTCCCAATGAAGAGATATAAATGCATGTGGCACGCGCACATGGGTTTCATGACTGGGCTTGACGTATGGGACAGTTATGGAGGGCCCGGGTTTGCCTATCTTTAGTGGTTTTGAGAATAAAAACAATATTGTCAGCAGAAATTTGAAATCCTAACCAGATTTAGACACATTTAGTCACAAACTCAAAAAAAACAAGAAAACAAAAAACAGGGAAAGGCCTGTAGTTGGTTCAAATGGTTAAAGTTCAGACTGCTCTTCACTAAAGCACATTTAGATCCTTTTTTTGAAGATTTTGCAAAGGATTGAACAATTATACTATATTATTAGTCTTATATTTTGGTGGTCTATACTGTGAATTAACTCCCTGATTGAAAATGATGATTAAATGCTTATCTTTTTAATGTTGCTTATGACTAACACAACACAAGTATTTTTGTGTGTTATAATTGTTTATTCTTTGTATTTATTGGAAATGTGTAGATGATAAACCTTTATACTTCAATACAAAAGCACTTTGAGTTTGTATTCATGAAAGACAAATAAACTGATTTAATTACACAATTTTACACATTTTACACAATAGTATAAAATAATAAATACAGGTGTAATTAAAAAAAAAAGAATACAATACATGAGGAAGAACTAGTGTTCCTAATAAAGTGACCAGGTATTGTGTGTTTATAAGTCGCAGATACAGTGATGAAAGACTCAGTTCACGGTACAAAGATATGTGAGATTACACCTGCAAAGCTTTCTTCATTGTCGTTTCCCCCGAGTGACATTAATTATTACATTTCTGTCATGTTTATTCATTCGGCAGCTGCTTGAGGTCTTTGTCTGGGAATTTAAAAAAGCACACATACAAACTCTATCAGACTTAGAACAAAATTCAATAAAACTAATACATGCAACAGGAAATGGAAATGAACACATTCTGTAATTGTGAAAATGTTTGATTGTGGGATTTTTTGTGAGATTGGATCATAAAATTGCTAGCCAAAGTGTAAATATAAAGCAGTGTGGTGGCTTAGTGGTTCATTCTTGTCGCATTGTAAGGTCTCGGGGTCTGGTGCTCTGGAAAACACTGGAAAATAATGCATTCAAAGTTCATTTTTCTGTATGGTTATTTCTTTCAAAAACGGTGGAAGCCCGATTGGATTTTAGATTGGATTCTAGTCTTATTTGTAATTCTTCACTGTGGACCTTGTTTTGTAGCCAGTGTTATACATGTCACTAATACTCTTCAATAAAATACTTCCCTTTGAAAGCTTCTCCAGTGTTTGTTCTCGTTTCCTGAAAGCTCTTTTTGGAATTTACCATCATCTATTTTGAGAAGTCATCATATTTAAAATATATTTGACGTTTATTAATAATGTTCTATGGTTCTTCTATGATGAACTTGAAGTAGGTTATGCACAAATGAATAAACTGCAACAGGGAGCGTCTTTTGGCAGCATTGAAATACTTTCTACATCCTCTTGAAACTGTGAATAAACAGTATAGTATAGTAGTAGTTTGAGCTCTTGAATGATGTAATGTAAAGCGTCTTTGAGCACCTGGAGACATTTTATTTAAAGCAAATGCATCAGTATTAATGGAGATGTACCAAAATATCGATCCGTCAATATATTGATCCGATATTTGCTCTTATTAGCGTATTGGCTAGAGGCACTGTACAGGCCAGTATTTTGTTTTATACAAACACTTAAATGCAAAGCCGGCCCAACACAAAACGTGAGGAAAACGTTCAGCCTGAAAATTCATTTGTTTCTTTTATTCTAAACAATCGACCATCAACCTTGAAAAAAAGAATATTTCGGATGATTGTTAATAAAGTAGTTAAAGTAGACAGATTTTCTAATTGGACTTTATTTGGTGGATTTCTCCCTGTTGTAAATGTAAATGATAGTTTTACAACAATCAAGGAGCTAATTGTGGAGAAATAGTTAAAAAATGTGTAGAAAATAACAAAGTGGCACTCATTCCATGTAAAAAAATTAAATAAAATTAAAAAAAAAATACTTTTTAACCCCTAAACAATAATTCTACAAAATAAAGGTGCTCTCGTTTTTCTTAATTTTATCTGTCTTTTTTTTATTTAATTTTCTAGTGTGAAGTCATCAATTACAAACAGGAAATACAATTATTAACCCAAGACAATCATAAATATAAAACATGATCTTTATAGTCACATTTTTATATATTTATCTGAAATTAGTTTTAGTTCAGTGAGTAGTCCAACCTGTCATAGGCTCTACATTTTAAATGTGTGGCGTTTTGTCCTTTCCAAACCCTGGCCAGAAGAACCCTCTGACCAATGCCATTTTCTATGAGACATTTGTAAACTGCAGACAGGCTGTCTGCCTCCAGCTCTTTTTTCTTCTTGTATAAGGAATGAGGCAAACTCCACAGTGTCCTCATAATATTCTTCTGCCATTTTACCTGTCAGCATCTGAAAGCCAAACGATGCAAAAACCTTGAACACAGAGCTCATTTTGTGGATTTGTCAGGGGGGATGATGGCTCACCGCGTCCGACCAGCTACAAAATCATTCCCGGAAATAAAGCGCTTATGACACCGTGAAATATTACTCCCACTCTGCATTGTAAATAGTTATTTCCTTCATTTTGCCGTTTAAAAATGTTCTCCGTTAGCGTTTTTGTCAAGCGTTTCCGAGCCAGAAGTGTAGAAATCCATCCTGGTTTTCAAATGCGCTTCCAAAGAGAGGGATATTTTTGGACGTGGAATAATATCCTTCACTCTGAACAAGGCGGAAAACTATACTCAAGTGAAACTACGGTATTCTTACTTCAAAATGATATTACTCAAATAAAAAGGTACATTAAAACATTGTTAAGAGGTCAGAGACTAGAAGAAAGCAACTCACCCAAAGATTGCAAGTTCAATTCCAGTTAGGATCAATGCATTGTGCTATCCTTGTGTCCTTGGGCTAGACACTTCACTTGTCTTGCTTATAAGTAACAGTTTTGGTGCTGTAGGCGCAGATTGAAAACATGTTAGAATCATTATTAATATTGTATTTAAAGGACACATATTATGCATATTTTTTGTATTGTTACTGACCTTTAAACTCAGCTTTGGCATCTCATGCTTTAGATTTAAATAATTAGCGCTCCATCTACTGGCAGCAGAGAGAATACCATGGGGGAAATACAAAAGCTAGCTTGCCCCTGACATGCTAATGTGTGCACACAGTTGTCAATCTGGTCACGATTTACGGATTAGAAACAGCACAAAAAAATCTCGGAAATTTGAGTTTTTTCCGAGGTTCCGAAAAGAGACTTACTACACAGGAGTCATTAATCAAGTGTGTATGAAGCTGAAGCTAAAACAAGAAACATGTGTGGAACAGTTGCTTTTAATAAATGTTACTCAACTTTCCTTTACTTCTACTGCAACTACAAAACCTGTTCTTTTTCTGTACTTTCTTTGGAATATTTAACATAATTTGCACGGGTTTCAGGGAAATTATTTTTTCCTTATTTGAAGGATTTTTTGAAGACCTTTCCATTCAAAAGATATAATAATGGTCCTCTGTTGTCCCGCCAAATCTTTCGAATCAGGAGTGCCTGAAACCCATGATTATGGATTGTGTAGCTTTGTCGCTTGCTTATTCCGACCCTCTTTTGCCAAACTCCGCCTGCGTTCTCCGTGGAGACGAATGATCTCCACCAGCACGGGCGCTTTGGGGGCGATGGAGTGTGGCCCGCCTCAACCCTGTCACTTTGATAGAGTGAATACATTGAGAGAGATAATGGAAACCTCCTATTCAGCCCGGCCTGGTATAAAGAGAAGCTTCCCACCCATTCATCAACATTGATTACTGTACAGCCGCTGGTCTGCGCCGCGCACGGGAGCACCACTCCTTCACAAAGACTGCTGAAATCGCAGCCAGACCCATCGCAGAACAACTAAAGTTAATACCGGCCTTTTAAGAAACATCACCCCAATTTGTGTAAAGGTGAAGGCATGTGCGCCGCAGCTGGAGCAGGAAGCGTCTGGGTAGGGCGAGGCTCGTGGTGTGTGTTTGGATCCGGGAGCATGTGTGCAAAGGTCTAATACAGTGCCATGACAAGTTATTATAATGTCGTTGTTGACATTTTGCATCATCTTAAATGTCAAGTCTTTAGTGAAGGCAAATATTGATAGAGAGCTTCAGTGAGGAGGCTGTTCTGCTGCATGTGGAGTATAAGTGCTTTAAAGGGGCACGTGTCATTCTACATCTACTTTAATGAGCTTTAATGAGATGATTTGAAACATTCACATTGTAGGGTTCTAAAATGTCACGTAGCCTCTTAAAAAGAACAAAATGTAAAATAATGATCTACTTCTGTTGTAGTTGAATACTCAGTACCTGAAAAAGTACAATATGTCCCCTTTAAGAGTGTTTTTATTGCGTTCTTCACAGATCTGACCTGTAACTTGGATTGGTGGCATTATTTGTTGTCTCCATGGAGATATACACGACCTTCCAGGCAAAGCAATAACATCAGGTGGAAGAAAAGTTACATAGTGCACTTTAATGTCCAACTTTATATTCAATTTTAGTTTCCAACCATGACATAAATCAATCGTGTGAGTACCGTATTTTCCGGACTATAAGTTGCACCGGAGGAGAAGTTACACCAGCCAAAAAATGCTTAATAGAGAAGAAAAAAACATATATGTTTGCACTGGAGTGTGAAATAAGGTTGCAAGTGTGAAAATAACAAATAATATCACATATAAGTCACTCCGGAGTATAAGTATATAAGTATAAATGTAAGTATAAGTCGCACACCGGCCAAAACTATGAAAAACGGTACGACTTATAGTCCGGAAAATACGGTAATCCAGGAAATGGTTCTTTTAAACAATATATACTATACATTATTATTCATATCACATTGGTCACAAACATCAGCTTCCACACTAAAGCCAGTTATTTCTCTGTACAAACCTCAAGATTCTGGACAAGGATCCCAGGAGAGACACACATTACCAAATCATTGAAAAGTACAAGTTTTTTCACTTTGAAAACTTTGGAAATGATAGTGTCTTGAAGCTGAGTTTTAAATGTATAAATCATGGTGTTTTCTGGTCTCGCAGTCAGACGTCAGGGCTCTCTCAGACCCAACACCATGAGCCTCTGTCCGTGGGGACAGTCCACTTTCTCTTTAAGGGGTCAAGACTGTGGAGCTCTAAAATCGACATCAGGACTGAAACTGTGGTTAAAGTCAGACCAGAGCTGCTCACACATAATGTTTGAAATGTGCCTAGTGTAAAGGCACATTTACACTTATGTAACTCTCTACTTGTAGCAGTATAGCCTGCAGGCGGGCTCTACTACTAAGCAGAATTTCTATTGGCTGACGCTGACATCAACCACTCTTAAAATGGATTCCGCGCTTACCTTGCCGCCTTGCTGCCTTGTTGCCTTGTTGCCTTGTTGCCTTGTTGCCGTGTTGCCTTGCCGCCTTGTTGCCTTGTTGCCTTGTTGCCGTGTTGCCGTGTTGCCTTGTTGCCGTGTTGCCGTGTTGCCTTGTTGCCTTGTTGCCTTGTTGCCGTGTTGCCTTGTTGCCGTGTTGCCTTGTTGCCTTGTTGCCTTGTTGCCTTGTTGCCTTGTTGCCTTGTTGCCTTGTTGCCTTGTTGCCGTGTTGCCTTGTTGCCTTGTTGCCTTGTTGCCTTGTTGCCTTGTTGCCTTGTTGCCGTGTTGCCTTGTTGCCTTGTTGCCTTCTTGCCTTGTTGCCTTGTTGCCTTGTTGCCTTGTTGCCTTGTTGCCTTCTTGCCTTGTTGCCTTGTTGCCGTGTTGCCTTGTTGCCTTGTTGCCTTGTTGCCTTGTTGCCTTGTTGCCTTGTTGCCTTGTTGCCTTGTTGCCGTGTTGCCTTGTTGCCTTGTTGCCTTGTTGCCTTGTTGCCTTGTTGCCGTGTTGCCGTGTTGCCGTGTTGCCTTGTTGCCTTGTTGCCTTCTTGCCTTGTTGCCTTGTTGCCTTGTTGCCTTGTTGCCTTGTTGCCGTGTTGCCTTGTTGCCGTGTTGCCTTGTTGCCTTGTTGCCTTGTTGCCTTGTTGCCTTGTTGCCTTGTTGCCTTGTTGCCTTGTTGCCGTGTTGCCTTGTTGCCTTGTTGCCTTGTTGCCTTGTTGCCTTGTTGCCTTGTTGCCGTGTTGTCGTGTTGCCTTGTTGCCTTGTTGCCTTGTTGCCTTGTTGCCTTGTTGCCTTGTTGCCTTGTTGCCTTCTTGCCTTGTTGCCTTGTTGCCGTGTTGCCGTGTTGCCGTGTTGCCTTGTTGCCTTGTTGCCTTGTTGCCTTGTTGCCGTGTTGCCGTGTTGTCGTGTTGCCTTGTTGCCTTGTTGCCTTCTTGCCTTGTTGCCTTGTTGCCTTGTTGCCGTGTTGCTGTGTTGCCTTGTTGCCGTGTTGCCTTGTTGCCTTGTTGCCTTGTTGCCTTGTTGCCGTGTTGCCTTGTTGCCGTGTTGCCTTCTTGCCTTGCAGTTGTGTCTTTCCTGTTTGGATCTGGACAATGAACCATGCGTAATTTATTCAAACTGTAATGTCAATTAACTTATCGATCATGTACAAATAAACATTTATTTTTGCTAAGCTCAAGTCTCTGCCTATCACGACGAACCTACGTGCCTTATATTTAGCTTGTCCTGGGCCAACTCCCAGGTGGCGTTGTTGGCTTTCTTTAAAACATGAGATGGTTTAGTCTGGTTTAGCCACACTGGACAGAGGGCTAAGCTAAACGACCCTCGAATACCACATACTTTTCTGTGGAATATTTAACCTTTATATAAACCCTTTAAAAGCCCCCCCTGTTGGAAATTAGCACTTAAAACAATGCATCGGGTGTCAACCAATGTCATTGTTATGTCCCTATAAAAAAAGAACACACACTTTCACACACCTTCTCCGTGCCATTTGCCTTTGCTGCTTTACTAAACCATTTATGCTGCTCGACTCCTTAGTGCATTAGCAGAACTGTGCCCTCTGCTTGCAACAGTGGCAGTTTTATATCTCAAGAAATCATAGTCGAGTCGCCTATAGTACTTTTTGTTCATGCCGTCTTGTTTTTGTACATAGAGTTAAACCAAGGCTAAACTGAATGTAGAATAATATACAACAGACAGCTGAAGCAAGTCTGTCTCATTGAAATACTGTTCATCCTCTGTATTTGGCCCATCCTTCAGTGCTGTTGGGAGAACCTCTCAGGAGCAGTGGGGGCCCCAGCGCTGCGCCCAGGGACCCATCTCCAGATTATACTTGGCACTTTTATGTTGTCACAATAATACAATTAAACAGTTTTGAGGGAAATACCCATCCATCCATTTCATCGATTTTCTACACAAAATTGTTTTCTTTCTTGTGTTTCTATGGGGCCTTATACTACTCCTGACATTTACACACATAAAGGTGCACTTTGTAACTTTTCTGATGAGGGTTACGCCACCTACTTGTTTCCATGGAGACAATTGCAATTCAAAAAACCTTCCAAACATGCATTTTCACAAAGCTTGCTTATTGTCTTCAGTCCCATTTACTGGAATCCATCCCATTTGTTCTGGCCCACGTAAAACCACCTGGAATCTAGAGGACACAGACTAATCCTTTGCCAACAGTATTACCCCCCCAAAAAACAGTATTTCAAACATCTGTCAGGCTTTTACCTTGATTGGAAGGTTAGCCAACATTACCTTGCACGATTTACCTTGATGCAGCGGCGCACATAACCGCATGCATATGGCACATTTCACTGGACGTTTGAGGGACAAGGTCGGCTTCACAACAGATTATCTACAGTAGCAGAGTCTGAGGAGCCACATTGACCTCTAGTGTGGCCGAGTTCATCACTAGCAGCAGCAGAGGCACGACGTCAATAGAACAATGTCGAAATGAGCAGGGGGGGTGGTGCATGGAAGCAAGAGCGAACACGATACAGAATCCAACATGGCCGAGGTATGACCAGGAAGAACGACTCGGTTGCATTGTTGATTTTTGTAAGGACGTTATAGGGCTGTTATCAATCAAATACATTCCTGGTTGGATAAAGTCATAGATTAGTCCAGTAAAATGGGCGTGGCACTGGAAAAAGCTCTCTAAACTATTAAATATTCATAGCCAAACTGCACTGACAAGAGCACGAGATTACAGGAGATCTTGCAAACATTTATATGGAAAAAATACCAGCAAATGTATTTGTAAAAAGGCAGATTATAAATAATAAATAAATAAAATAAAATAAATAAATAATACTAAATACTTTGTCTTTTCTGCTGTTGAGAATAAACTTATTTTGAACCCTCAAAAAATTATTAGGAAACGTTTTAGTCGATCAAGAAACCGTCGCTCAATGAATGAACTGACTGTCCAAAGAAGGATTGAGAGGCTGAGGTGGTGATGGTTCTGCTGCTGCGGTGGAGATGGCTGTGGTGTGTGTGAGTGTGTATTTGAAACTGCAGGAAAGGGAGGGGGAAAAGAGGGAACAGGGAGAGGTGAGAAGGAGAAAAACACTTTAGAAACTCCGGGATCGATCATCAAAATGATTGTGTTTTTTGGGCAGCAGTGCAAAGCATCTGTGAATGAAAACAACCTGAAAAACTGCTGGGCCCCTACTACACTATTATCACTCTATACCAGGGCTTCAACTTATGTATGGTGGAGGGCCAGAGGGCCGGAGGTGCACCACATGACCCGACTTTATTACAAGATCTAGATCTGTTTCAGTGATGATGAACTAAATACTGCAATATTAGACTGTCAAATATATGTAAAAGGCTTTAACAACACTGCACTATGACATTTAAAAATCTAGTACTGAACTAGAAATAAACGAGGACTAGAAATTAAACACTACAACTTGAAATCAAACCAGGTCTAAATTAAATTAAAATTTAGTATTTAGCAACTTTAAATTCTCATTGGTTTAAAATTAATCCGACTGAAAATTCTGCCTCTCACTTGGCTTTTGAATACATTTCAAGTTAACTACTGGGCTAAATCCTTAAATACATAATAGATTAATCTATTTAATAAATTTTTATTTTAGAAACTGCAAGACCAGCAACCCAACACAGCAACGTGAAAGTCCAAAAGAAAGTAAAAACTCTGTATAAATCCAGCCTTGTTTGCTTCCAGTTTAATAGACACACAGTGTCTAGAGTGGAAGAGTGAGTGCAGTGTCCCCCAACTTTCCAAACCAGAAGATGGACAGGGATCGACAGTCTGCTTGGGGCCGTTGCCGCATACGTTATCCAGGACACACTCAGCCTGGCAACACAACCACTCTTTTCCTTTAACAAACGGGTCTTTTTCAAATGCTGCTCCCAAAAACGTTCTTAAAATCAAATTGCCCAGCATGATGCGGCCAAAGGAAGCGGGCATAATTGATATTTTCGCACTGTTGGATATTCCTCATCGATGCTCCAATCCCGTCTTTCCTCGGAGCAGGTACAGTGGGATGTCAGAGCGATTAGAAGCTTTGGTCAGCAGGTTGCTTCACCCTGCCGGGCCCAAATCACTCTTAAACTGAAAAATAAGAATCTGCTCGGACTCCAGTTTGAGAGCTCCCGACTGAGACTTCTCCTGGCAATTAGTTCATTTCCCCGAGGGACAGCGAGGGAAGCGCACACCTCGGGAGCCTGGGATACAGCAGTCGGTGTTTATTGTGTTGTGGTCAATTATATCCAGCGACATCGCACAGGTTCATATGATTTTGGCCAATGTTCCAAGTGCGAAAATTGAGATGTGGGATAAAGTTGCAGAAAAGAAATGGCACAAACTGGAAATAATTCAAAATGTTTTTTCAGGAGTCATTCTTTGGCTTGTTTTGAACTTTGACAAGACAAATCAGGAAAAATAATCGTTGTTTGTTGAAAGCGTGCAATACATACAGACCATAATAGTCTGGCCTCAAAACCAGAAGGTCCTGGGTCTGATTCCTGCTGATGACCTCCCTGTTATGTGATCATCTTATGGAGTGGTCCAACCAGAAGGTCGATGGTTCAATCCCCGCTTCCACCACTGCAAACTGACGCCGTAATTACAATGATTATAGTTTAATACTAGATTACTGTAGCCTTTCTTATACAGACTCCTGTCTCCATGGAGATGTTTCCCTGCATGTTCCGTAGTATGGCATTAAACGTATCGTACAAGTGTTTTGTTGCTAAAAAAAACTGCCATCTTACTGTGAATGGACTCGCCACTCCACTGATCTGACCTGGCAATGTCACATGCTCGTAAACATGACAATCAAAATGTTGAATGCCAGACTTTTTGAGGAATAGAATAGTCATTTTCTCCCAAACAAAGCTAGAGTTAGACAATTCTTTTTGTACAAATACTTGTTCAAATGAGTATCAGTACTAGAGTTAGTATCGATTAGTATTTGGGTCTTGATACTTTCGAGAACTCTCAGACAAACAGGTCGTGTTTCCTCCTCAAAAAAAGTGTCATAGTGCGCCTTTAAGTGTATTTAGTTCATTTATAATATGTTGAATATCTTTGGGTTTTAGTGTGATGAAAAACTAGCACTTTTACCATCCAAACAACTAAAGAGTTCAATTGCAAAAACAGGATCTCCATTTAGAAAAACTGTCCAGACAAAATTACAGCTCTTACCAAAGACTAATCTGCTTTTGCAAACGAACTCTTCAACTCCAAACTAAATATCGTCCCTTCTGAACAAGCAAAAGTCCTCAAAACATCACCTTTTCACAGCTCGTTTCAGCTCGTTGTTTTCGCCAACATTTGGACTTTTCACCTTTCAAAAAAATCACGTTTCCTTGTTTTTCATCTTTCTGAAACCCACCAATCCTTTTACCCCACAGTTCCTTTTCATCTTGCACCGAGACACGGAGACATTGACATTCCCCTGGTGTGCCCGTCTTGGTCCGTGCCCATCCTGTCTGCTCCTCCATGCCCACACGACGCTGCCCTATACCACAAACAGACGCTCAATTTGTGAACAGCTTGAGCCCAGAAAATGAGTCGGTGCCGTGTTGATCCAAGCGTTTACAGCTCTAAAGCCCTGGGCATACAAGCACTTCCAAATGAAAAGTGTTTCTGCGGCCGGGCTGAGGAATAGCTGTTTTTCTTTGTTATCAAGTGGCTGTTAGCTCGATAACTACGGCGTGGTGTTAGCCTAATATCGCCGCTCGCCGCAGAGTCGGCTCGGTTCTGTGGCCGGAGGCGCCGCAACCAGCGCGCTCCGAAGGTTTCACGCTATGGAAATCAGAAAAACACATATTGAGACGAGGAAGAGGGCGTAAAGTAAGTATAATTCAGAGAGCAGCTGCCGTGGGGATGAAGGGACTTTACGATATATATAATTACACGTGTCTCAGTGAATTTGCTTAATTTAGTTGAATTTGGCCGTTATTTTGGACAATACGCAGTTTGAACCCCCTGACGCCGACTCAAATAAGTAAAATACAAATTAATTAGATAATGGAGGTACTGTGTATGGAAGATAATCGTCTTTATGTGGTTCAAAGATTATACATAAAACACATAAATAAACAGAACACAATTAGAGAGCAAATTATAAAATATAAATATTCATCAACTACACATTAAAATTTAAATTTCAAAAGCCCATTTGGTCCATAGTCGTCATATTTATACTAAGTTTGAATGTCATTTTTTATTTTTGAATTTTAAATACTGAGGTTTTAAGTGTGAGGATGATAAAGTGCCTATGACAGTTTGGACGACTCACACAACTAAAATGCAGGTAAGTATTATATATGTAACATTTTGGAGAAAAAAATGAAAATGTTATCCCTGAATTGCTAATTTTTTAAGTTTATAATTTCGCTTCTTATTTGTAATTGATGACATCACACAAGGAAATTACTCAGCAAACACAGAGAAAAAACTAGTATCTTTATTGGGTTGAATTATGTTTGAAATAATGTAATGTAAATGTAACTTATGCATACACTGTTTGTGTCTCTAGTGTGATGTCACTTCCTGTAATATTCTACAGATTTTTCAACATTGTCTCCACAAATACCTACTCGATTTATATCATTTATATGCACAACAAGTATAAATACACCAAATAAAGTCAAAATAAAAAATCCTAAAAACCTGTCATACAAACGTTAAGTCTTACGATGTTAAAAATACAGAGGCTAAAAGGATTAAACCTCAGTCAAGACGTAGCGTAGCTGAAAACATTTGAACACGTTTGAATTCACAGTAACCAGTGAGTGCACCACAGAAGCATTACTGTCTCTTACAGCTCCGGCTCGGACCTGTTCACTGCTCAAAAACTCTCCGACAGGTATAATTACACCAGCAGAGTCAGACAGCGGCACAAAAAGCAAACCTATCATAATCATAGTACAAAATATGTCCTGTCTGTTCCTCTCGCCGCCGCGATTCAGGAAGGACGTCCGCAAATGTAGGAGAAAACAAACAAAGCATTTACAGTGACGGGTCGAGCCGGCGCTGCTGCTTCTGCTGCTGCTGTTTATAACCACAAGAGGAAAGAAAGCTGCTGCGTAAGCAGAGTAAGGACTCACCGTTTGGTAATACATTTAGTTTAATCAGATTGTACTTCTGTGAGTGATTTGATTTGATTAAAACTTGTGGTTATGACTTCTGTTTCTCAATTTTGTTCTGTTTTTTTTGGAAACTTGTCAAAAGAAGCACTAAACACAATATGGCAATAAAGTGCAGAGGAAAAGTACACAAATGAGATCAGACCTGGTTTAATTTCAAGCACAATAACAAAATATAGCCGCAAGCGGCAATGATCGGCCCTCGCCACGCCGCCACGCCGCCGCCACGCCGCAAGAGGAGGGGGCGCTAACGCGCCCCAATTGTCCTTTTATTACATCTACTGCTGAATCTCCCCTTTGTTTTACCATCAAAAAGCAATTTTCATTTGAATTCTTGGCAAAATGTGCGGCTTTGCCGCACAGACACCGTGACTTTTTGAATAAAAATGTGGATAACTTTTGATGGTCCACCCCTGAAGATGAGTCTCACCAAATTTCAGGTTAATAGGGCTGACGCCCTGGGAGGAGTTTGTGAAAGTCTAAAGTGTAAACATGTTCTGGCAATTTTCCCATTGGAATAACATGAAAGGTTTCGGTCATCGTTACGGCAACGCCATAACAATTATGACATGGGTCTCATTGACTTTTTTGATGGGGCCAAAATTGAGTTGTGTGTCAAATTTCATATAATTTCGCAAAACTAAACAATTAACCGCCATATAAAATCTGTAGGGGGCGCTGTGGCGCCAAATTAATTTATTTTACTTCAAGTAGGTTTAGGGCAACGAGTTTAACAACTGATTCAAATTTGACGCAATTCGGACTTTATCTGCGCAAACGGCAGAAATGTTAAATTTGGGAGATTTCTGAAATTCTAGCTAAAGTTTGCGGCTTCGCCGCACAGAGACCGTGACAGGGTCAATGTAATTTGGATAACTTTTGATGTCCCACTCCTCAGTAGCATTTTCACCAAATTTCAGCTTTTTAGGGCCAACGCCCTGGGAGGAGTTCGTAAAAGTACGACGTTTGGAAAAACTCCAGAGTCAAGCTTAGCCATCTTTGAAGCAATATGGCCGACATTTGGTTGGACGGACGGCGTTGCCGTGATAATATTTTTTACTTCTCTTGTCACCATCTACCTCTGCGCCAAATTTCATGATTCTACGATCAGATTTTTTTGGGGTCATTTCCTATTTCTCAATGCATTTTTGGTACATTTGGGGGCGCTGACGCGCCAATTTATTTTATTTTAGGAAAGGGAAATAGCCAGAATGTAGAGAGGCACGATTTTTAGAGGTGTGCAAATTTTTGTGACTTTTCGTCAATGTTCACTGGGTGAAAAATAGGGGGGTTGGTCCCGAGAAGAAAGAAAGAAAGAAGAAGAAAGAATAATATTCCGATGCGAAAACAATGTTTCCCATTTTTCAAATATCATAAACTATACATTTTCGGAAAGCGCTCGCGCTTTCCTACCTCATGGTGTGGGTCCCTGGTCACTGACGGGTACTTTCGTTAATTTTGAGTGGGCTCCGCCCACTTTGTGTTTTTGGCCCTCTATACAGTAATAATGTTCAATTTTTGCATTACATGCTCATATTATATAGGGTGCACAGTGGCAAAGGCCGATAGCGCTCTTGCCTCCCAAGAAGGAGATCATGGGTTCGATTCCCGGACCAGACCAACATCACATGATCTCTCTGGGTGGAGTCTGCATGTTCTCCCTGTGTTACCGTGGGTTCTCTCCGGGTTCTCCGGCTCCTCTCACCGTCCAAACACATGATGTGTTAGGTAAAATTGGTGAATGAGTGTGAACTGTCTGTAATGTCTCTGTGTTGGCCCTGCGACAAGTTGGCCACTGTCCAGGGTGTACCCCGCCTAAGGCCCGAAGTCACTTCGCGACCCCACTTTTTGGGGTCGCGAAGTCCCGCGACCCCAAAAGGGACCAAGCGGTAGAAAATGGATGGATGGATGGATGCTTATATGCACGGAACATGCAAGAGATAGGGAACGTATTAGTGAGCTACTTAGGGCAAATGAGTGCTTTATATGGGGGACGACGACCGCGCAATGTAAAGTGCTCGTTTAGTGCGCACTTTTGCACGGTTCGCCCGTTTACAATGGTAATGTTCCATTTTCCTACTACTAATTAGTATGCACAGGGCGTGAGTGAAGGAGTGCGTTAGTGAGTGTTTGGAAGTGGGCGAGCGCTTTGCGCTCGATTTCGTGCGCACTACTCGTAAGGCCGTGCTTTGCACGGCCTTACGAGACTAATAGGCCTCTCGCCAGCTTGTGGCGCTCGGGCCTAATAATACAAAAATGAATAATTTCAAATAAAATTAAGGGACAGTAAGTTCAATAGTCAAGTCCCATTTAGTAAAGTTTATCAAATTTAATCCAAACGTATTTTTTTCCATTTGTCTGATGTTTATTACCATTTCGGTCCAGAGTGTCAGTGAGCAGAGTGTGAGTGAGCAGAGTGTGAGTGAGCAGAGTGTGAGCGAGCAGAGTGTGAGCGAGCAGAGTGTGAGTGAGCAGAGTGTGAGTGAGCAGAGTGTGAGTGAGCAGAGTGTCAGTGAGCAGAGTGTGAGTGAGCAGAGTGTGAGCGAGCAGAGTGTGAGTGAGCAGTGTGTCAGTGAGCAGAATGTGAGTGAGCAGAGTGTGAGCGAGCAGAGTGTGAGTGAGCAGAGTGTGAGCGAGCAGAGTGTGAGTGAGCAGAGTGTGAGTGAGCAGAGTGTCAGTGAGCAGAGTGTGAGTGAGCAGAGTGTGAGCGAGCAGAGTGTGAGTGAGCAGAGTGTGAGTGAGCAGAGTGTGAGTGAGCAGAGTGTCAGTGAGCAGAGTGTGAGTGAGCAGAGTGTGAGCGAGCAGAGTGTGAGCGAGCAGAGTGTCAGTGAGCAGAGTGTGAGTGAGCAGAGTGTGAGTGAGCAGAGTGTGAGTGAGCAGAGTGTCAGTGAGCAGAGTGTGAGTGAGCAGAGTGTGAGTGAGCAGAGTGTGAGCGAGCAGAGTGTGAGTGAGCAGAGTGTCAGTGAGCAGAGTGTGAGTGAGCAGAGTGTCAGTGAGCAGAGTGTGAGTGAGCAGAGTGTGAGTGAGCAGAGTGTGAGTGAGCAGAGTGTGAGTGAGCAGAGTGTGAGTGAGCAGAGTGTCAGTGAGCAGAGTGTGAGTGAGCAGAGTGTGAGTGAGCAGAGTGTGAGCGAGCAGAGTGTGAGTGAGCAGAGTGTCAGTGAGCAGAGTGTGAGTGAGCAGAGTGTGAGTGAGCAGAGTGTGAGTGAGCAGAGTGTGAGTGAGCAGAGTGTGAGTGAGCAGAGTGTGCATCCAGCTCATCCAGGCACAGACTGTCTCGTATCTGGCGACTCCTCGGCTCTGAGCTGGTTCTCATTGTCCGTAATGTGTGTGTCCTCAGTATTCACAGACTGAGATGCAGTTTTCAAATATGCCCACGTTTATTAAACACAACTAACTTCAAATTTATGAAAAAAAAAAAGGTCACAATGTCGTTGAAATCAACAATGGAGATATGAATTACCCTGTAGTATTGTTATTATTGTAATTTTTCCTACATTTGAACACTGACTTAACATGTACAATACTTTTCCAACGGTAAGATGATGGACTTCACGCAGCAAAAGGAATTAGTGTGGGGAAATAAACAAAAGCTAGCTCGCTCTGACTAATACAAACATGTTGTAATGGAAGCGATTGGATGCAGAGATGCTCAGAAACTACTCGAGACGTCACAATTCTGGGAAATTTGAAACCAGGAGTTTATATTAGGCTCAGAGAAGGACAACCTTGTAAACGGGATCCAAACAAATGTGAATGAAGCTAAATACAACTCCGGGTGCGTTTTTGATGAAGGACCAGGTTATAACACGGTTCGAAGCTAAAAAAAAAAAGTCAATTTTGTGTCCTTAAAGTTTCACTTTGTCCAATTTAGAATTCACGATCCCTTTTTTTCCAGGAAGTCTCGGTGCTTGAGTTGGTCTGTCTATGTTGTGATGATCTGATAGGACGACGCCGGGGCAGACAGAGTGAGACATTACACCTTTCCGCAGTCTTTGTGAAGTCTTATCTCCTCCCCGGATGGACACGCCACTCTGGGTCGGACAAAACTCTGTAACACCGTCGACCTTGAGAGGCAGATGTATTCTCTCACCGACAAGTCCAACTCATTACCCGTCTACAAAAGAAGTGCCCATTTGGTTCTTTCTTTTACTATATAAGCGCGCACAAATGTCCCCGCTAATCCTCTTATGTTATCTGCAAACATACAGTGTAGCAGGTTGGGGGCCAAAAGGCAAAAGAGGAAATTGGTTGTGCGCGGCAATCAGAATCCAGCGGGCGGCGGCGGCGGCAGCGGCGGCGATCGGTTTTATTAAACATGAGGGATATTGGCCGGGAAGACAAATATGTTCTTGGTCAGATGGTATCAGCGGTGTTTTCTGCCACAGCTCGGTGCACAAAGTCACAAAGTCACGTGCAGACTGCAGAGGTGAAGGAACAGCAGACCCCAGAGAAGGTCAGGGACGGTTCTGGCTCTTCCAAGGGTCAATGCAATGTACTTCGTGGGTCTCGTTGTATTTAAACATTATTTGTTTGTCAGTAACATGGAAAAAACTGGTCAAATATGGAATTGATTGTAATGTATTTGGGGAGATGAGAACTTCATTGGAGCAAGTTGAGCCGCCCATTAAATCTCAAAAGCTATACATTATTTTCAGTATGACTTGAGCATTCTTAAATCTTGCCCTAAAAATGTGGAAAGGAATTAATTAATGGATCGATGAAACAATATCTGCCGTTTTCACATAAAGGAATATTGCAAAAACAGTATTTTATTTAGAGCAATTGCCATCTTGCAAGCTATAAACTATAATCATCTATTAACAGTTTAGGCTGATTTATTTCCTTAACATTTTTTATTTTTAGATTTATCTCAGACAATTTGAAATGGATACATTCAAGTTTAAATAACTTGTTTCCGAAGTGCACTTGGAATTTGTTGAAAATGTTCTCCAAAACTATCAATTCAATAGAACAATTTTATCATAGAAGACTTTTATTTATGTAAAAAATCACAGTATTTTATTTTATTCAGATTTATACATATATTTTAAATATCTGAGGCTCCTAGTGGCCAGAAACGTTCTTACTCACTCGA
Source organism: Eucyclogobius newberryi (assembly GCF_026437365.1). Lineage (NCBI taxonomy): Eukaryota > Metazoa > Chordata > Actinopteri > Gobiiformes > Gobiidae > Eucyclogobius > Eucyclogobius newberryi. Next base: position 5,756,957 of record NW_027315724.1, read on the forward strand.
TACAGAACGTTTTTTTCTTTTTTTCCCCCTAAAGTGTGACCATTTGCAGTTTTCCCCAAATCTCTGCGCGACGCCGTCTGTGAGATTCTTCAGGAAGCAGCTTGTTAACATGCCAGAGCGCGATGTGATTGACAGCTGTGACTTACACGCTTCGCTAGCTTCCAAATTCTTTTAGACAATTTCATCAAACTGAACTGACGATACAATTTCAGGACAAGCGCACGTTTTGTCCCATTTTCAAGAATTTTCAGACTTAACTCTCCCACGGTGTTCTTAACGCTTGAATATTAATGTGCACAACTGTCAGAGAGCAAATTGAAGTTTATTATCGAGTTCGAGATAAGAATACCGTACGAGAATACCTTATTTTCCACATTATAAGGCGCACTGTCAATGAATGGTCTATTTTCGATCATTTTTCATAATAAGGCCATTAAGCGAAACAAAATCCCTTCGAGGTCAGTTAGCACAACCAGAATTCATCCATATAAGACGGACTGGATTATAAGTCGTTTTTTGTGTCACAGCATTGGTGAGGGCCGCACAATATCACAATTAAATCAGAATTAAAGTGGTGCAAATGGCAAAGACTGCAATAATTGAATGTCCACTCCTCTGAACGCTTATTATTTTACTTTATGTATAATGCAAAAATATAACTGATGTCATTGTATTGTATTTCATTGTAAATCCTAAACCTAAAATACCAAGCTATTTATCACAATTGCCTCGTCATTAAAAAAATGATTCTTTGTGTTGCGTTGACATTTTGATGAAGACAATAATTAATACTGAACGAACATTTGAACAATAGCGACCAAATATCCACTGTTCAAACGTGTAATTAGAAAAAGATGTTGAAAGACCATGTATTTTTGAAGATATTTACTCATGATTGGCGTGACTTTTCCATATACTGCTTGTTTGTGGTGCTTTGGCGAGGAGTTGGGACAGTCTTAGATGGGACATTGTAGCCAGCTCTCTACAGAGACGCTGAGGACGGAGAGAACAGCCTAAAGCGCACTATTGCTATCTGATATTTAACTCCTCCAAGTCTCTAAATCCACTACAGAACTACAGATGTCCAAATGTCACCGGTGCAGACTCCAGTTACGGACAAACAAAACAATCTGTTGATCTGGTTCTTTTCCCATCTGATTTTCCCTTTTGACATGTATTCAGAAAATGAGAAATGGTATAATATTATAAAGGATAAAGCTGCTGAGTAGTGGATATTTGGCAGCAAGTGAACGTTTTGTCCTTTTGTTGATGTGCAGGGCTAAGCAGGAAAAATGAGCAAACATGCAGATTTGAGGACCGTAAATACAAAAATTAAAAAAGACTGATGTTGCATGGTCGTCTGTATGTTTAATGCCGTACTGTGGAACGTTCCAGGCAAAGCATTATCATCTCCATGGAGACAATGTGGCGCACCAGGCATAAAGTTGTGTAATGTAAGCTATAAATGTAAGTGTTCTCTGCATTTGAGCCATCCTTTGACTACAGAACAGTATCATATCCAGGGATCGTTCTCCTTATCTTGAGTACCTTTGTCTTTTTACAAATCTATGAATTTTAAATTATAAGACGTGGGGAATTTAATTTGCAAGATGTCATTCATACTTACGTGATCAACCGTAGATACATGATCAACCGTAGATACGTGATCAACCGTAGATACGTGATCAACCGTAGATACGTGATCAACCGTAGATACGTGATCAACCGTAGATACGTGATCAACCGTAGATACATGATCAACCGTAGATACATGATCAACCGTAGATACGTGATCAACCGTAGATACATGATCAGTCGTCACTACAGCCGACTCCATGTGGCAAAGTAAGGGATCATCTCAAAATAGGTTGAAGCTGAAAAAGACACAATATTTTTTGTCTGGGGGCCGTTAGTGTTTTTCGTACCTACATTTCGTTTTTTTGTTGCTTTGAAGCTTCAATACATCGTTGTGGCAGTAATTGTTTTGAAATGCTAAAAAACTCCCTCAGCAACGAGCATTAGGCCAACGTCCATGACATCAGACACTCTGCTTGTTGTGAAACGTAACGCGCACAGCCATTTACAGCAGCCAGTCAGAAATGTTGTTTAAATCACTTCCTGGTTGAGCGAGTTGAGTCTGCATGGTGCTGGCGTAGCGGCTGAATGGCCGTAGGGCCCGTGGACCATGTGGATTGAGTAAACAAACATGCCGCGATACCAAAGGATGTTCAGGGACTAGAGGTGAGCAAGGTCTATTAAACTACCATCGTTTTATCATCGCGTACATCGTACTCATGGTCGTACTGCAGCAAGTGCAATTTCCCAATCGTAAATGACAAGACATATTCACAGATGGACAGAATAAATGGAAATCCTCAATCAAATCACTGTCCAATTCTAACTATGGAGCATTTATGGAGATGGTCAAACAGCTTGAGGCTGAGAAGGATAAACTTTCGTGCCTAAAAATGCTACTAGTGCGAGTTTTCAAGTGATGACTGTTAAGTTGTTATGTTTTAATGTTTCTTTTAAAAATACATTTTATGTGACATTTTTTCAGCGTCAACCTATTTTGAGATAAGATAAGATAAGATATTCCTTTATTGTCCCACATGGGGAAATTTCATTGGTGCAACGCAGGTAGATACAGAGGTAGATACAGAAGAACAGATCACTTATAGGAAGTCTGAAAAACACTTTCAGTAGAAGATCTCCTATAAATAAATAAAAACTCCCATAGACAAATAAATACATAAATACCATTGCATGTGTCACGACAGTAATTGCACATGAATATGTGTCACGACAGCACATAGATTGCACATGAATTTCACAGTAATTGCACATGATCCCTAACCGGAGTTGTACCAGTAACCTGAGGCTAGCGCTGCATGTTTTGCACATTGTATCACTCTCAGTTTGATCTTTGTCCCCCCCAGACTTACGACCCCCGATTTTGAGCCACGACACAGGATTTTGGCCATGATCAGTGATCTTTCGTCGCAGACAGACAAAATCGTGCCTGAGAATCAAACCAGAGACCTTGATGAGTCAGGAGTGCTTATGCCACTGTGCCACCAGCCCTGATGCTTTCAATACGCCACATTCAGATTCACTAATCCCGACAAGTACTTCGCAAACATCCTTATTTGGCCAGAGAATCTAGGCAAGCAATTTCTTCTGGGTGTCAACTTTCCAAGTACATCTTATGCGTCGCTATTTACACAAAAGACACTCCTCCCCTCTAATTAACTGCTTATTTCTCTGTTATCAAGGGCTTTTCGGTCACATTCACTCTCTGCAAATGCAATTGTTGTAAAAGCAACAACATAATTCCATCAAAAGATCAGATCAAATATGGGTTTGAGTTGTGTTTGCGGAACACGCAGTTTGTGCAAACGCGGTTATTATGTGGCGAATGCGACGCACAGATTGAACTGCGTGTTGTTGACTCTAGGGCTTATCGCAGTCGCAGTGCCCTTGGTCAGGCCCCCTGCAGCTCGACTTAAGCGCCGCTAGTGGCCACATTTGTCCTCCCTTCAAAGGATATTAGCTTTTATAATTGAGATTCCGATTCCAAGGCCGCTTCTTTAGCTCTTACACATGTAATTAAAGTCATTTTTCTTCAGTGTTTGAGAGTAGCCACAAGCGATCGGAAATGCATAATTCAGGTTGTCATAGAAATGGGAAGCTCAGAGGACCAGACAGGCTAAAGCAGACTTCATTTGAATGCTTAAATAATGTGGTCAGTGATTAAAAAGGCAGATTTTGTCTTTGTTTGAGCCAATACTCAAGTGGAGATACACTGGAGGTTTTCTAATGTGTGGCAAATTGCAGTAGATGCTGAAGTTTGACAATTTATACAGTCTATTCTCTGTGTTTAAACCTCCTGCAGGTCAAGTTACAGGTAAGATCAGATTTTTTAGCATAAAAATATGATTGTAAGTTTAATGCCACACTGTGAAACATTCAACAAAAACTTCTCCATGGAGACAACATTGTGAGAGCAATAAACCTGGTGTTTGATGCTGATGCTATTGATCATTTTACAACTTGATCAACTAAGATTTGAGTTAAAAAGTTGAAAAATACCATTTATTATTAATCCACAGAGTTTGGGCTGGTACCAAGCCATCGAGCACATTTAGGCCAAAGCCTGGTCAAAAAGGCATTGTTGAGTATGTTTAATTTATATTAATATAGATATTATATTATGTAGATTTTAATTATAATGTAAAGTTGACATCTGAGCAATAAGCAAACTATAGTCTGTGTTTCTAGTCCTGTGGGAATCGTCCGTGTCAGTGAAATGTCTGAAAACATTCCCAAGTGTAATTTTACCTACTGTAATTTAGTCAACTCAGAGTCCTCCACATGGGAACTGCAGACTTGTGTAAGCTCGGAATCAGACTTAATAACAAACTTAGAATTCATATTTATATTTTCAGAGCGCAGTCTTAGGCCATAGTTTAGAATGGAAACACCAGAAGTATAAAAACAAAATAGAAAATCTGGTATTTTCTTGAAGATATGTTTCCAAAAGAGTTTTGTACCAAAAGTATCAGTAGCTACTGTTTATCAATACATTTTATTTATTGTGCACATAAAAATTACTTAGAAATATTTAATGATTTGCCATGATATTTCATGTGGGGAGGTGCCCATTTGAAAAGTAATACAGTTCCACATGATGTTACAGCGTCTAATTGCACACGGAACTCTCTTGAATAATTATATTTCCTTGAATAAAATGTTAGTTTGTATGTTTGTATTCATGTTTTCCCTCTTCAAATGAATGGCAACCAATTCATGCCGCTGCTTCATTTATCCAACCCAGGATGCATTAATAGGAGGTTTTTAGTTTTTTTTTCTCAGTGTTTTCATTCAATTACAGGATTTGAAATAGAATGTGACAAAGTGAAGGCTTATATAAGTGAAGGCTTATATAAGTGACCTTGTTAGTGCCAGACTGGAGTAAACTTTCTCTTAGTGTAAGTGTGTGTGACCCAAATCTTACCTAAAGTCTGCTCTCTGGGCTCTGTTGTCACATTAGTCCCACTGAGGTTTGAAACGTTGATCATATTCATATTAGAGTGATTCTGCGTTCTAACTGATGAATGATTGTGTTAAATATGACTCAGAAGACGTTCACACCTTAGAGTAGTTTAGAAGACTTGAGGTGAGACAGGTGAATAGGAAACAATCTTGAATTTAAAGACATCAATTTGAAACTTCGCCTGTATTTTACTCACATAAAGTAAGAACATTTTTCACTACATGTTTTCATTATGTAAGAATTTGTTTTAGAGATAAGGCTGTTTATTTAAATTGACAAAAAAAGCACCTGTTTGGGAAATTTAAATCTGAAAAATGGACAGAGCCAGGTTTAATTGTCTTCATCCATTTTGTTGACGTTTTAGATGCAAAAAAGTGTATTGAGATTTTGGATATCTTGAAAAATTTGCCTTGAATTTCAAATTTAGTGTAATATTTAAGACTTAATCCTTGAATAAATCAGGCTTAGAATGATATAACAATAAATCCTTCTGTACATTCTGTCCAAATCTTGTTGTTGGGGTGTGTGTAAGGCATTTGAAGTTACAATGTCTCAGAGAAATCCATGGTTGTAAGTGGATTAAATGAAATAATTAAAACATTTAGGAGCAGATCAGATGATTTTGATGATTCCACCTGAAAACCTATGTGTTTAGAGGGCAAAGTGGCCAAAACAATTTGAAAAAAGACGAGTTTTGCCTGAAGTGTCCATTAGGAAGAACGGCGAAAACGTATCCACTTCAAACTTGTGTCCAATTGACAACATTTTCTCTTCTTTTGCCAACTCTGAGGATTGTAACTCTAAAAAAGCTTCCCAAGGACTACCACCCTGCTCCTCTACACCCCTGCTCCATCCATCTATCCGTCCAGTACTTTCCATCCACACCAACTCCTGCTTAAAACTTCTCCATGCTCAACTCGGCACATGGCCGTTCGGTTACAAGGGCAGGGCGGCTGGCGGCTGGCGGCTTCCCTTTTCAAGCCAGACAGATGGATCCGAGTCCAGGCAAAGATTACACCAACCAGCGGCGGGTGAAACGGCAGATGGGGAACAAAATCGTCAAGCGTCCCATTAGGCTGGAACTGATATCATCCTAATTACTTCTGCTCTTTGGGATCGTTAGCGCTGGATGTCACGATTGTCGGCTGATGGAACAATGACTATACCATTTGACTTCGTTCGTTTGATACGTAAAATAGAATTCCATCACATCAGCTGCGTTTAAATATCCTTTCATGACTTCTTATCCAATTAGATTTGGATTGTCCCGGGCCATGGAGAGATGATCGTGTGCTGATGTTGAATAATTAGATTACAATAATAGGATTCCATATATTTCTTTGTCCGCTGTGGCAGGTGTTTTAATAGGAATGGAGCCACATGCAGGACATTAGGCAGAAAGGAGATTAAGCTGCTCCGACCCAACACTGTCTTCAACCGAGCAGATGAAGATGACCTAATTAGCTTCCAAATGCAGGACGAACCACGTGGAGGAACACGCATGGAAAAAAAGGTAACATTTAGACTAATCGCAGTGGTAATGAAAGATAATATAAGGTGGAATAGATATGGTATACTCACTTGGCTAACCTATATAAACCAATCACATCTCATTATGTTTGCACTTAAGGGTATTCTATTAAAGCATAATCATACAGATGAGCTATTACCTGGTTACAACACTGTTTCCTCATCATTAGAAAACAACAATACAAATGACAATCTTCTGCTTGTTACAGTGAAATGTCACGATGAAGAGGCGGGGCTTAGCAGTTCTACAGGAAGTGAATGAACCTGTTTCTATTACTGAGATGTTTTAGATCAATTATGTGGTGTGCAATTAACAAAATGTATGTACGTTGTATGGTATAGTTAGATATGAAATACATGTAAAAAGTATAAAAAGCATGTCATTTATAGTTCATAATTCGTAACATAAGGTGCACTGTACTGTTTCAGGTGAAGGACCTGCCACCTGCTCGTCTCTATGGAGATTGCTTCATCTGGAATGTTCAAATCTTACCTATCTCCATGGAGACAAGCAGGTGACGCCACCAGGCCAAGTTACAGGTCAGATCTGTGGAAAGGTGACTATAGGTAGAATGCTTGTTTTATGTGTATTGAATGAATTAAACACATGTTTAATTCCATACTGTGCTATAACATCTCCATGGAGAAAAGCAGGTGGTGGACTTCCGCCTGAAAAGTTTCATAATGGACCTTTAATATATGAAGATTGTTTGTACTGGAAATTTACTAAAAAAGGAAATGGCTGGTCTTGTTTTAATAGTATATTTTTCACTAACCTATATCACAAACCTGAAACTCACATCTGGGTGATTAAAACAATTATAGTTTATGTCATTTGTTTATGTAATGGGATATTATGAGACACTTAATGAATATGTTTTACAAACAAATACTCCAGAAATGTTGACTTAACTTAGTTTTTAAATTTAACTACACAAGTCTTACATAATAAAGTTCATATTGGCCATTGAAATTCTTCATGTCTGAAGACAGTTAATTATTGAAAATGTTTTATGCTGCATTTCTTTTAACTGTCAGAGCATTTTACAGGGTCTATTACCAACAATCATGCAGACATTTGAATGTTCTTTGCATTATCAGTGCAATATTCTCTGACAACAGAATCATTTTGCAATGTTTTTGATAGTGACGAGGTAACGGATTGCTCACATTTGACAAGTCTAAGCCCCATGAAGAACATCGTCTGTCGTTTGAATTCTAATATTTTTACGTAACTTTTAAAATGCCGATATCTCTCCAAGCTGAAAAGGTGTTGTGTATTTTGCCCATGACGGAGCCAGTCTGGTGTCGATATATTGATTTTCCAATGACAGTGACAAAACCGCCAAGAATTTCAAAACTTCTGTTCTTCCACTTTTCAATTATTTATTTTTGATCTATGCAAGTGCAACTGTGAGCATTATGTTTCCTAGTGCACAGTTTTATGTTTGATAATTGTGTGCTCCTTTTATTAGTATGACAAAGGGATTCAAGCTGTGACTAAAGTGCGAGCAAAGTGAAGCCTTGCACAGTCGGCCTGTGGTATGGCACCATTGCTGCTGTACAGCATTTTAAATATATTACAGAATGTGATGAAGAAAATAAAAGTGCAAAAATAAAGATGTAATTGCAATAATTCCCACAGAACTTGGGATCCAACGAGAAAAGATAGTTTTTGACTAAATCCGCCAGGTTTTTTGGTAGCAGAAATACTGTACATTAGCCCAAAACAACGTTAAAAAGAACAACAGCGTGGTGTAAAACCTGATAAACTGTCCTATCCTAACAAACACACGTAGCGCAGGATAACAACAGTTTCACATCTAAATAAGCGCAGTTCTGTTGCTGGTGATTTAGTATCTGCTGTCAGTTAAATGAGGTCAGGTGTAATTCAACTACAGTCATCCAATTAAAAGTGTGCGCAACTGTTCTGGAAGGCCCAAGATAGCACTGCAAACATGGACTAACAAACACATTCTATAAGTGTGAACACTCGCTTGTTAGCAGCTGCAAAGTGCTCAGGTATTGTTTTTGTGGATTTTCCGTATTTCCACAGGTTCCTAAATCGACATATTCGAGCTGGAAGCCTTATTATAATGTTTTTAGTTATCAAAAATCTATGTAGTTGGGTTTTGTTTCATCCATGCACTGAGCAAACCTGCATTTTAAGGCCATAACCCTTCCCAAGAGCGTATAACGACATATAAATTCTGTTCTGTTCTTCTGTATCTACCTCTGTATCTACCTGCGTTGCACCAATGAAATTTCCGAATGTGGGACAATAAAGGAATATCTTATCTTATAAATGAGCTTGGCAATAATAACGTTGGCCGATTGAAAAGTAGTCAGCATTTGGCCTTATTTGAAGCCTACATTTTCATAGCGAGATCGTTTTGTGCTGGGTTTGATGACGCTAACTCGATCTCGATGTTTAAAATGGTAAGGGGAAGGAAAGCATCCACGCAAACCTGCTAACTTCACGCAGAAAGGCCTTGTCCCACAGCGTACGATCTTTCCGCGACACGTTCTCCATCCCCAGGAAGTTCAACGATCTCCTTTGGGTTCATAATCCTTCTCAGTACATATTGATTCATTTTCTACAAATAATTCAACTCAAAGTCTACTAAAAAGTATACCAGGGCCCAACCCAAAATAACAGGCCCATTTCAGCCACAAACAACTAAAGCTTTGTCAAGATGGACAAGCCCAGAACCTCTTCAATCAGTCATTGAGTTTGTTTGACAATCCATCCATCTTCTTCCACTCATCCGGGGCCGGGTCGCGGGGCTCCCAGAGGACTCCCAGACTTCCCCCTCCCCAGACACTTCATCCAATCCATCCTTGACAATCCATGCATCTATTTTTGGTTGTCATGCAGAATTTGGTAGGTCAAGCTTAACCCAAAGCCACTGAGGACCTAAAGATATTTTTTATCGTTATCCAGCTTTGTCATAAATCCTGCCATACGTCTTTTATTAAAGCCCAGAATCAGTCAAATGTATCCATACATTGAGTTAAGCAAAGATATAAGTTATATGTGCACTGCAAAATCACTCATAACATAATTTAGGTTTGGGAAACCTAAGTTTAAATGTTATTAAAGTGTATGTATATCATGAAGGGCCTGTTATATTGTCATATGGTTTGGGTGTGCTGAGGCAAATATAACGTCTTAATATGAAGACATCATGTTCTACAGAGGGTGTGCGTAACGCTAAATTAAATGAGGAAAAAAACGCTTACTTGCTAGGTGAATTTTTATTTACAGGTGGAGAGGCAACGTTTCAGCAACTAGGCCTTCATCAGGCAAAAAAATAAGAAAAGAAAAATAAATTATGTAACGTTTTAAAAGATAATTTGTTAAATGATAATTCAACAGGCTGTCTGGTCCCTGTATGACCGGAGCAGGAGCTGTGTTCATTGCCGGCAGTAAGTCAGACCTGTTCCCAGTGCATGTTGGACTCCGCCAGGGCTGCCTTTTGTCACCGGTTCTGTTCATAATTTTTATGGACAGAATTTCTATGCGCAGTCAGGGGTCGGAGGGTGTCCGGTTTGGGGACCACAGGATCTCATCTCTGCTGTTTGCAGACGATGTTGTCCTGATGGCTCCATCAAACCCGGACCTGCAACATGCACTGGGACGGTTTGCAGCTGAGTGTGAAGCGGCTGGGATGAGAATCAGCACCTCCAAATCCGAGGCCATGGTTCTCGACCGGAAAAAGGTGGCTTGCCCTCTTCAGGTGGGTGGGGTGTCCTTGCCCCAAGTGGAGGAGTTCAAGTATCTCGGGGTCTTGTTCACGAGTGAGGGAAGGATGGAGCGTGAGATCGACAGGCGGATCGGTGCAGCGGCTGCAGTGATGCAGTCGTTGCATCAACTGTTGTGGTAAAGAGGGAGCTGAGCCGAAAGGCAAAGCTCTCTATTTACCGGTCGGTGTACGTTCCTACCCTCACCTATGGTCATGAGCTTTGGGTAGTGACCGAAAGAACAAGATCGCGGATACAAGTGGTCGAAATGAGTTTCCTCCGCCGTGTGGCTGGGCGCTCCCTTAGAGATAAGGAGAGGAGCTCGGTTACACGGGGGGAGCTTGGAGTAGAGCCGCTGCTCCTCCACGTCGAGAGGAGCCAGCTGAGGTGGCTCGGGCATCTGTTCCGGATGCCTCCTGGGCGCCTCCCTCGGGAGGTGTTTCAGGCATGTCCCACCGGGAAGAGGCCCCAGGGAAGACCCAGGACACGCTGGAGAGACTATGTCTCTCGGCTGGCCTGGGAACGCCTCAGGATCCCCCCGGAGGAGTTGGAGGAAGTGTCTGGGGAGTAGGAAGTCTGGGAGTCCCTGCTCAGACTGCTGCCCCCGCGACCCGGCCCCGGATAAGCGGCAGAAAATGGATGGATGGATAATTCAACACAGTTTATTAACCAAGGGGGAAAGGAACAGCATTACCATGAATATTAACAAACAAAAAATATATTTTCGACTGGACCTCATGTTTGCATATGGCGCATAGAGTAGAAGATGCCAAAGTAACTTTAATCAATAATCATTTTCACTTCTCTCATTGTCCAAAATAGTTACATATTTTCTGATCCCTGCCAGAGATGGGTGATACCACATTTTAAATTTTTTATCCGATACCAAGTAATACTGTGGCAAATATTGCGATATCGATCCGATACCAATGAGTTTTGTATTAATTGCATTGAAACTCCTCAACTATGAACACTTTTACGTTAATCATTATTATCTTTCAACCTCTGTTTGAACTAATATGGAGCGTAATTATGTGCATAAAAACGTATTACAAAAATATACACAAAATGTATTAAACTGAATTTTTTGGAGACATTTTAAGTATTGATATTTTTGCGTCTCTATATTGATATTTGGTATCACTAACCCTGCTGTCAGCCTCTTGCATCCCATTAGTAAGCCACACCAGACAGGACAACACAATGTAATATAACACTTGAGTGAAGACCCATTGGTTTCCCTGCGCTTCCTTTAGGCATCATCGTGAACGATTGTCCGCGGTGGCCCTTAAATGACTAACAGGCCCATCGATTGCATTTGGCTGAAAATTCTTTGGCGAGCGCTGGGATTGTCTCTGTGACCCTGAATAACAAGAAGACGATGAATTATTTATTTGATATTGTTCATTCTCACTCCGTATGTGTAGCGTCGCCTGGATATCATTCCATAAGGCGCGTTTCATCTCCCCGCATGAACGATGGACTCTGGGTTTGCGATGCCATTTGTCGAGTTGACACCAGAGCAGTGCTTCAGTCTGCACACTGTGTGATATTGGGAGAAAGTTGATGTAAAATGCAACAGCCAACTTCTGTGCCACCAGGCAGTGCTTTTTGTGTTGTCATATCTTTTCATATCTTACTTGTTTGGAATAGTAAACAATCTGGCATTCCCCAAACATGAGGTCTATAAGCGTTCTGCGTCTTAACTGATAATTACGGCGGCACGTTTGGCAGAATGTGAAGCGACTGTGCTCATCCGGTGTTTGGAGATGTTTTTCCAGTTTTTAATCTGACAGAGCTTTCTCCCAAAACGCTATGATCAGTTTTTCTATTATTTTGTTTGGAGGTGTTGTTGCTGTTGGGCAGAAGTGACCTCATGATGATCACGCCACCACACAACACAAGGTCGGGTGGAAAATGAAAGCCCAAGAGCTAAACCACCAATCTTTTCATAGAACGAGATCATGCAATTTATATCCAGGGATGGATAACTTTAGCAGCGTTACACAGAGTTTAAACCTGAAACAATTACCTTAAAATACATTTTACAGAAGACGTATTTTTGAAAAGAAATGATCACGATAAATGATAATATTGGAATTACTTTATCCTGCTTTACATTTATGTTAAAGTGGCAAAATCAGCAAAGCATTTTTAAGCAGTGTCAAAAGAGCAGAATGAAACAAAATTAGCCATAGAAGGTACTTAACCCAAATGTCAATGCATTAAAAAAAAAAAAAAGGATTGGAAAGAAAATACACACCAAAATGTATTGTTCCATCTTTCATTGAATGATATAGAAAATTACAAAGACAAAAAACGTATTTGTTATGAAACACTTGCTCTAGTATTTAATAATTTTCTATCAGTTAAGACAGCACTCTGCAGGTGGTTAGGAAAACATCTTGAAGTGAGATGTAGTTCACATAAATAAATGTAAAAATGACCGAAATTGCACAATTGGGTCAATGTCAATTTAAAAAAATGGACAGATCCAGGCTTAAATTTCTGTCTTTGTTTTGTTGGCGTAAAGATTAAAAACAAAATCATTCTGTGGCGATATAAGATAAGATATCCTTTATTTGTCCCAAAAAAGGGAAATTCTAGGGTTACAACATGACAGATTATGAACAGAAGTATAATAGACAGAAAATATTGCACAGGGTTGATTGACATTATGTCACAGAATTGCACATGATCATGAAAGCTGAGTGACACTTGTTCAGGGCTAACAGTGTTTGTTGTAGAGTCTGACAGCAGCAGAAGGAAAGACGTCTGTGAAACGTCTCCTTCACACAGCGGGGGTGGATGCGTCTGTCACCGAGTCCAGAGCACAGCCCAGGACGGAGCTGGACTTCTTGATGACCTTGTCCTGTTTCTTCCTCTCCCTCTGTGTGACGCTGCTGCTCCAGCAGGCCACACCTATAGGAGCTGATGCCAGCACAGAGTCATAGAAGGTCTTCAGGAGTGGCCCTGTCACTCCAAAAGACCTGAGTCTCCTCAGGAGGTAGAGCCGACTCTGGCTCTTCCTGTACAGTGCGTCTGTGTTATGAGTCCAGTCCAGTTTGTGGTTCAGATGAACACCCAGGTACTTGTATGAGTCCACTCTCTCAATGTCCCTTCCCTGGATGTTCACTGGTGAGGGGGCCTCAGCGGAAGTCCACCACCGTCTTCCCCGCGTTGATGAGGAGGTGGTTCCGCTGACACCAGTCCACAAAGACCTGCTCCAGTCCTCTGTACTCCACGTCATCGTCGTCCGTGATGAGTCCGATGATGGCAGAGTCGTCAGAGAACTTCTGCAGGACACAGCTGTCCGTGTCATGTCTGAAGTCTGCAGTGTAGAGGGTGAAGAGAAAGGGCGCGAGGACAGTGCCCTGGGGCGCCCCCACACTGCAGGTCCGAGTTTCAGACACACAGTCCCGGGCTCTCACAAACTGGGGTCGGTCTGTGAGGTAGTCCAGGATCCACTCTGCCAGGTCATACTCCACACCAGCCGTCTCCAGCTTGTCCCTCAGGAGCAGCGGCTGGATGGTGTTGAAGGCGCTGGAAAGATCGAAGAACAGGATCCTCACAGAGCTGCCAGGCTTCTCCAGGTGAGAGAGAGAGCGGTGCAGCAGGGAGATGACAGCGTCCTCCACTCCGATGCCAGTATTCCCGCTGGGATCGCGTGAGTCCCACCAGCTCCCCTGTCTTGTTCTGGAGAGATCTCACAATTCCTGTGACAATGGCGTGGAGAACAGGTCTGAAGCATCTCTTCTTTTTCCGGAGTTTACGTCCCGCGTGCCGGCCTCTGCTTGTCTTACGAAGCACCTCCGCTGTAATCTCGTGTCTGTCCCAGGGGGGAAACCACCGCGCTCCGGAGCTCCAACATCTGTTCCTTTGTGTAGACAAGCGAAGGCCGGGGGGGCTGGGGGCCAACGCACATCGTAATAATCCAACAAATAAAAAGTTGAATCAAAGCGGAGCCAACGCGTGTCTGTGAGCCCTGGCCTTGCAAGGGAATGTACAAAAGTGCCAGAGAGTATTTGCAATATTACAATAAATAGAGCAAAAAAGTTGGAAATGAGGGAGAGCGTAGCAACGAGCAGCTGGCTCTCACCAACGCCCAACTATATGAAACATTTAATACTTGTTGTAGTTTTCGGATCGTCCAAGAAAGGATGAAAGCAAAAGACTGGGGACCACCTGGACGTCTTAAACAGGAGAAGTTTAAAAGTCAACATAGTATGATCCCAAGAGTCAACATCGTATGATCTTGAGGGTTCAAGCCCCATGAGTGTCCTTCCGGAGGAGGAGGTTAAAATAGTGTGAGGAGAGACTGTGGAGGCCAGTGAGGCTCCAGTTAGACAGCATTATGTCAGAATGATGGTATGCCAAGGAGAATGAGCATGTCAATAAATAGTCTAACACTATTTAGCTAGATCTTACTAAAAAACTGCCTAAAAATCCCACATTTCACCAACATTTTTCAAGTATAAACCTTGATAAATCAGGCTTGTACTAAGACATAAACATATCCTTTTGTAAGATCAAAGAAATATCGTACAATTTTGGAGAAATCTTTGGATGCAAGTTTCTAACTGCATTTTGTACATTCTCTATTTGATTATTTATGTATTCATCCCTCTAACACTTTTCTTTGATTGTATAATTTGCAACATCTATTTCCTTGAGTGTAGTGTAACATGATCTTGGTTCCGGTGCTTGTGACTGGACGGCCACCAGGCTCACATTACTGTCTGCTGCCATTTCACATTTGTTTGTCACAGTTCCTTCTCAGGCCTATCCGCGGATCATACGGCCTTTATTTATTTATATTCTCCGAGAAACACGAGCCGTTTGTTTTGACAGATGCTTGTTCTGGGGCAGCGGCCAAAGCTCGGCGTGATTTTCTGGATTGTGGCGCGAGACTAATGCGTTTCACTTTGTTGTCAGACAAACAGAATTGTTCATTTGGCACGCTGGTGAATAATTATCTGTGTCTGCTCGATAACTTGTGAGTTGGTTTTGGTCGCCGGAAGAAAAGAGGTGAAGGTCTCGATGTCTGTGGGAGCGTACATGTGTTTGGCTGATGAAATGTGGCGAGGTAGAGCTGTTCTGAAGGTGTTTTTGGAAAGTTACTCAGAGGAAATTAGTGAAAGCAAATGTTCTTTTTTGTCTGTTGAGCTGTGCTGTTTGGGCGCGTTCACACTTGCTCAAAAAACACATTCAAACTGGAACAAAACTACATCAAACCCTGGTGCAAAACATGGTCATGGTCGAGGCTAAACCAGGACTAAACCAGGACCAACCCATCTACATTAGAACTAAACCCGGCTCAAACCGGGTCCAGACCAAGTCTAAACACTTTATCGCTGTTCTATTTCAGGTCAGTACTGTAATTACTCATTCATCCATTGATCTATTGTAGAAAATTTTTAAAAAGCAGTCAACTCAAAACGTTTCTACTTCATTTTCAATCTGAAGGAGCTGGTCTGAGAAGAGATATTCCATTTTAGCACATATAGCCAGATATTTAGTTGGCCCCTTCACACTCAAAACAAAACTGTTCATTAAGAAGGTAATATAAATAGGTCCAAACTTATCTAAAACGTTCACAGCATCAAACATGTCAGCCATGAGTTTATAAGCTCTTTTCTTTTTTGGGGGGAATTCTGGGCATTAAGCAGGCGTGTCTATGGTCTCACCAAGTTAACACCTTCTGACGAGTCCTATGTTATTAGGCTTACACTGTATAATGTGATTTAGATGAGATGGCCTAACCATATGTATAAGAACAATTATAAACACATAAGATGTTTTAATTGCAATACTGTTATAGCCAACTCGTTTTAGTATTTTAGGCATTTTAATCAAATCGGTACAAACTGTCTGGGTGAGTTTCCTCAAGCCTTCCGCTTTCCCCCCAATTCAAGACATTCACAGAATACGCATCAATCTTGCTGGTCCATTTCCCTGTCTATATTTCCATAATTTTATTCATTTGACAGAAATGCTTAAAAATTGTATCTGTCAGTTGTAGCCTTAGTTCAACAGTCATTTCAGATTTTAATGAGGTCATGTTGAGTTCTGGCCCAGGCCCAGACCTCATCTACACCACGTCACCTGAACCTCCGGACCACTCACCTCTTCGCTCATCGCCTTTGTGCTCTAATTCCACATCTCATTCACAATTCACTTTAATAAATGTTTCTGAGGTGGTGGTCCTTGCCAGTGAAAATAGACTTTGCGAGTTCAAGAAAGCAAAATCTCATACCTGCACGCAACAAAACACAATACATGTTACATTTAACACAATAAATGTTAAGTTTTGCCTCTGTTTCTCTGCACTGCTCTCTTTGCTCAGGCTTGTTTGTCCACGTATGTGTTGTCGTAGTAAGACACCAAAGTTTGTGTGCGTTTGTGACAAGAATCTGGGCAAACGCAGATTGGATTTTGACTGTACTGAATCAAAATGTGGACTGACACCCCCATCAACCCAAAACATGCAATTAGGCAAAATCCTCTAGCGAAGGAAGTGTTGAACAAACCTCACGATCTGGACTCACGACTCGCCAGATTTCCCCAGCGACATTGAATAATGAATGAAATGCAAAGGACAAATTTCCCTTTGAGCAAACCACAGTAAAAAGCTGACCTTACTCCTAATTACCAGCACCTTTGTCTCTGAACCTTACCACTTCGCTACTTGAGGAACATTAAATGAAGTAGATCCACATAGTTATTCGTTTGCCTTTCTTTGTATTTGAATGGACGTCATCCACGCCATGTGCGCTCGTGTCTGAGGTAACAAGTCGTACCCTTCACACAGATCCTCTTAATTAGCATGTTTAATCACTGCGTACGTCTTTACCTTCTATCTCATTCACTCACCCGTCGCCTGCAGCGGTTCAGTGGTTAGCACATGCACACAATTAGCGTTTATGCTAGTATATCTCTGTAGGTGAGGCCAATGTCAAACTCCCCCTGCTGAATTGTTTGGTTTACAACGCGTGACATAATTGCAAAATAAATCATCTTTCATTCTTCTCACTGGTTTGTGTAAAAGTTTGTTCTCAAATAACTACAGAGCTAACATAAGGAGAGCCACGTAAAAGCAATAAAATGAAAGAAGATCAGTCGCAGAACAGAAATGCAAACTTTCATGTCACTGTGTTAACGATGATATGCTAAAAAATCAGTGTTAAGTGTTGACTTTTCTGACGGCATCTACCACCGTCTCCATGGAGATATTGCTTTACTTGGAATGTTCCACAGTATGGCATTAAACTTGTCTCTCTCCAGTGACGCCACAATTTTTCAAGCAAAGAAAAAAGAACATTAACATAAAAATATAAAGAAAAAAAGATAGATATATGTTTAATTCAATATTTTGAATCTTTCCTGGCTCCATAGAAACAAAAACAAGTACTGCATCTTTTATCACTAATCATAATAAAGTATAAATTCATAAATGTATTAAATTAAACTTGCTATTGGTCACACTAGACCGTAAAAGAAGAATGTTTTATCTATATAACGTTGTTCTATCATTAAAAACATAGCAGGAGTTGTATTTCAGTCTCTCTCTGCTCCTTCTGTGAGCCTCAGAAAACACTGGGTTTCAAATTCCCCAGATTTGTGAGATCATAGGTTTTTAAGTCCATAAATCATCACCAGACTGAGCATTTCTGCCTCAAATCACGTCCATTATAACTCCGTGCCAACATTAGCATGTCAACATTAGCAAGCTAGCTTCTGCTTATTTGACCAGGGTAAGTCCCTCTGCCGCCAGCAACACCAAATCACCCGACTGATATGACGTGAAGAGCACTTTTAAAGGCCGATAATAAATACGCTTCACTGATTCACCCATCAAACATTTACTACTGAAGTTAAAAAAAGATTGTCGATTGTAAAAGAAACAAAACAAAGCAGCAAGACAGCGTTTTTCACCCCCCTGCGTCGACAATGATCCAATTTGGTCCTCGCAGGTAGCTAATGCCGCTTTATTACACATCTCCTCTTTTGTGTCTGGATACAGATAAACGCACACGCTACCGACAGACTCGTGTTTATTCATCTGTTTAACACCAGCGCTGAGGTCCCGGCTGCTCTAAAAGCCTCTTTACGGAGTGACAATGCACAAATGGAGCGCGCTGATTGGGCCTTGAAATTAGACAGACACTTTCTATTAATTCCCTGTTGATGCTATTCCCTCTGCAATGAATAATATTTGCCGCTATATCAAAACTGAGATCTTTTTCTCAGAGCAATTGGAACATTTTCGCTCAAAATTCTGCAATAGCCAAATGGCAAAGTATCAGGGGTATTGTTCTCATCGTTAGAAGGAAAAGTACGGGAAATTCGGTTCAGCAGTTGAGTGATTTTGATGATTTTGTGCAGCTCAGAGCGAAGAAGTAACTCCATAAACGGTCGGGTGTTTGGTATTGTTAACCCATCTATTATAGTTCATTTCCTCGTGTTACATTGTTTGATTTGCAGAACGCCGTGCCTCTTGACTAACAGTTGGTTCAATTCTCAGGACACGTCGTAGCACAAGCTCTCAAAGTGGAGTCTGATGGAGTGAAATTGTTCAAATGAGGCTGCAAACAATAGTCATTCCACTAAATCTGTTACTGGGAAGACACCCCCCAAAAATGTCTTTATTTTGTGTATTAAATCTATTAAAAACCTGCAGGATTGACATTTTTAAACAATTTTGTGCATGTTGAAATGAAATTACTGGTCGATATACGAGAAAAACATGTTGATTTATGCATGAAAATATTAGTAACAGGAATGACGTGCCATAACTGATGTTTTAAAGCTTCCAAGACAATTAAAAGGCTTTTTCCTTGCTGAGTAAAAGATTCTTCTGTAACGATCATTATGTTTAGGGGGATTTTGTGTCACTGTAACACGAATGACGAAAAAAACGTAAAGCTCCGGGTATGTTTATGATCAGGAAACAACCATATATAGTTAAAGATCTGATCCTCTCCTTTTGTCCTTTAGTCCACTCCTGTTTTAGTCGATAAATCAGTCGATGGCGTCATATTATTTGATTGGTATTGTTGAAAAAAGGTCCATGTACAGCGGAATGTAGAAAACTAGGGATTAGTTGGATATTTAGCAGTGAATTGTGAATTTATTCTGCCTTTTAGACAAATAGACAATATTTACCTGTCTTGTGCATTAGTTTTAAAATGTTCTTCTGGATTAGTTATATTTATAGCAATCTATCTACAGTACTCAGAATGAATAAACTATAAAAGTAAAGTAAGTACAATAAAACAAAAAAAGTATCTGTACTTTGACTTTACTGCACATTTAAGGTGGATGCTTTTTACTTTTGCTTCACTACATTTAGTACTTTTCATGTGGTTTGAGGGGTTATTTTAGCATGTTCATGGCGACATTCTGCCTGAAGGTTTTGAGTTCAAGCCCCAGCTTTGAGCAAACTAAAATGTTAGGCCCACATGAAAGTCCAGAGAGAAATTAAGACATGGATTTGAATTGAATTCCAAAATCAGCTACATTCTTGTTCCCTATTTTCTAAACCTTTTGAACCTGTATTTATACTTTTGAGTACTTATTTCACCCACGTCTATGATTTTGGTTCAAAAATGGTTCGATAGTTGAGATTTTAGGTATTGCCAATGCCACGCCTCCTTTTTAGTTGACTCATTGATGCACAAATGGCACAAATGTATTTATTAACTCTACAATCCAGTCCAGATTTGATCCCCTACAATTCCAATGAGCAGGATGATTTATAAAGTCGGAATCAAAGAGGCAAAACCACTGAATGAAGCTTGATTTTGTTCTACCGTGTTTTCCAGAGTATAAGTCGCACCAGCCAAAAAATGCATAATAGAGAAGAAAAAACATATATAAGTTGCACTGGAGCATGAAATGCGGTTGCAAGTGTGAAAATAGCAAATAATATCACAAGTATATAAGTATAAATATAAGTATAAGTCCCACCCCGAGCAAAACTATGAGAAAAAGTGCAACTTATAGTCCGGAAAATACGGTAAATGACAGATGACCAATGAGCAAACGGTTTCCCTTGTGTCTCTGAACTAAACAACATATTTCTGTTGCATGTTACTTCCTGCACAGGCCTCCGTTACCCCAGAGAACCGCAGGAGGATGTGGAGCGTTTAGCAGTCTCACCTTGTTTACCTGAAACGACGCACTGTGCTTTATTTCCTTAGCTTTGAACGCTAGCTTTAATCCGAGCAGATGTTAGCGGCACCAATCAGCAGCAGTTAGCGCTTCACACTCGGGCGTCTGTGCATCCTCTGAGGCCGGTTCAATCACAGCCGGCTTTTCATGTGGCAAAAAGTGCACCTTTTAACCTCGGCACAGGCGGGCACAATATTTATTTTCATATGTGCTCAAATATGTGGGGAAAAACATGTGAATACAGGTAATTTAGAGCAAGAGAAGCAAAACAAATGTTGCGTAATTGGAGCGGTGTCTTTGTGCTCTGCAGTTAATTAAGAGGAATTGAGAATAAGATTTAGGTATTTCAATTGGTCAATGACACATCCGATCCTCTGGTGAAAAAGTGTGGCAATGGCAATGATTGAAATGCTGTATTTTATTTTATTTTGTATTTAAGGTGAGACATAGCAGGTGAATAAGAAAAAAATTAAGCTTAAAGAAATATAGATGTAAATGTTTTAAATCATGTAATGTTTTATGTATAAATAAGGTAATTTATATGTAAAAATGCTCAACTTTGCACATAATTGGGACAAATACATCTGAAAATAGCCAAGTTTAAATGGGTTAATTGTTGATGAATTAGATTTTATATAATGTAGTTTCCCAGTAATGCCATATAAAAAAACAAAAAAAAATCTCAATAAATAAATAAATAAATAATATATATTTCAGTACAAATACCATACTTTGGGAGAAAAATGCATTTTGAGAAAATCCTGATTCTTTCCTGTCCCATATCGCCCGGGCCTAAGGGGTCCTGCCTGTGGCCTTCACTGAACCTAGTTATCCAACAAATTCACCTACCAGCTTTTTATTCAGCATTTAGAAAACCCAAACCCATATTTTTGAGTAGTATCCAGGTGAAATATCTTCTGTCTGGTGCAGTGGGTTTTTCTCCATCATTTCTCCAACATTTCCCTTTTTGTCTAAAGTTTCTATAGTTGCCGCACTCCAATCCCATCTTCCCAACACTTTGTAAGCGCGCTCGAGTATTCCGGTTGTGTCGGTGTGAAGGATATTTAGAGGTGAGTTTAATTAGAACACGTCGTTGGCTGAAGAATGCAGAGCAGCTACAAGAGGACAGTTTTAAATATGGTTTTGATTCCTTTGTTCCAAGTCTTCAATCTATTTTGTCTCCACCAAATCAGCTCTGTCATCTACAAGTAAACAATACAGATTCATGCATGAGTAAACGGAAACAAAAAGGTTTGATTCCATTCTTTCATGAATAATTTATAATAAAAATGAAATGGATTTGAAATTAATTTGAACTGTATTTATTGGTAAAATAAACAGAGGCACAAAGATGAAGCATGCATGTAAATGATGGTCACTTGTTTTACCATTTAGATAATATTGTAATTGTTGTTTTGTTATAAGAAAAATTATGATAGTAATTTTAAAAAGTAATAGTGCAGATTTGAATAAATATGAATCTTTTATATTGACACTTTTCTCAGTCAGACGAGCGCACAAGTTATAAAACTATTAAATATGGTTGAAAAATATATGCATTCTACTGAATTAAAATGCATTTCTGTCGTTATATTGACAAGAAAATCAGCCATTATTCTATATTGGGGGAAAAAGGTGAAAGCGTGTTGAATGAATAGGCCGGGTATATGAATATGCAAACGCTCTGTTCAAATGTTAGCGAACACCAGTGACTTGTTCACAGCCTGTGGGGACGAGCCAGGAGCCGTGCTGAGGGACGACACACAAAGCCGGGCTAATTATTGGTCATATATATCCAGGCCAAATGTTAGCCGCTCAAACACCGCTCGACCGACGCAAACACGCTACTAAATACTTTATTATCAATGGCCGCCATCTGTCACCGTGGCGAGGACCTCATAATGGAGCTGAGAGACCCAAAGTGCAAACGGGGAATCGGGGCAAAAGGACTTTAACCAGGAGAGATTCAAAAAGACAAATGGACAAATGATTTGTATTAATGTATTTGACAGGGACAGTACGTGTTCATGGACCGGCATGAATCAATGTGATGCAAAAACCCGGTGAATTTCAATCTGTTTTCCTGAAAAGCTGCAGTCACAAAAAGCCCATCAATAAAACGGATACATTTCATAAACACACAAATACATTGCACAGTTTTCCATTATTGCACAATTCACATGATTGCACAATCTGCATTGCAAAATACCTGTATTGCACTGTCCACATTATTGCACAATTTGCATTATTGCACAGTCCACAATCCATGTTGATGCACAATCCAGTTTTTGAACAATCTGCACATTCAGTCCACATTATTGCACACTCAAATGAGGGATTATTAATATTTTTATAAGAGTTTTTTTTTTAATAAGAGGGTTTTTGTTAATAAGAGTTTGTTTTATAAGAGTTTTTTTTAATAAGAGTTAGTTTTAAATAAGAATTTGTTTTATAAGAGTTTTTTTTTAATAAGAGTTTGTTTTATAAGAGTTTTTTTAATACGTTTTTTTAAAATAAGAGTTTGTTTTTAATAAGAGTTTGTTTTATAAGAGTTTTAATAAATTATCAGTTTTTTCATTATTATACTTCCGTGCCTAATCTGTGTTGCAACAGTGGAATTTCCCCATTGTGGTACAAATTAAGCTTATCTTATCTTAAATTGACCACATTCATATAATATACATTTCAATCAGAGCCTTCGGGCAGACAACACAGTCTGACCAGAGGTTGTGCGTCTGTGGGGAATCACCCAGCTGCTGGTCCTTTCTCAAACATACTAATATTTACAGTCATTCTCCTTCAATGGAGGTGGTGCAGGGGGAGTAGGACCTTCAGCTTGATCAGGTTTTCAATATTCAATAATCTATGCTTATTCAGAACATGACAGTGATGTGAAAACTGGGTATTTTTAAACCTTTTTGGTGTAAACGTTCAATGGCGTGGGACAGGCCAGTGACCAGCCAGTCAAACGGTCAATAAGAGGGATGATCGTGGAGTTAAAGCGCTCAAAAATTGTGATTATTGACTAGAAACTTTTTTTTTAACATGGCTTTTGAATAACACTGTTGGATCCAGGACAACAAGGTATTTAAATTCTGGAACTCGATCAGCTGCTGCGTTGAAGTAGAGGAGGATTGTTACTGAAATGAAAAAGCGCTCTGATGAAAATAGGATGCGATTGGGCTGAAAATGAAAGTTGGAAATAATACAACCTTCAACTCAAATAGTATTCCGCTTTGTATGTATAAATTCATTGTACGTAGGCGTGAATATAAAATATACTATACCATTTCAAATTCCCTATTTCAACATTTTTGAACGCTTAGAATAGCTGAATTGCCAGAAGACGTTGACGGTTAAAGTTAATGGATGCAGGAAGTTTGCGAAGCTGAAAATTATATTCGATAATATATGAGATCAGGTAAGAAAAATACATTTGCTACTATCCTGCTTTTGTGGTAAGACTGGATAAATATAGTGAGACATTATGTGATCATATGTATATATTATAGTATACGTTTGGCATTCACTTTTGCTTGGTGTTTTGCTTTGAAATGATGCTTTTTTTTTATAAATTAAGTAATTCTATCAACATTTAATACCATATTTTACAACAACAACAACAAAATACAAACAAATGCATGAATTAAGAATACAATTTTGTTTTGATTTTAGTAGGTTTGACTTGTCCATGTAGTTGAGTAGATAACATATTGTAAAAGCACCTGTTACCGAGCTCAAAGCGCAAGAACACGGGTCAAAATGAGTCTGCTGTGAGCTGTCTGCGTCTAATTATAAAGCGCTTGTCCTGTGAAAAAAAATGCTTTTAAACTTTGCTTTGGCGTCTGAAAGTTTTGAAAAGCACTTATAAACTGATCTCTGAATAATTACAAAGCTCGCAATGCTTTAGGAACGACAACTCAAACTACTACAGGCATTTCACATTTTTAAAAGTGTGAGTAGATTTACTGTTTTATTGTGGGTAATATGTGTGCTACTAGTCATTTAGTACACTTAATTTGAAAATCCATAGGTAGGAACTATTGTTAATTTTGTTTCTGTAAGATGAATCGAGACGCACGGCTCTGTGGAGCGCGGCGTGTCAACAAGAAAGGACAATTTAAGTTGAAAAAGTGCATAAAATGACAATTAAGAGTCATGATTCTACATAAGTATGGGTCAGCCACAGCGAGCTACGCCTGTATTGCTGTTATACTATACTAATGGTACTTTATGTTACTTGTTCTAGTTTGACTATGGCATAAGTTGGCGTCGTGTTTAAGTCACATCCAGGTGTAACAAAGTCAAGCTCAATATTGTATAAGCCACAATATAGTTTACTTCAAGCCGTCAGTAAAAATAACTCTTTATTGACCGCACGAGGAGGTGGTGTGAGGTTTAGCCCGGGAGGAAAACCCACAGCGCCGAATAACTGTCCAATCAGATGTAAGATTTTGAAGTAAATTGTGAGAAAATACACTTTTACACTTGGTTTATGTCGTGTACATTCCTGACCTTGACCACGCCGCCTCGATACCGCATGCAAATCGGTTAAAACCTCCTTGTAAATCGATTGGCGTGACAGACTCATGCCGCGCTTAATCACCTCTTTAGCCGGATTGTGACTGTTTAAATGCAATGCAAAATGATCCGCACCTGTCAGACCCACTTCTAGTTTTAGCCTGCGTCCCGGGGATTATAGCCCCGCTCTCTGTGCTCTGTAATGAGGGGAACGCGCCGTCTCTTCTCCCGGACTTGGACGCTGCCGCCGCTGCTGCTGCTGCTTCTTCCACTGCCGTTACCGCTTTGTTTTGTGCGAAGAACTGCGAGATTGGCAGAGTGGCAAGCTGAGAAGATGGAGGATTAGCGGTGAAAAGAGTGGAGCTATAAATGACACACGTTTTGTCATGCAGATAGAACCAAATTATGACCAGAATGTATTAATATGTGCTATGTATGTCAGCCTTTCAGATGTACTCTTTTTTTCCATTTCGTACGGTAATGAGTGCAAAGGATTATGGCGTAATATACTATGCATTATTCAAGCTTTTATAAAATTACTTTTGCACTCCTAGCTTTAGCCCTGTATGTCGATTACCTTGAGGAAATATATGTAAAACAAGTCAAATCAGTCCGCCTTAACATTTCTATACTCAAAATGCTAGAAAAGAGCACAGAGATGATTTACAACAAAGCTAAAACATTGGTTGAAAGTGTTTACAATGATTAGCTGCAAAAAGAATTGTCTGGTGAGGCTTCATATTGATTGGATTGAAAAACGTAATACATATATATCGCACAGGTCTGTAGCAAACCCCCAGGGAGCAAGATAATGGCCCACGGTGTCTCGCTAGCGCATGTCGCCGTGTTAGCTTTGAGCAGCTAGCGATGTCCGTTAGCTGTGTGGCCCAGAAGTAGCAGGAAATAAAGCAAATGACCTGAAAATAGGCAACAATATCCACAAAATCCGACCTTTGTGAAAGCTGTAGGCCGCTGTCAGCCGAACGCGAGCAGATTGTTTTTACAGTGCGCTCTTTGGGAAACATGCTCTCTGGGCAGCAGAGGATTTCACTGCAGTTTTAATCATTCTTTATGGTCCCATAACGTCCAACATGCAAAAGTTTCTTAATGGTTTGCTTAGTTAAAAACTCTTTAATGGCAATCTAGTCTGTGACACTACAGTCTGTGTGTTTGACACCAAACATGTTGTGTTTGTTTCTATTTTTATATGTACATCACTGCGCCTGTCAGTTCTGACGATACAAATTATGCACATAACATATCCAAACTGTAACATAATTAACATGTGTAATGCATGAGCCGAGTGAGGAGACTTACAATGCACTGCTGTTTAATGTTTCCCCTCAAGGTCAGATATACAAACGCGTGTCAATTATGCAAATGCCTATTGTGGATATTAAAATTGGACATAATAAAATAATTGCATTAAGATAAGATAATCCTTTCTTGTCCC
The DNA here is from genome assembly GCF_026437365.1 of Eucyclogobius newberryi. NCBI lineage: Eukaryota > Metazoa > Chordata > Actinopteri > Gobiiformes > Gobiidae > Eucyclogobius > Eucyclogobius newberryi. The sequence goes on from NW_027315724.1 coordinate 5,783,434, forward strand.
ACATGGGGAAATTTCATAAATTGCTACTTCATTAGCTTAAAATACTGCATACGAGTGTAGAAATGTACAACTCTAAGCATTAACAGAGGAAAAATTTGATTCATTTTGACATCCTCAACTGCCAATAGCTCAGATCAAAGACAGTTAAAAGAAAAACATTGATATCACGGCACGAACAGATGCCAATTTGTCTGGTTAAAGTTTACGTTAAATATAAAAAAATAAAAATAAAAATTAAGTAAAAAAAAAAAAAGAATGCAAATGGTAGTGAATACAAAAATAAAGCAAAATCTTAATGTTCAGTCATATCTAGTTTGATTGAACAATATATCCAAGATCCTCTTGGGTTCTAATAAGTCAACAAAATGAAGCATTTAAACTTTTTATCCATCGATCCAATTTTCAGATCCTTATGTTCCAAAATATGTGCCCATTTTTTGCCATTTTTATACATAAAATACCTTGTTTTTATATGATAACAATATATGAAGAAAAGTGCAGAAGTTTTAAATTGATACCTCTACATTCAAGGTAGATTCCTATTCATCTGCAGTGTCACAACTAAACATAATCCAACGCCTTTACATTCTGTTACAGCACAGAAGTGTAGCTCTGGCCTCCTCCTGTCTCTAGCGTCTCCCTCACGCCGTCAGCTCTGGCAGTTTCACTTTCAGACGGTCTGTCAGTTTGTCTGTCCTCTGTGTGGCGTTCAGGTGTCCCTCCATCACTGCCTGCGTGCCGCTCATGTATGGCAGAAACTTTGAATTATGAATGCAGACCATGGGAGCTGTCAGCCTTAGCAACTTTGAGTGATGTGGCACCAAAAAAAGAAAAAGAAACTGTGAGCCCAAATTTGGCAAGATTTGAATGAAACGTTTATACATTTTTTCAATTGATTTGTAAGTTTAGAAGAATGTTTTTTGCTGTTATTCAATTTGTCTGCAGAACAAAATAGGATTAAATGATTTTGTTTATGTGTTCATGGATAAAAGTCTTTAAAATGTGTTACCATCAGATAATGATCTTCCCTCTTGAACAAATATAACATCTAAATTTCATCTCATTCAGTAGCATAAGAATAAGAATAAGAATAAGATATTCCTTTATTGCATGATTAACAAAGCACTAGATTTTGCAATTAAAATATATTTGAACATGTTTAAAAGAGTGCAGGGAGCGTATACTTGTACAAATGTTCATACTTTGAGGATGACTTATTTTTCTGTCATTATTTCTGGATAAAGCAAGAAGAGCAACACTTTGTAGAAAAAAAACAAAAAACAAATATGTATTATTTTCAGATTTAGTTCATTATTCTCCATTCCACCCAAACATTTTTATAAGCTGAATATTTTTGTCCCCATATGAAATTGGTATATATGCTTTGGATATTAATATTTTGCGTTCATGTATTTTGTGTATATTTTGGATTAATGAGAAATTAAATAGACACAAACCAATCCAGGCACAGGCAGAACATACCAACTGCTCAAGTGGATTGGTTCCGCTCATATTGAAAAAAAAACTCCGGCAACAGAGTATAAGAACTTTGGTAGAGGTCAGGAAGATCCGACATTGATAAATCATTGTGTTTTATTTAACTGCCTCCAAATGGCACAGCGCCCCAGTGATATTTAAGTCTTTCTAACTACACATCCATCGCACCCTCCTAAAAAAAACCTCCTCTGTACTTTTTCCTCTCTCCTCCCACCAAGGACGCGGCAAGGTTGTCCACTATGCCCCCTCTTTTTCACTCACACTTTGTCGAGTAGCATTTTCCAATACCTGAGAGTCATTCCATTCAATGCACTCCACGTGGCCATAAATCACGACACGGAGAAACACAGCTCTATTTGCATTCAGCATCCATCGGCTTTTCAAAGTGCAGGATTTGGATTGAATTTTTCCCCTTCTGGCTCCGTCGCGTCTGCTGCTCCTAAGAGGCACTGATCTTATACCGCACAGCTATGACCGCATTTGTCCAAAGGAACCCCATCCAACTTGAATGAATGAGATATTTGCATGGCTGTATACAGTGAACAGTACCTGGGTGTCATCTGGAAAGCCACAGGGGAGCGAAGAAGCAATTTCAGCATGATAGCGTATGAATGCGAAAAAACATTTAAAGAATCCATTTGGATTTTTGTGACATACAGAGCTTATTTCTCCAAAATAAATGCTGAAAGTTGCTTGCGTTGAGCTTTCTGTGGATGCAGCGTGTGTCAGGAAGAGTTTGAACTTTGAAAATGATCTTTGCGCTAGTGGTGGTGAATGGAGAGGCTGAAGAGGCATGTGAATCTGCTGCTGCGATGGAGCTGAAGAGAGATTTGGTACTTTATGGATGAAACGGGAGAATGATGGATGGGAGATTTGTATTGTACAGGCTTTTTAATCAAACATTTTTAATCAAATAGGAGATTGAACTAGAACATATAGTGTCTGCGAGACATCTCGCAGACACTCAAATATTGTGACTGAAGGGCCCTAGGTGGAGATGATTTACAAAATGTGTTATTTAGGAACATTAGAAATAGTTTATTCTTTAATTGAGTGTCTGGGTGATGTCAAGCAGACACTATATGTTCTTGTATTTCACGTATTTTTTATTATTATATTTTCCATGATTTTCCATTTAGCCAGTTTCAACTCCTTAACGCTTCAACCGATTTCAACATGTTACACCTCATTACGATCGCTTTCACAGTAGTACGTGTACTATTACTTTTGACATCTGAACAACTTGTACTTTTTGCAGAATTGTCGAATTTTCAAAAGTATTAGTTTTCCCCATTTAAATGAATTTGGGCATTATGAGTGTCTGCGGAATTCTTTAGGCTTTATTCTTTAGAATTTTGTGAGAGAGAGAGAGGGAGAGGGAGAGAGAGAGAGAGAGAGGGGGGGAGGGAGGGAGAGAGGGAGAGGGAGGGAGGGAGGGAGGGAGAGAGAGAGAGAGAGAGGGAGGGAGAGAGGGAGAGGGAGACTTTATTCTTTAGGCTTTATTCTAACGTAGCTTCTAATCCATTGAATTCTGCTTTGCAGCGTGTGGATTGTAGTTTCATTGTTCCGGTTCGACGCAGACACTCTAGCAATGGCTTCAGCCGTTTTTCTAGTTTAATGATGCCGCTGTTTTTTTTTCAAATGTTTTAGAGTATGTATAGTGTAGTATAGAAGCTGAACATCAGTAAAACTTACTGTGGAGACCCAACAGTAGCGCAAACGCAGACTATGTTTACTCTGCATAAGAACGACCCACGTGCTTTGTTTACTCTGCATAAGAACGACCCAAGTGCTTTGTTTACTCTGCATAAGAACGACCCACGCGCTTTGTTTACTCTGCATAAGAACGACCCACGTGCTTTGTTTACTCTGCATAAAAACGACCCACGCGCTTTGTTTACTCTGCATAAGAACGTCCCACGTGCTTTGTTTACTCTGCATAAAAACGACCCACGTGCTTTGTTTACTCTGCATAAGAACGACCCACGTGCTTTGTTTACTCTGCATAAGAACGACCCACGTGCTTTGTTTACTCTGCATAAAAACGACCCACGTGCTTTGTTTACTCTGCATAAGAACGACCCACGTGCTTTGTTTACTCTGCATAAAAACGACCCACGTGCTTTGTTTACTCTGCATAAAAACGACCCACGTGCTTTGTTTACTCTGCATAAGAACGACCCACGTGCTTTGTTTACTCTGCATAAGAACGACCCGCGTGCTTTGTTTACTCTGCATAAAAACGACCCACGTGCTTTGTTTACTCTGCATAAGAACGACCCGCGTGCTTTGTTTACTCTGCATAAAAACGACCCACGTGCTTTGTTTACTCTGCATAAGAACGACCCACGCGCTTTGTTTACTCTGCATAAGAACGACCCACGCGCTTTGTTTACTCTGCATAAGAACGACCCACGCGCTTTGTTTACTCTGCATAAGAACGACCCACGCGCTTTGTTTACTCTGCATAAGAACGTCCCACGCGCTTTGTTTACTCTGCATAAGAACGTCCCACGCGCTTTGTTTACTCTGCATAAGAACGACCCGCGTGCTTTGTTTACTCTGCATAAGAACGACCCGCGTGCTTTGTTTACTCTGCATAAGAACGACCCACGTGCTTTGTTTACTCTGCATAAGAACGTCCCACGTGCTTTGTTTACTCTGCATAAAAACGACCCACGTGCTTTGTTTACTCTGCATAAGAACGACCCACGTGCTTTGTTTACTCTGCATAAGAACGACCCACGTGCTTTGTTTACTCTGCATAAGAACGTCCCACGTGCTTTGTTTACTCTGCATAAAAACGACCCACGTGCTTTGTTTACTCTGCATAAGAACGACCCAAGTGCTTTGTTTACTCTGCATAAGAACGACCCGCGTGCTTTGTTTACTCTGCATAAAAACGACCCACGTGCTTTGTTTACTCTGCATAAAAACGACCCACGTGCTTTGTTTACTCTGCATAAGAACGACCCGCGTGCTTTGTTTACTCTGCATAAAAACGACCCACGTGCTTTGTTTACTCTGCATAAGAACGACCCACGTGCTTTGTTTACTCTGCATAAAAACGACCCACGTGCTTTGTTTACTCTGCATAAGAACGACCCGCGTGCTTTGTTTACTCTGCATAAGAACGACCCGCGTGCTTTGTTTACTCTGCATAAAAACGACCCACGTGCTTTGTTTACTCTGCATAAAAACGACCCACGTGCTTTGTTTACTCTGCATAAGAACGACCCGCGTGCTTTGTTTACTCTGCATAAAAACGACCCACGTGCTTTGTTTACTCTGCATAAGAACGTCCCGCGTGCTTTGTTTACTCTGCATAAAAACGACCCACGTGCTTTGTTTACTCTGCATAAGAACGACCCACGTGCTTTGTTTACTCTGCATAAAAACGACCCACGTGCTTTGTTTACTCTGCATAAGAACGACCCGCGTGCTTTGTTTACTCTGCATAAAAACGACCCACGTGCTTTGTTTACTCTGCATAAGAACGACCCGCGTGCTTTGTTTACTCTGCATAAAAACGACCCACGTGCTTTGTTTACTCTGCATAAGAACGACCCACGTGCTTTGTTTACTCTGCATAAGAACGACCCACGTGCTTTGTTTACTCTGCATAAAAACGTCCCATGTGCTTTTTTCAAATTTTCACAAATATTGTATGCTTTACGTCTTTTTTTTTTCTCACACTTGCAATCTAGCACAAGTGTATTCAGATTGTAGAACACTCACATTTTTCCTCTCAAATCCAACCTAGTTCTCAAAGCGAACACTTACAACCAGGCTTGGGCAGATAAACGGCAGGGCATGTGGCCGGATGTCGACAGGCTCCCTCCTGGCTCAGCGCACTGCTCCGGGAATCCATCAAGTCAAAGAGGCCATCGCCTGCAGCAGCTTCCAGATTGCACTTCTTTGCATATCCGCACAAACACACTCGCACGCACTCACACACACACTCGCCTCTTCCACTTGACCGCTCTCGGTGGCAGGGCATACAGCCGGTGTGTCGGTTCACCTGGGCGCACCACCGGGCTCTCCATCTTGGCCGCGCTGCCTCGGAGCTGGCCCACGTCGCGCGGGACATGTTCGCGACCTTCATGTCCTACACGCAGAGGTGAAAAGCGGAGCGCTCTTGGAATGACACCTTTCATTTAGGCTAATGTCACTCCATGTTAGTGCTATTTGCTTGAATTAGGTGTGATTCATGTACGAGTGGAGCGGTGGAGGCAGTGCAAAGCCAGACTAATCAGCTTTGCTCCATCCTGTTTGAAAATGGCTGACAAAGTGCTGATAAAGGCGCTCCGGACTCAGGCTCAGGCGCTGGGTGCTCTCTCCGTGCCAAGAGATGCCTCCCCTGGATCACAGCGGAGCGCGTGAGCCATGGAACCGGACTGGAGTGTGTGGTGGACAGCAAGCTCCAGACACATTTAACAGATTTATATAGAAATATGAATCGTTTGTTTTATTTTTGAGGTGAGACACTACAAGTGAATAGGAAGAAAACAAATCTTGAATTTAATGACACCCGTTTTAAAAATATTATATGTAAGGTTTTCATATAGAAATAAGGCATTTTATGTGTAAACACAGCCAAAATGTCCCATATTTGGGACATTTCAATCTGAAAAATGTACATAGCCAGGTTTAAACTTCCAGAGCAGCACAAACTGGACCAGAGCGGCACAAACTGGACCAGAGCAGAACAAACTGGACCAGAGCAGCACAAACTGGACCAGAGCAGCACAAACATTTTCTTTTTTTGCTTTTAACTATGTTCCGTTGTTTCCCGGTGAAACACACAGTTGTCTCTGGCTGGGTGAAAATGCTCACACTATTCCTCACAGGGGTCCTTATAGGGGTCAAATAGGGGTCAGGCAATTTTTTGTGATGTCCGAATCTCTGAAAGAGAGGGAACAAGTAGTAAAAAGTAGTGAACAAACACATCAGTAAAGACCAAAGACCAAAGTGAATTGCGAGAATTGAAAAAACAACAGTGGACAGTGACAGGTCTTTAACTGGACACAACACGACTGAGAATAGAAAAGAGCAGTTTGAACAAAGCACTGTTGAATATGAATGAACCACTCAAATAAACCGTCACTGGGAAAGGTTGCTTTCAAACTGATTTGACCAATCTTCAAATCAAATTTATTTATAAAGCACAATTCATACGACTGCAATTCAAAGTGCTTTACAGTGTTTAAAACACAATTTAAAACAAGTAATGAGATAAAAACACAATGTTTATAAAATGTAAAACAACGTACATTAGAGTAAAGTAAAGAATAAAAATAATGTAGTATTTTAAAATATTAAAAAACAGGTAAAATCAGTCATAGGCGCGGCTAAACAAAACAGTTTTTAGTTTGGATTTAAACACAGCCGGGGGCGGGGCCTGTCTCACCACTTCGGGAAGGCTATTCCAGACCTTAGCAGGAAATCTTCATAGCTGAATGTTTTTTTTCCTGGAGTTTAGCAGACACTTATCAACCCAGATGCCGATGGGACTTCAGCCGGAAACACAGACTTTCTGTTTCATTCATTCCTCACAGGGTCCAGTTGAACAAACTCAACATTAAGCAGCGAGTTCAGATACAACATCATATAGAACTCGTCCCCCAGCCGACCTTACCTACCTTAACCATAATAAAAGTGTCCATATGGAATAAATTACACTTTATCCAACATGCATTCTGAGAACAAAAGATGACCATTTTCCCTATAATTACTGGCCCATTCAACCTGACTTTAACCTCCCTCCTATAAATATGTATAGGGCAAAAAGGTATTTCCCATTTACAACATCCCAGTGCCGCTGGAGTGCAGAGACACCACAGTGGGACTTGTCAATGACACGACCACCATCACCTCCAGCTTTCCCCGCTCCGTTGCCCTTAGTGCCATTAAGCACATTTAGCACGCGCTGATTAGAACTTGAGTGAAAGCATTATGTGCCGAATTGATTTGATCCTTTGAATAATCATTCTCCTTCTCCTTAAATATAGTCGATACAGTGCGGCAGTAATGAGGCGCATGTGGAATTGCATTAGTGGTATTTCAACAATTTAGCTGGTTGAGAATGGCTGTGGGCAGACATTCTTTCTGGGTGGAGCTAATGAAGCAGGGTGCACTATGGTGGTCTACTTAATCTCATCGTTGGGAAAGTAATTGTGCACACGGAGGTCCAGGTTTTGGAACCAAATTCACGGCAGGAGAGCAGAGGCGGCTTAAGGCCCATCTGTGACTGTGGCACCACGCGGGAGTTTGTTGGAACAATCCTCATTCTTTGATAAAAGGTATGTTTTGACCACAATGTTTGTTTGAACTGTGCATATTTGATGAGGAGTCGGAATGTTTTAATAATTGCTAGTTGGTGCCTAGCAGAGGGAGATGGGATTACTCACACATGAATCATGAATCAATAAAATTACAACTTTGAGTGCACTAATGATGGAGGGAAAACCATTATAACATGGTTAAAAGCTCAATAAATACACTTTTAAATAAAGTGACATTTTATTTGTTGCAAATAAAGAGTTTGATGCATCACCGTTATATTTCGGGATGAGAGGGAATTGGCTGGTGCTTTAATAAAATGCTTTGGTTTCACGTGTCTAAAGCTGCAGGTACCTGATATTTTTAACCTGGAAAGCAGGAAGTAGGTATTTAAATCTTACTCGTTCCTCGCTCTAAACCCTTCGTATCCATATACATTCATTTTCAGACATTTATAACAGCTTTTTTCTGATGGTGAAGTAAAACCGGGTGGACCACCCAGCTAATGCTCTTGGACTAAACTAAATACAGTCTGCAATTTGTCACAAAGTGCAGCTTTTAGAAAATACCATTGGGGGGAAAAATACAAAATTCACTCATTTACAAAAAAAGAAAAGTCAGCTTTCAATCAATGTACAAAATGACAATGGTTAGAATATCCCCAGTAAAGCCAGGTTTGCATAATTTAGGACAAACGAGTTAAGGGATCATCTCAAAATGGGTTGAAGCTGAAAAGACTTAATATTTTTCGTCTTTTTGTTGCTTTGAAGCTTCAATACATCGTTGTGGCAGTAATTGTTTTGAAATGCTAAAAAACTCTATGAGCAACGACCATTAGACCGAAAGAACGACCAACACAAACCTGCATAAGGTTTCGGCCAATCACAGAAGACGTGAGATTCTCACTGAGACAAAAGCGAGTGTCCTGCTTCTGTCATTCTGACATGTCTAAGGTCTAAACTCAGGCAACTGACAATTACAGGTTTTGACTAGAAACATGAGTTTCTCACTCTCTCATCCTCTTGAGACTATCTCAATGTGGTCATCTCACAGTTTGGGTTGAATGGGATGTGCCGTAGGGCCCCTAGGGCCCCTAGGGCCCCTGGACCATGTGGATTGAGTAATAAACATGAGTGACAGGTGACATTATTTGAAGAGTTCATAACTTCTTACCAAAGGATGTTCAGGGATGTTCACTAAAGGTGAGCAGGGTCTATCAAGCTACTATCGTTTTATCAACGCGTAACATTTTATGTGAAGCCAGACATTTATTTTTTTTGTCTTTTGAGGGGGGGAGGGGGTCCAGAGAGAGACAATTTTTTTTCCGTTAAGCATCAACCTATTTTGAGAAGATCCCTAAGCGTGAATACACCAAATGAACCTCGATGAAGGTGTGAAAAGTTTGAGAGCCACAGGTCTGGACACTGGTGGAGATGAAGAAGAAGATAAAGAGGCCGAGGTGGTGAGAAGGCGTGGCTTGAAATTGAGTTATTGGTCGTCAGTGAATACAATTTCTAATATTATATAATGTTTTCAAAAGGTTCTTTGTTCAGATATTAGTATTTTAAAGTTGCAGTGAAAATCTATTTGCCCTCAGAAACAAACTGCAGTTCTGAACTAATATTGATGTCTAAATATTGGCTTTTCACTGCCTCAACCAGTCAATCAAAAGCTAATGAGCCCACTTGCACTAATTGCTAATAGTATGCATCCATTCAATTGTGCTATAAACACAATTTTGTCATGTGGGTCCAAGGAAGAAATGGATTGTACTCATTGGATTAGAATAGCTTTGCAACTTTCCCACAAAACAGTTTACTCCAGACGCACATTTGAAGGGGTTCAGGCTGGCAGCGCTCGCTCGATGTTTGGCAGATACTTGCAGCTTCAGAACCAGAAAACTTCAATTCTGCCAATTTCTGCCATTGTATGTTCAACAGTCTTTGGAAAAGAGCGACAGGCGGCGGCCCAAGTTTGAACGACTGTGGCACAAACACAACATTCTTCTGGACTTAAATAGGACCAAATGCTTTGTTCTGAACTTTTGGACTGCGTTTGGAAGCTTTTACAGTGGCATTTCTTAGTTATAACTTCAAATATTGTACTGTAATTTAAATGGAGGAATTGAAGTTGTTTTCTCATCCAAGTACCGTATTTTCCGGACTATAAGTCGCAACTTTTTTATAGTTTTGGCCAGGGTGCGACTTAAACTCCGGAGCGACTTTTTCTTCTCTATTATGTATTTTTTGCGACTTTTACTCCGGTTCCGGAAAATACGGAAACTTCTGTGGTTCCTCTGACAGAGAGGCACTGTCTGAAGGGAGGCTATAACTACTTGAGTTGTGTTTGTGCCCTCTACTAATAGTAGGGACTGCAGAATGTTAAATAAAGGATGAAAGATGATTCATGTGTAAAACAAAATACGAGTATGTTTTGTGATGTAGCACTTTGTTTTACACTATACTTCTATGGACTTCATACATACACTATACTTCTATGGACTTCATACATACACTATACTTCTATGGACTTCATACATACACTGTACTTCTATGGACTTCATACATACACTATACTTCTATGGACTTCATACATACACTGTACTTCTATGGACTTCATACATACACTATACTTCTATGGACTTCATACATACACTATACTTCTATGGACTTCATACATACACTATACTTCTATGGACTTCATACATACACTATACTTCTATGGACTTCATACATACACTATACTTCTATGGACTTCATACATACACTATACTTCTATGGACTTCATACATACACTATACTTCTATGGACTTCATACATACACTATACTTCTATGGACTTCATACATACACTATACTTCTATGGACTTTATACATACACTATACTTCTATGGACTTCATACATACACTATACTTCTATGGACTTCATACATACACTATACTTCTATGGACTTCATACATACACTATACTTCTATGGACTTCATACATACACTATACTTCTATGGACTTCATACATACACTATACTTCTATGGACTTCATACATACACTATACTTCTATGGACTTTATACATACACTATACTTCTATGGACTTCATACATACACTATACTTCTATGGACTTCATACATACACTATACTTCTATGGACTTCATACATACACTATACTTCTATGGACTTCATACATACACTATACTTCTATGGACTTTATACATACACTATACTTCTATGGACTTCATACATACACTATACTTCTATGGACTTCATACATACACTATACTTCTATGGACTTTATACATACACTATACTTCTATGGACTTCATACATACACTATACTTCTATGGACTTTATACATACACTATACTTCTATGGACTTCATACTTACACTATACTTCTATGGACTTCATACATACACTATACTTCTATGGACTTCATACATACACTATACTTCTTTGGATTTCATACTTACACTATACTTCTATGGATTTCATACATACACTATACTTCTATGGACTTCATACATACACTATACTTCTATGGACTTCATACATACACTATACTTCTTTGGATTTCATACTTACACTATACTTCTATGGATTTCATACATACACTATACTTCTATGGACTTCATACATACACTATACTTCTTTGGATTTCATACTTACACTATACTTCTATGGACTTCATACTTACACTATACTTCTATGGACTTCATACATACACTATACTTCTATGGACTTCATACATACACTATACTTCTATGGACTTCATACTTACACTATACTTCTATGGACTTCATACATACACTATACTTCTATGGACTTCATACATACACTATACTTCTATGGACTTCATACATACACTATACTTCTATGGACTTCATACATACACTATACTTCTAGGGACTTCATACATACACTATACTTCTCTTAAAGCAGCACATCACCACCAAGACATTTAAAAAAAAAAAAACTATGTTTTTTTTCGAAGTCTCATAAATTTGCAGGTTTTATGCCTAATTTACAAATGTATGCACGATTTGGCTCCTCCTCCAATGGCAGATTTCAGCCGCTACAGTAATAACTCTGAGAGGTGAAAGAGCTTTAGTCGGCCAGAAAGTGGAACTCTATTCCAGAGGTTAAGAAACAACAAACCACACATAAGGCATTGACTAAACCTCTTAGAGAAGGCTGGTGAATACATACAGCTGCACATGAAAGACTATAGCACATGTTGTGTGCTTCTCTAACTCCCTTTGTAAATAATTGTAATATGTTCTTGTTTCTTATTGTTCTTTTGCACCGTAACCATCTACAGTTTTATTGCCCTTCATCATGGCTCAGGGACTCATTCCAAAGCTCATTCTTTCAATTCAATTCAATTTATTTTGTAACACCCAAAATCACAACAGCGGTGGTCTCGGAGGGCGACAGTGAAAAACGGAGGGAAAACGGAATTCTGGCTTTTTTATTCATGTTTATTCATGTGTTTTACAAAATTGCTCTGCCACCTTTCAAATAAACAAATCAAATACAATCTAACCTGGAATTAAGAAGTTAAAGTCAAACTTTAACAAAAAATACATCTCCATGGAGACAAGCCGGCGGTGCATAGCTGTTAGAGCAACTGCAGGTAGCGATGGCCAAGTGATCGAGTGAGAGACAGAATTTACAAGTCAGATCTGTAGAGAGTTGACTCACAATAGGATACATATTATACAAGTTTGATTAGGTAGGTAATTAAATATAGTTGTGTGGCTGGGCTTTAAGTAAAATGTAATAACATAATAAGAAGTATCCCGATCCCTCTAATATACAACATTTACCGCTTCCTGCCGTGTTGTATGCCATGTCGTGTTGGACCTCTCTGTGTAGAGTTTCTCTCTGGTAACAACATCAAACAAGGGCAAATCTTCCCTCATACATCTCGCTTAATGATAACTGGCTTGATCCAAATAATTGTATCTCCGCTGTTATAGTAGAAATACATTAGCGCCCTTCATTAACCCAAAGCTGGTTTATGGAGATGGATATGAGAGACGAGTGCCAAGGCGAGCTGGCGGCCGCACTCTCCCAACACGCCAAACATTGCCGCTCCAGCAGAGACGAACATGTGTCTGCGGTGGAACGGCTTTGCATTGGCCCTCGTCACACGCACTCGTGGTAATTAGAGAATATGTCAGAGCCTAGATAAAAGCCCAGTCATCAACACTGTTCTGACCAAGCCATCTTTGTATGTATTGTGTGTACAGTATGTATTCTGGGACACGGGAAGAATCAGATCATTGATGATTCACGATCGATGCATCTGTTTGTCTTTTATTTGATGTGAAGTCGTGGTTGCAGGGTGGTCCGACACTTCATACATATTAGACTGAAATGAAAAAGTCACTTCAAATCATTTTCCACACTTGATTTTAAAACTATGTATCTGGGACATAAAACTCTTTCAATGGAAACAATAGATTGATACCTCTTTTGGCAGCAGAAAAAAGAAAAGCTGTCGAGAACACGGCTCAAGAAACAATGGGCATTTATCAAACAAGAAATTCACATTTGCAGTTCATTTGAAATTCAGTCTAATTACAAATCACTGGTACAATGGAAATGGGACAAATGCCAAACAACATGTGACGAACTGAATGATTTGTACCCGTTTTTCCTGACAAAAAAGAGAAAAGAATAAAATAAATATATACTACAACAAATGTGCCAAAACCCCACTATTTTTCATGAGTCATTTTTCTAAACAATCACAATTGAAATCCTCCATTGACCATCATCCATCTGTGCATCTGTTCTTTCATCACATGTGACTGTCACTGGCACGGGCCCACAGGCAGTAGTGGTGGGGGAGGTAACACCCCGTCATTAGCTGCATATTTCTACGGAAGGGAAAAAAATAAATAAGGCTTTTATTCCGTTGCTGGAAGTGTTGCAATTAATCTGCGGCGCTTGTTATGGTACAAAGGAATCAAAGCGGTGTGATAATGCGGCGCACACGGGCAGTTTAACAGGGATGGGCCGGATAAGCAGAGGTGAGCCATCAAACACAGATGACTGGAGAGGTTAAGGCGCCTGAGGGAGGGAGAGAGAGACGTCTGAACAAATGTACATATGGAACATTTACTGCTAAAATTGTATCGGTTATAATTGTCCGTTGGGTGGAATTTTTTTATGATTCGTCATAGTTTTTTGACAAACTTATACAGTATGTGCTCTTTGAAGATGTATTTAGTTACATGGTTCAAGAGTGCTGTATTCTGAAACTGTAAAATGCTTTCACATTAAAATACAGATATTATAACAATGTCAACATCTGAATCAAAACAACTTTGTGGCCATAACCGCTGCCAATTTCTTATCGCCTTGTTAGTATTTGGATGGGAGACCACTGGAACACCAGGTGGGGCCCTAGAGGAAATGTCGCCGTGTCCTTATTGCCCAGTAAAATGGGTTGGGTGCTTTACATGTGGAAAAGCGCTTCATAAATACACTATAATAATAAAGACCTATTTGTTGGACCAGTTGTAATGCATTTACCATATTTATCACTAATTAGAGATGGAAAACACACACATACACACACCACAAGAGGAGCGTTTTCTATTTTTCTTACTAGCGCTGTGCATTGTATGTTCCAATACCACCACATAGTTCTTAGATTTTATGAAAGTACTGTAATTATTCTGAATACATTTTGTGGTACATGTCTTTAGTTACTTCAGAGGCAACTGTTACAGAAATAAATTGAATTGAATTACTTCCCAGCACGGATTATGAACCAGTGAAGTTTCTCCAACATTTATCATAAATTTAAGCCACGTTTCAATTGGCCCTGCTCTGCAGGACCGGTTCGCCCTGGAGTGCTTTGGAATACTTCTTTTCACTGCAGAATGCATTGCGTGCTCTGGGCCTTGCTTTGCGTCCAGGGGCAGAGCTCTGCTACACGTTTTCCTTTGTTTGACCCTACGTTTTAATCATAAAGAAATTACAAAAACACATTTAGTGAATCCACTTTTGTTGAGACGTGGCTGGTGTAAACAGAAAACCACCTTCAGCTTTTCTGCATGTATTTCATTTCGTTGTGCCTCTACGCCGCGGTTGAACATCTCTTTATGTAATGCATTGGGTTTGGCCGATGTTGGATGTTATGTGCTGGCAAATGTATTTTTTATCTTGAGGAAACAGCTGATGCTAACATGCGCTTGCTTTGTGTAGTCAAGTCTGTCGGTTCAATAAGAAAGTTACCATCACTGGAAATACAACAGGTTATCTCAAGATTAAGTCAGTGTTTGGTGAGAAATGATTATTTTCTGTTTATATCTGCTTTTAGTCATCTTGTTTTCATCTGAGTCTGCATTCTCTCTCATCCAATCATCATGCTCAGCTAGCTAGTACCAGGTCAGTCAGGAGCCGCTAAGTACTTAAGACGGTGGAGACACTTTTGGACTCAATCCGCTCCAAAGCGAACCAGTGGAAACATGCCTTGGAACCAGCTTGATGTTGTATGTTGTACTCTCTTCGAAAACATACCCGTTTTTTGTATTCATGGACGTTTGAGTAATCCAACAGTCTCCTTCTTCAGAGCTCAAATCTCTGATATTTTTGAACATTTAGGGTAAGGTTGGGGTTAGGTTTAGGAACAGTTCATTTGGTTAAGCTTTGGGGCGGATAGGCCAACGGTGCAGCTAAAATGGCTTAGCTCCTGGTTGTTGTAGTTATTTTTTGCACATTACCTTTACTATCAAGTGCTTTCTAGAGTTGTACACCTTTAATAGTTTAGTCGAGTATGATGTCTCTGTCAACCAATTGTTTGTATTAGTCTTCCAATAATTTACTCAGTATCATAAGGATTTACATGAACAACAGCAGAAAGGGGAAATAATGCACGTAAGTTGCATTGAGTTTGGGGACAGTTTAATTTCCACTTTCAATAATGAATCTTGTATTTTTCCACAAGATCCTAATATTTTTGAGAGCTTTTGCCACGCTGCATCCCGATTAATCAATGCAAAGGACTGATCTTTAGTCGGCCAAGGATTTCCCTAGTGTTGGCAAGTATTCAGAATGCTGAAATTCAATCAAACGCCTGCAAGTTTGTCCTAGTTACTGGTATTTTGAACTTGCTGGCCTTATGAAAAACTCCCAAGTTGTAATCCTTAACTTTTGCTCGGCAGACGTTTCACCTGCACGTCTCCGTCCACATCCCTGCTGCTCCGCTCACAGCTATATTTAGACCCATGTTAATATCTAATACATGGCCGGACGTGATAACCAAAACTGCCAATGTGCGCATATTCCAAACTGCAATAAGTCGCCTCTGAAGTAAGCACTAGCTCCAAGAACTGTCCCCCGCACAATCAAATTGGACATTCTCCCAGGCGGGCCCCCAAAGGCACATTTTTAATATTCTCTCCATCAGGAAGTACAGTAGCTTCATACGCCGCATCAGCAGCTCTCAGCGCAAGTGTGTGTGTGCGTATGTGACCAGAGGCTCCACGGGGCCCGGGGCAGGTAATGGCTGTGGCGCCTGTAGCTCCACCTGGGGAGGCAGGAGTGTCGCCTCGGGCCATGTGTCAGGGCATGCCATATTTGTCACGTCTAAGAGGCACTTTTATTTTGAGACGGCAACAGAGAGCTAAACTTGTCCGAGAGACAGAACGAGACGTGTTAACCACTGCTGCGCTCAATTTGGATGTTTGTATTAGTTCTCCTTGTCTGAGCAAGTTGAGACGTTTAGCATCAACAGTAGCACTTTTTAGACATTATCTGAGGTCAAAATGTCTACAAAATTGAAGCCGTTTCCGATCCCTTTAGAAAAGAAAGTAAAGCTAAGTAAAGCTGCAGTATTTTCTAGTTTTGTTTGTAAGGAAAGAGTTAAGGATGGAATATATTTCCTATTGGATTATGTGAACTTTAGTACAACTAATTCAACTCTAGTCACACTTGAGTCTTTGAGGACACATATTATGATAAATTGACTTTTTTGAGCTTCATCCATGTTATAACATTGTTCTCTTGCCTGTTTATAAGTCCATCAATTGTTCAGAGCATTTCTGCCATTCATTATGACTGTGTGGCTACATTAGCATGTCGGGGCAAGCTAGCATGATTATCTCACCTATGTTATTCCCGCTGCAGCCAGTAGGTGGAGCCCAAAGGTCCGTTCCTGGCATGGGAAAGGGTGACATGAAGTATTTTTGTTCTAAAATATGAGTTGCCAAAGTACAGGTACTCACGAGCATGTTTAAAGGCCAAAAACAACATGAAAAATACGTGTCATCGAACTGAATTTACTGTATTACCTCAGGAAAGCTTGTTCTATTGCTAACAAAATACAGCAGGTGGCGCTAGCATTGTGGTAGCAATCAGCACAATGCTACCGCTAGCATTCTTGGCTATCTATACAAATTCATGCCGATGGACCAATTTATTCCATCCATGTTTTCGTGTTTGCTACACTTTATCTCTGAAGGTCTGTGTTTGCTTTTAGGACGTTTAAGTATAGCAACAAAATGATCAAGTGATGTTTTAATGATGGAGCGGCACCTCATGACATCACACTGAATACATTTTCACATTATTTATGAATGAAATGATTCACAAATCCAGGTGTGTTTTTGGATGAGAAAGTATAATGATAGGCCTGTCGTCAAAGCTGAAAAGTGTTGATTTAGCATAATATGGGCCCTTTAAGATGGCTCATGGAGGCTGAGGAATCTGACCTTTATGATAGTTGCATTGCTCTAACAACAATGAGCTAATGAATCCACTCCAATCTCAGTCAATCCTGTGTGATGAAAAGGTAAATAAAGTAAGCAGAAAAGGCTTAATGCCTAAATAAAGTGGTCTCCCAGCTCTTGCGTGTTATGAGAGCGATGGATCCACTGCACTGATGGAGCAGATCATGGCTGATGATCATTTCTCTGTAAGGAAATTTGACCTTTGCATTTGGCCCAACATTCTCTCCTATGTGGACACAATATGCAATAGAAACAAAACACATGTACAATTGAGATTTGTGACTTCACCTCCAGAACACCTCTAGTAACTATATTTAGATCACAAAATGTAATCAGATATTTTGCAAAATACTAAATTCGGGATGCTTGATATGGGAAATAAAAATGATCACGATTTTGTTCATTTTAATCAATCATAATTTTCAATTTGATTTTATTGTCTTAAAATCAAACAAATGTGGCTTTCACTGTCAACAATACAGACTTTTAATCAAAACGCAAAAACTCAACATTTCTTTCACCAAATTATACGCTGCAGTAGATGAAAATGGCCACCACTCAACCAGGTTAAGTCACAAAGGGTTACAGAGACCCTTTTACACAGCTTTTAGTTTAGCTAACTAAACTTTGACTAGACCAAAAATAAACCAGGACTAGAGTTTAAAACTCTAAACTGGGCACAGACCATGACCAATTCAGGGACAGGTTACCCAGTTTAAGGCGCCTAAAATATGCAAGTCAAAATCTTATTATAAATCATTTATTCGTAGTAAACCAGTGTTTCCCAGAGACATGACTTGGACTCGAGTTAGACTTGCGTCACTTTTCGAATGACTTGAGACTTGACTTAATAAAACTCCACTTGGACTTGAATGCCACTGACTCAAAACTTGCCCTGTGACCAGCAGGGGGCACTGCAATGGTTTCAGATTTTAAATAAAGGTACAATGGAATATTTATTTATTTGTTTGATTTCTTATAAAATGTTTTGCAGAATTTTGAACCTCAATAATGGAAAAATAATAATTGACTTTATATCACTATAGAAAACATATATATTTGC
Source organism: Eucyclogobius newberryi (assembly GCF_026437365.1). NCBI lineage: Eukaryota > Metazoa > Chordata > Actinopteri > Gobiiformes > Gobiidae > Eucyclogobius > Eucyclogobius newberryi. The sequence continues at coordinate 5,802,017 of NW_027315724.1, forward strand.
TTAGTACCCATGTTAGGGAGTACTTAAGGGCATTCGAGACAAAAAAAATAGAGCCACTGGAGTAAATTGGAAGAATGATGGATGGAATTTTGAGCGGTAAAACACATCACATTCTCTCATTTCACAACCACGAGACATCTTTTAATAACCGGTCTTGGGATGGTCTTAACGGCCTGGTTTTACCTTGCCCCTCGCCGATAGCTCGTCTTTCCACTTGCGTGCTTCATTATTCCACTCTCGCTGCGCCGGCTGCATTAGAATCCAGCGCAGGGGGGACTTGGGGGACGCTGCGAGGACCGGCGCTTTAATGGACGCACGTGTGTAAAACAAGGCCAACATTAGCGCTGACTGATGTCCCATGGATCTATAATTAAAGCCAACAGCATCCCGGGGGCAGACGTATAGATGATGCGCGCCCAAACACACGGCTCCAGGCTGTTAGCGAGCGCAGGCGTCGTACTGCTACACATCAGCGGCAGCATCCACAGCCCTGAGCTCCAGACCACCTTCGGACACGCACTTTATTAGAGATGGAGCCAGCCGAGGAGAGATGAGCGCTTTAGCCTCAGGACGGAGACAGAATGGATATTTTAGATTTTATGGCCTGGCTGTCCGGGGCGTGTGGTACATTATTCAAAATGAGTGAAAATGGGGCCTTTTAATGGCGGCGAGTGCAGATGGAGGACTGAAAACTTTTATTTTGTTATTTTTTTTCTCAAGGTTGTGCCGTTTTGGTCGATGCTAGCCAAACTGTTAGCGGTATATGATGCTTTTTCCCCCAGTTAGTATTGAGTTATAACATACAGAAGACGTCCAATCAAAACAGCAGGAATAATAAACCCTGCCTCTTCATTGTGACATTTCACCATAACAAGCACATTTACAAGTGCAGAGATATGGGTGGGGATAGGGGGTAGGTGAAAACAGCACTTTTCTAGGCACTCAAGACTCAGGACTACTCAAATTAAAATAATGAACAACACTGTTGTAACAACACCGTTGTAACAACACCGTTGTAATAAGGTTAAAAGCTCGTTGAAGTTTATTTTGCGTAATATGTCCCCTTTAAAAAAACTATATTCTCCTTTCACAACCTTTAATCAGCTTCCCCAGATTTTATTTAACTCAACTAAATGTAAAAAACACCAACAAGTCTTAACATTCCTCGAGTAAATGCGACTCCACCCTCGTCCCTGGACTTTCAAAAACACAACTTATTGTAATTACTGAATAATGCAGTATTAATACAGAGGCGACCAATCTGCACCACCGGCCCTTCCAACCTTCACCAATCATTCACTCACTCTCCAGATTCTTCTCATTCTTTCGTGTGGGTGGTGAAGGACACAACATTTTGCCCTAAAGAGCCCCTGCTGCCTCACTGTGGACTAACCAGACCAAACCTTTCCCTGACATTATCGACAACATCAAATCTGGGGGACTAAACTGGCCCCTGAACTAAACCTGGACTAGACCAAGACTAAACAAGGACCCGAACCGACCCAAAAGTCTCAGACAGGATCAAACTGGGCTCAAACCAGGACAGACTCAATCAAGACGTATGAACGTATCCCATGTATCAAAATCAGAACTGAAAAAGCTGGATTATTGCATTCTAAATTAAACATTATTAATCTATCAGAGTGTTTAGAGTGTCAGATGTCATATTTAATTTCACAGATTTATACTTCTTTATACTGTTATACAAAGTAAAGAGGAAGTGACAAAATACATAACTCACCCAACAGACACAAAAGTACGATCCATTTGTACTTTTGTGCACAGGAGTCATTGCATTGTCAAAATGAGTGAAAATGTGTTCTTATAAAGCTGTTAGGTGGAACTGCGCTTTCTTTATTTATTAAGTATTAGTTTGCAGCGTTGTGTTCAAATCCCCATGTTTCAGAGGCGTTTTATTGCCCTCCTCTGTAATGGCAGCATATAGTGTTTGCCCTCTGAAAGGCGGGCGCCGTATGCAGTGGCCTTTCTTCTGTGAAAGCGCGGAGAGAAGGCAGCGTTTTTGATGGACACTTGTGAGCGCTGCAAAGAGCTCTTAGAGGAGGATTAGATACAGGTATAAAGTGTGTGAGAGAAACCTGTTCTCTAGTGCTCCTGTGCACCTCAGGGACTGACGTCTGGGACAAAAATTAATGTAAGCGTGTTGCCAGATGAATTCATGTAGATTTCTCTCATTGTTTTCAGAGAATTACCTGGTATTTAGTAAATCCACTTCTCATGAACACAAATGGTCATCGCAGTTTGAGTAATTGTGCCCATGAATTAGTCATGTCCGTCTGATCCTTCCAGCAGTGTGCAAGTTCAAGAGCAGTGGGCGACCTTAATACTACATCTACAGTTAACCAAGGCTTCAAAATCCTTAAAAAACACTGCACTTTACCTTTCAATCAGCTCATAGCCTCATCTGGAAATGTGTGTTCCCTTAAATGCCCCAGCGGCATTAAAGGAATACACATTTTTTTAAATCGACTTTTATAAGCTTTAAAAGTGCTGTTTTTAGTGTTGCAGAACAGTAACATCCTGAGTCAGGCTTGATTAAATGCAATTTAAACTTTATAGTGGTTAAGAATAAAACTCAATTTAATGGAAGCGTTTTATTGATTGGAAAACCTGTTCGAAAGAACCTGAAACGTTGCTATGCAGCATTTTGGCATAAGATCAGGTTTGTTGTGTGATGAGAGTCCACCTTTGCTTCACTTATGGAGGGGAACACCTAATGCGAGGGGGGTCGGCACATGTTTGGGGCGAGTTAGTTGCAGAGTGTCCGTTACACCAGCTACGATCCACCACCGTCTATATTTGAAGAAACCGCACCAGACGGCTGTGGGGTCCGAGAAAAAATAGACTTCTTTAGGATTCTTTCTTGGACCTGTGCCCCCGAGGTCAGTGTAACATTGATTTTGATCTCTTTCTAACGACTCTGGTGCGGGTGCGGTTCGGGACCGGTGCGGGGCACTAGCAGTTTGCCTGCTACACCAACTCTGTCAATTTTTGAAGAACGCTGCACAGATTTTCGTGGTTTTGGAAAAGAACTCTCGGCCCGGAAGCCGCACCAGACTGCCATGTCTGGCAAAATTTGGCTTCTTGCGGATTCTTTCTGCAGACCCGCCCAGCTCCCGGACCCGTGCCCGGACCCGTGCCCGGAGTGCTCTGAGGTCAGAGTAACAAGGTTTGCTTTGAAGTCTTGCGGGACTCAGTGCGGGAGTCAGTGTGTGCGAGGTGTAAGTCTTTGACCCGCTCCAGTGTAGAAGCGGAGTTTGCCTCCTGAAGAAGTGAAAATACGTGCAAAGCAATGTGTCAAAGGATTTATGAGAGAAGATTTGTGCTTTGGTTTACATGTGTAGTAGTTACTGATGAGAAAACAACATTCAAATATTCTCAAAATTAATTTAGCGTAGCATATTTAGCATTTAACAAGCTATAACTGCATTTTAAGTAGACCCCTATACGTTTCCAAGCGTTTTCTATAAATGACAACGGTGTTTGACATTTAGATAGTCCAGTGTAAGGTCATCGTGCAGAAGACAGAGTGGAGAGGCTGGAGTGACTTGGAGAGCAGCGCTGGCCCGCCACATGTTGGGCAGCTGTGGGTCGCTCTCCTCTGGAAGCCTGCGGTCCCCACGGGAACGCCTCAGAAACTGTAGATTTATAGGGCAACAGCTGTCAGACACTCGCCTTCTCCAGGCACATCGGTAGCAAGCCAAAGCTAGACTCAAGTAAAGGTACAGTTACACGAGTAAAAGTAGAAGTAAAAAGCAAATACTCAAGTAAGAAGATGAATTAAATAAATACTAAAAGTATAAGAGTAACAAGCAAAAAATCATATTTATATTGTCACTTATTTCAAGACTTCCTCAGACTTCATGTTTCTTTCAACTAAATATAGTAATTCATTATTTATTACTGTCTATATTGTCGGTGTGATCCCTCATTCGTCCAGGCGTGTTCCATAGTAGAAAAAGCTTCAGTTGTAGTCATCTGGACTCAGTTTGAAAAAATAGATGTTTCGACTCTCATCCAAGAGTCATTGTCAATAAAAGAATTTAGATCGAGAACTCCGATATTAATACTGTTCTGTGGTAAGACAGAACCATTGGGCGGAGCCTTCCTGAAGTAGAAAGAGTTTTTTGTTTCAACAGAAACTCCCCCCTTGTATCTACCGAGCCTAGTCAGAATCTTAATGGGCTATTAGAAACCTCTTTGTCTTTATGAGACCCTGGCTCAACCACCCTGAGTACCTGATTAGCATCTAAATGTCCTGGTCCTGGTCCTCGACCTTTCCAGGGGTTCAGTATACCATAATAGATACCAGGGAGATAGAATCTTAGCCCTCCATTTCTGTTTAAAGAAGGTCTTTCTTTTTTAACAAAAATAGCTTCCTTAACTCCTCTTTCAAACCATCTTTTCTCCTGCTTAAAACCTTCACCTCACCGTCTTCAAACGAGTGATTAGAGGCTTCAAGATGGAGATGCACGGCGCTCTGAGGTCCTGAACTAGTATTTCTTCTGTGCTGATAAAGCCTCTTGTGTAGAGGCTGTTTCGTCTCACCTATGTAACGTTCTTTACAGCTTTCTTCACTGCATTGGATCGAATAAACTACATTGCTCTGTTTTTGAGTCGGCAACTTGTCCTTTGGGTGAACCAGTTTTTGTCTTAAAGTGTTTCCTGGTTTAAAATAAACAGGGACTTCGTGTTGTCTAAAAAATCTCTGCAGTTTTTCTGACAGGCCAGACACATAAGGGATAGAAACACCCTTCCTTCTCTGTTCAGTTTCCCTTTTGTCCTGCTTCTTGGTTCTCTTCACTCTGTTGAGAGCCCAAGCGGGGTAACCACAGGCTGAGAGGGCATTACGGACATGTTTTTCCTCTTTCTTCTTGCCCTCTGAGCTGGTGGGCACACCTTGAGCTCTGTGTTGTAAGGTTCTGATCACACCCAGCTTGTGCTGTAGTGGGTGGTTGGAGCCAAAGAGCAGATACTGGTCCGTGTGTGTAGGTTTCCTATATACTTCTATTTGGAGTTTCCCGTCCTCTCCTCTGATCGTGGAACAATCAAGAAAGGCCAAGCGATTCTCCTTAGCGTCTTCTCTTGTAAACCTGATATGTGGGTCCACAGCATTGATGTGATCAGAGAAGGTTTCCAGCTCTTGTTCCTTGATTGTTACAAAAGTATCATCGACATAGCGGAGCCACAGTTTTGGGGCTATGCCTGAGAATGAGGACAGTGCCTTCTTCTCAAAGTGCTCCATGTACAGGTTGGCCACTATGGGAGAGACGGGCGAGCCCATGGCACAGCCATGAATCTGTCTGTAAAATTGTCCCCGGAATTGAAAGTAAGTGGTGTTCAGACAGATGTCCAACAGTTTACATATGTGTTCAGGTGTCAGTTTGGTCCTTTCCTGTAGGGTGGTGTCTTCCTGCAGTCTGATCCTCACCGCTGCTACTGCATCAGAGGTCGGGATGCAGTTGAACAGGGACACAACATCTTGTGTTATTATTACTGTCTATTATTTATTATTGTCGTGATCACATGCAATGGTATTTATGTATTTATTTCTTTTTATCGTTATTATTTTTTCCCCTCCATCCCTTGTTGGGTTTTGTCTATGGGAGTTTTTGTTTATAAGAGATCTTCTACTGAGAGTGTTTTTTCAAACTTCCTATAAGTGATCTGTTCTTCTGTATCTACCTCTGTATCTGGGATTTTTTGAACTTTATTGATTTGGGGATTTTTTTTGCTCACCAGGATTTACAAATGAGAAAGGGCAGAATAAAAGTATTTTACTGGATTACCAAAGCTCCACATCGACAGAACTATTTCTGTAACTAAACGGACTGTAATGAGTCAAGCCTCATATTAATTATGCTACAAATGTATTTCTGCATTTATTTGGAATTTCACTTAGTTGCATTAAAATGTTAATAATATGTTTATTAACATATCCCTTTTAACAACATATCTCCTCCTTTCACCACTTTAAAACCAGGTCCCCCAACCTTAATCGTATATTACTCAACTAAAAGTAAAAAGTACTCACCGACAAAACAATATGTCCATAACATTTTTAAGTAAACCTAACTCCATCCTTGCTTTGCTTGCCCTACACTCTTCATCCTGCTTTCTGACGGAGCGTTATGATGATGATAATTCGTACGACTGTCAGCTTATCCCTGCCTGCTTCACTAGACCAACTAATTTAAGAATGCGCTCCCCAGACAGCAACAAAAGTGTGTGTTTGCAGTATGAATATTTGGAATGCAGATTGGAGAGGATTCCGCTGCACTGCAAGGGTACACTGCGTAACCTTTTGGATCCGCATTGATCTCGTCCTCATGGAAGATCTTGATGTATAGGTCACGGAGATTGGGTTTTGCAAAAGTTTTGGTATAAAGCAATCGGTATTGTTGTTGAGATTGACCTGTATAAGGACGATCTGTTCGAGACAAGTGATCCGAGACTTCCCTTCAGGCTTGTCGAATCCTATAAGTGTGTTTTGAAAGGGTCGTCAACAATAAGTTACTGTGGGCCCTGGAGTGTATTTCGGACTTCCAGAAACTTTCCAAAGTGTAAGAACTACTGCAAAAAAAAAAATAGTTGTGCAAAAATGACAGTAAATAGCTTCATCGTACGAGCAGTGGGTTGACTTTCCTTAAAGCTCCTGTACAGTTTTATTCTTATAATGAAGTCAAATCAGTTTTTCCCCACAAATCTAATATAGAAGCATTTACTCAGGTGAAAATGAGACCACAGTGCTTTATCTGTATCTTTTTATGGAGCATTTTATTCTTAGAGAAGCAGGAAGTGTGCCGTTAGCATGCTAATGTTTGTTAGCTTTACCGAGCATAGAGAGATGTGAAAAGTGATTTCAAAGTCGTTGCAGTGAATATTTTAGATTGTAAGAATGTATCAGATACGTGAGTGAAGTGTAAAGAGTTTAAAATTAAAATTGAGTTTACACATAAAAATCAGGTACAGCGCCTTTAAGGTGTAGTACCTAGCCAAAGTAGTAGCCTGTTGTGTATTTGTTATGTATCTCGGATTTATTTTACATGTAATATATAGTATTTTTTTTTACATATTCACTTCAATTGTAGTAATTTGTAGTAATCTGAATGTACAGTACACTACCTGTCAATACGCATGACTTTTATTTATTTTCCTGACATTGTGGATTCTCACTGAAGACACAGATAAGACAAGACCAAGCCCAAGGCCCAACTTCAGAGCTTACAGTAGAATATATAATATATATAATACATTTTCAGTAATGGAAACATATTTCCATACATCTAGCTCCATATGGTAAGCGCAACATCAGAAATGGAAACGTTTGAGAAGATTTAAGGCAGAATGGTAAATTGTACATCACATAATGTCGTTTTTAGAACGTTATAGAAAGGCCAAAACTATTATGCATAGAAATAAGACAGTTTTACAGTGTCTAACTAAATATCTGCACGTTAAATTCCGTGTTTTGGCTTCACCATGTATTTAAGAAGTTAGAAGAATACCACTCAACGCAATCGTGAAATAGATAAAACATGGTTACGCTGTAAAACCCTTCATTTGATCCAAGCTATACCTTCCTAAAATCCTATGTTTTTCACACACCTTAAATCTGACTAAAGAAAAGAATGTATTCTCCTCCTGAGTTTGTGAGAAACTTCCCGCTCGTGTTTGTCAGAGACGGCCCCCCAGGTCAGGCCTAGCCTCGGCAGGCGCCCGGCTGACGGCGGTAACACGGCTGAACGGACGGAAGCTTGACGGGGAGTTTCTAGTCCGTCTCCCCGTGTGGAGCTCTTCAAAGGGAAGGAAGGATGGATGATTCTGGAGAGAGAAAAGGAGACAGGAGCAAGGGGAAATGGAGAGAGAGAGAAGACGATGTGGAGAGCAAAACCTTCTGCACACCGGAGGGTTTTTAGTCCAATTTCAACCCCAGTTTGCCTCTCCACCATTTCAGGGAGGCGTGGCCCGAGCAGCGATTCTCAAATTGGGGGTGGGGCTCTCCTCATGTCTGGGGGGTTAAATTCTGTTACCGCTATTTGTCGGGTTGCAGTTTACAACAACAACAACATTCCAGCCAATCAGAGCAGCAGCACTGGGCTCTGTTGTCCTGGTGACGACACTTCAACTTTAGAATGAGCACAAACGAAACCAACGCGCAGAAGTTTTTGTTCTTCAGCAGCGCAAAAACTTAGCTCCAGTGAATACAGTGCCTTCTTGTGACCTTTATCAGCACGTTAACTCCACAAACGTTTCTTCTTTTGGTTTTATTTTAAATTCTGTCGCAGTTTATCTCTCCAGAAAGGCCTGTATCCTCGTATATTTGTTTGTATTACAGCCCGTTCCAGGGACATTTGCGCTGTCCTCCGCTCTTTGGCGAAATCGGCGAAAAGCGTGTGGTGTGGCTGTTCTGCATGTGAGAGACAAATAACAGTTGCAAAATCATCTTAAAATTGTACCTCAATAATAAACATTTTGGGGCGAGATGGACCCGTTCCAAGATTCAGAGACAAAATGATGGTGTGGATATAGTTTTTAAAAACGATTCACAATATTGAGCATTAGTCTTGTGTCGCTCTGCACGTGTTCCTCCTCCTGTGACACTCCGGGGATAGAGAGGATAGATACTACAAAAACGTACTATGTAAAATGTCTGCTGTCGTGACACATGATTTTGAGTGTTTTTTGGAGCAGAGTGAAGGAGAAAGAAGAGCAAAGGCTGTCTGTGAGTGGTGCAGAGGCGGCGCTAAGAAACTCAGGGGCTGGGGGGCACCAACGATAGCACACACACATGCTCATGGAGGACTTAAGGAACTACTTCTTTTAGTCATTGCACACGTTCTTGGTTGAAAAGATTCTGCCGTACACTAACTACAAAAAATAATACAAAGTCTCACCTTATAGGAGAAAACGTGGTATGTAATTTAGCAAATGTCGTTTATACCACTAGATTTGGAAGTTTTCTGGATTAGAATTTCGGCTCGGGACACTCCAAAATGTGTGAATCCGTTAAATTAGACATTTTTGCATAGCAAGTTTAGTCTAGTCTTTAATGACAAAGACATGACCGAAAGACATAGAGTGCAAATAAAATCTTTCAGTCATATCCACACATAGTCTCACATCTTCAGGAAGACTATTCTAGATTTTAGCTGTATAAAACTGAAACGCAGATTCCCTGACTTTAGTCCTGACTCTGGCACCAGCAGGAGGCCGGTCCATGTTTAGTCCTGACTCTGGCACCAGCAGGAGGCTGGTCCATGTTTAGTCCTGACTCTGGCACCAGCAGGAGGCCGGTCCATGTTTAGTCCTGACTCTGGCACCAGCAGGAGGCTGGTCCATGTTTAGTCCCGACTCTGGCACCAGCAGGAGGCCGGTCCATGTTTAGTCCTGACTCTGGGCACCAGCAGGAGGCCGGTCCATGTTTAGTCCTGACTCTGGCACCAGCAGGAGGCCGGTCCATGTTTAGTCCTGAGTCTGGCACCAGCAGGAGGCCGGTCCATGTTTAGTCCTGACTCTGGCACCAGCAGGAGGCCGGTCCATGTTTAGTCCTGACTCTGGCACCAGCAGGAGGCCGGTCCATGTTTAGTCCTGAGTCTGGGCACCAGCAGGAGGCCGGTCCATGTTTAGTCCTGACTCTGGCACCAGCAGGAGGCCGGTCAGTGTTTAGTCCTGACTCTGGCACCAGCAGGAGGCCAGTCCATGTTTAGTCCTGAGTCTGGCACCAGCAGGAGGCCGGTCCATGTTTAGTCTTGACTCTGGCACCAGCAGGAGGCCGGTCCATGTTTAGTCCTGACTCTGGGCACCAGCAAGAGGCCGGTCCATGTTTAGTCCTGAGTCTGGCACCAGCAGAAGGCTGGTCCATGTTTAGTCCTGACTCTGGCACCAGCAGGAGGCCGGTCCATGTTTAGTCCTGACTCTGACACCAGCAGGAGGCCGGTCCATGTTTAGTCCTGACTCTGGCACCAGCAGGAGGCTGGTCCAAGTTTAGTCCTGACTCTGGCACCAGCAGGAGGCCGGTCCATGTTTAGTCCTGACTCTGACACCAGCAGGAGGCCGGTCCATGTTTAGTCCTGACTCTGGCACCAGCAGGAGGCCGGTCCATGTTTAGTCCTGACTCTGGCACCAGCAGGAGGCCGGTCCATGTTTAGTCCTGACTCTGACACCAGCAGGAGGCCGGTCCATGTTTAGTCCTGACTCTGGACACCAGCAGGAGGACGGTCCATGTTTAGTCCTGACTCTGGCACCAGCAGGAGGCCGGTCCATGTTTAGTCCTGACTCTGGACACCAGCAGGAGGCCGGTCCATGTTTAGTCCTGACTCTGGCACCAGCAGGAGGCCGGTCCATGTTTAGTCCGGACTCTGGCACCAGCAGGAGGCCGGTCCATGTTTAGTCCTGACTCTGACACCAGCAGGAGGCCGGTCCATGTTTAGTCCTGACTCTGGCACCAGCAGGAGGCCGGTCCATGTTTAGTCCTGACTCTGGCACCAGCAGGAGGCCAGTCCATGTTTAGTCCTGACTCTGGACACCAGCAGGAGGCCGGTCCATGTTTAGTCCTGACTCTGGCACCAGCAGGAGGCCGGTCCATGTTTAGTCCTGACTCTGGACACCAGCAGGAGGCCGGTCCATGTTTAGTCCTGACTCTGGCACCAGCAGGAGGCCGGTCCATGTTTAGTCCTGACTCTGGACACCAGCAGGAGGCCGGTCCATGTTTAGTCCTGACTCTGGCACCAGCAGGAGGCCGGTCCATGTTTAGTCCGGACTCTGGCACCAGCAGGAGGCCGGTCCATGTTTAGTCCTGACTCTGACACCAGCAGGAGGCCGGTCCATGTTTAGTCCTGACTCTGGCACCAGCAGGAGGCCGGTCCATGTTTAGTCCTGACTCTGGCACCAGCAGGAGGCCAGTCCATGTTTAGTCCTGACTCTGGCACCAGCAGGAGGCCAGTCCATGTTTAGTCCTGACTCTGGCACCAGCAGGAGGCCGGTCCATGTTTAGTCCTGACTCTGGCACCAGCAGGAGGCCGGTCCATGTTTAGTCCTGACTCTGGACACCAGCAGGAGGCCGGTCCATGTTTAGTCCTGACTCTGGCACCAGCACGAGGCCGGTCCATGTTTAGTCCTGACTCTGGCACCAGCAGGAGGCCGGTCCATGTTTAGTCCTGACTCTGGCACCAGCAGTAGGCCGGTCCCTGTTTAGTCCTGACTCTGGCACCAGCAGGAGGCCGGTCCATGTTTAGTCCTGACTCTGGCACCAGCAGGAGGCCGGTCCATGTTTAGTCCTGACTCTGGCACCAGCAGGAGGCCGGTCCATGTTTAGTCCTGACTCTGGCACCAGCAGGAGGCCGGTCCCTGTGTTCCTCAGAGTCCGAGATGGTTCATATGGCACTAAAATTTCCGAGATGTACTTTGGCGCTAGGCCATAGAGAGACTTGTACTCAAGCAGAGCTGCTTTAAAGTCTCTTCTCCGAGCCACAGGGGGCAGTGCAGTGTGATCTTACTTCCTGGCACACCTCATGCATAATAATAGTCCCACAGTTCCACTAGCCCTTGGTCATAAGAGAAAAAAAAAGACATAACATGCAGTCTTTCACACTTTTGAAAAATCATCACAGAAAAATGCTCAGTACACAACTGGAGAGAAAGAGGGAGCAATTAGAAAAAAAGAGAGAAGAAGGAGAGTAATGTGAAAGAGAAAGAAAAACAGCGACGTGACAAAGTAGACAGGAGCCAACCCCACGATACAGTCTGATGGAAGTGTGGACTCAAAATTGGATTCCGTTCTGTGGCCGTAACTCAGGGCTTGGTTTTTGGAGACTATTCTGAGCTGGGAACGGGACACGACGGGTTTAGAGTTTGTTCTAAAAGCAAACCAAACAACAGACGCGAGTGATAAAGAGCGATTATCCAGTTAAAGTGCACAGGCCAGACTAATGTGTCATTATATTTAAGATTAAATCCAAATTGCTGAAGTCCTGTAACGTGTAGCTTGCTCAAACGGGTGACTAACTGGTCGTTTTCTAGGTTTCCTCAGCAGTTTGACCCTCATTTGTCCAATAACATTTACACCATCTATAAATAAAGTTTTACCTAGACCCAGAAGTTATCCAGAAGCTTGGTGAGGAAGGAAGGCTGGAGAAAAGTCAAACGTCAGTCAGACACAAAACTTACAGACAAAAAGTTGGTGCATAACTTTACATATCATAAACCGCTGCGTCTCAAACTGTGTTAAAGTCACAATGTAAAGGCATGCAAAAGTACTTATCAGCCTTAGAAAGATTAGCTTATTATGAGTGAAATGCGCTTTTTAAAGTTTTAAACCGTGAAACACAAATGCCACGGTGCAGTGCCGGACCTGACTCTTTTGGCGCCGTAGCCAAAGTATCTGGTGGTGCCCCTTTCCTCCATCAGTGGTGTTAGGATTCTGAATACATTTTGTAGCAGCCATTTTGAACCCACAACAGAAAACAAACAAAACTAAAACAAAAAAAAACTGATTTCCTGCTGTAATCTGGGATATGTTAGATAAACAAATACATTTTACAGTGTTAAATTTCATGAATTCATACATTTTATGATTGCGCGCCAAGTCTCTTCAATATTCAAATGAGGGGCAATCTTTATTTTATTTATGTTTTTTCTATGACAAACTATAGCAAATGTTCTCCAGTGGACTGCATCATGGCTCTGGGCTGTGGGCAAACGCTCCAGGGACCAGTCCTGTCCAGACTCGTGCCGTTTCTATAGAAATTCAACAGAAAAGGGCACGTTTAATACCCAATAAAGGCCGATATAATCTGTCCACAAGTTAAATAGGCCTAATCCCCATTTTACCCTCTGCTCTCCACACACACTGTACAAACATGGCCGGCGTTCCCTCTCAGCAGAACCACTGTCTCTCTCATTAGCTTCTGTCTCTGAATCGTGGCCCAGATACTTCCACGCTTCCTCCCACTGTCAGGTCAAAGAAGGCGCGCTATACTGTAGGTCCTCTCCAAAACATAAAATTTAAAAAACTGCCAAGGGTGCACTTTCTCCCACCGCAAAAGACGAATAATGAACTAACAGGCGGCGGCGCTCCCACGGGAAGTGTAATTTCGTGCTCGGCCTGACAAGCGTATACGAGCTGCGTTAAAAGAACATGATTTATTTGCGTTGCTATTCAGGTCTGACCTAATTGGGTATTATTCATACGGCCTCCATGACATGTGCGAATGTGGACGGCGAATGGCAAAGTCGAACATTGGATTTCCCCTGAGGTCGGATGTATAGTAGAGATGTTTCGTGTTATTACAGCGTGGGAGGGTAAAAAAAAAAGAAAGAAACGACATAAAACGCGTCCGTCCTTGGTGGGGATTACCTGTCCGAGCAGTAAACCGCAAGAGAATTCACGGTGAGACGACACACAGGGCGATGGATATTCTGAAAGGATTCTGCAGCGGCGTGCTGCTCGAGGACGCGGGTAATAGAAGCTGGGAGCAATGTAGCAAAGGAAGATGTATCGATGAATTACATTGAGACGACTGATATTTTGAGCCAGTTTGAGTTTGGTTGGGTCGTAAAAAAGACACTTGTTATAAGGTATGAAAGACTTTATCTAACTTCAAAACTGCCGTATGTGCTTTTCAATCCATGAAAGGTGGAAGTATGTATGTAAATCTGACTAGTTATGGCTCTAACAAATCCTTGGGCACATCTCTCGTATTGACATGAGTGCATTTTATGGCCACATTCACAGCTTTAGAACAGCTTATTCCAACAGAAGTGAAACAGGGGGGACCGTACACATACAGGTGTATGGTCCACCCTGGTTTGATTATACAGGGTTTATTATGATGACGAGTTCTTCTTTAGTAATTCGGAATCAACAAATTAATGAGAAAACCTTATAAGTGGGTTTTTTCCGCATTTTACCATATCATTTATCATATCTTGTAGATGATTCCATTTAACTTATTATATATAAAGATTTGATAGGAAATAATTGACTCTAGTCCGATTCACAACAAAGGCTCGATACAGAGGCAGAGCTAAGCTGAATGGCGCATCACTAACGGAAACGCCATAAGCAGAGATTTACAGCAATGTTTTTGTCAGTCAGACCTGGGCAGCTTTGGCTTGTGTCTGCCACAAATGACAACATTTGGCTACTTTATTAAAAATGAATGGGACAGAACATTCATGTCAGTATGTATGTAGACTGTGTTCACAACCGTTCTAAAGTTCTATAAAAAGGTCTATATTGTAATATTGCCTCCTCAAAAAGTAAGTGAGAGAGTGAACCGGGAATACGCAGAATGGAAAAGAGAACATGAGTATTATTATTTTCACCAAAATTTCTCCAAAATAAAATGTCTAAACGGAGAAATTGTTCTTGGTTTGAATCACACTTCTGACATAAACCTCCTTTGTAAAGTGGTGTGATGTCAGCTCCCTCAGGTGAATACTGTTGTGTGCTTGGGCAAGACACTTATCCCGCCTCGCACCCAGTGTCTACGTACACTGGTGTGTGAATTCCTCTGTGAATGTGTGAGAGGTGCCTTAAAGTAAAGCACTTAGAGCCTTAGCGGTAGAAAGCGCTATATAAATAATGACAATCTACCAATCTCGATTGACCTGGGAATCTCACTTAAGGTCCAGCAAGATCCAGTGGTTTAAATGGAGAACAAGGGAAAAGTCAAGCAGGTAAAATATGCTATAAAGTAGTATGAGTTGAGTAAAATGTCCAACATTCATGTGACGAACAAGTCAACAATGCACCGATTCCCAGGACCTGAAAGCAACTTTATACCATATAAGTTGCACCTTTTTTCATAGTTTTGGCCGGGGTGCCACTTACACTTATATTTATACTCCGGAACACGACTTAAATGTGATATTATTTGTTATTTTCACACTTGCAACCTTATTTCATACTCCAGTGCGACTATATATGTTTTTTTCTTCTCTATTATGCATTTTTTGGCTGGTGCGACTTACAGTCCAGAAAATACAGTAATTGTTGTGGACTCATTTTCCCTCGAGGTCGGCAGCCCTGTGTTAATACAATAAATCCATGATGGCGGTGGCTAGACTAGCTTCCGGAATACGGTGAATAACAGCACACCATGTCACTCAAACATGAAGAAACAGGACCACTGCTTTACCTGAACTCGACATGAATCCCTTGGAGACCTAATTCTTCAAATAATCACACTAAATACAAGAACGTGGGCGGGGATAGGGGGTGGGTGTAAACAGCAATTTTCTGGGCAACTGTATTGTCCTTAGTTGTAGGACAATAACACTGTTGTAGCAAGGTTAAACGCTTATTAAAGTTGATTTTGCGTAATATGTCCCTTTTGGAGTATCAATTATAACGTGGCTTAAAGTTTGATTTGCAACTTTTACCAAACATTGCAAAAAAAAAGTGTAGAAAACTAGTCAAACTCTGAACGGGCGTCTTCACAGCGGTTTGAAGGCTGATCGCTTCATTGTCGCGCCGCGCTGATAAACTGTCTCTCTATCCGGAACATCCACAAATCATTTAGGACCCCAGGCTGACTTCTGATTGGTCCTGCGCCGTTCCAAGGTTGACTTTTAGTGCGGCGCGCCTGTAAAAATGCACTTTGGGTTTGTGCAATCTGCCGGCCAATATCTGCCGCCGCTGATGCCGCCGCCCTGTAAAACCAGAGCAATCTCCCGGGCCGGCGAGAGTTTGGCGAGAGCGGTCAGTAATATGGGCGATATGAGCGAGTACAGGGAGAAACGGGAAAAGCAAGGTGAGTTTAGGACTTTTAGCACCGAAATCATTTGTCGTAACTACGCAGGCCATTAGTGTTTATGTTTTTTATCAGGGGTTTTATCTCTGCACAAGCGAAAACTGCCAGGCCGGTCGTTTTGAGTTGTTATGTTGTGATTTTTAATTTGGGAAACGGGCTGGGAATGTAAAGGATGAAAAAGGTA